>NW_006210084.1:133792-144021 GCF_000334495.1 Tupaia belangeri chinensis | reverse complement strand
ACTGAAAGGAAACTAAAAGAATACATATTAATTACAGAGGAAGTTTGTAGTCTACTGGAGAGATCTAAGAAAATATGTACAGGGAACCAGCAGTTAGCATAATGGCTATGTCGCTGGACTCCCACGTAGTCGACCGTGGTTCACATCCTGGACCCGGTGGCTTAAAACTCACACCGGGCGCGTGTGCGTGCGTGCCCAAGATCCCGAGAGGAGAATGGAGGAGAAGGGATTGCGGCATGACCGTCCCCCTGGGGGGGGATTTCGCGCTTTCTGTCTCTATGTCTCTGTCTGTCTGGCGAGCGCACGCGCCCTATAGCAAAAAAAAAAAAAAAGAAAATATGTACAAATAATTCACATATATGAATTTGTTTTTCACCCAGCTCATGTTCTTTGGAGAAAATAAAAGCCTTGGGATTTAATTGTTAAAGAGGGGATGTGTTTATTTTGGAAAACATGGCAAGTCTTTTGATGGAGTCACCTTTATGTCTCTTTTTCCCTAATTCCACTTGGATCATTCTACTACATTTTAACTATGTCTTCATGATGATTACACTCTAATCAGCATGACATTTCTTCAACAGCTGTACTAATTTCCATCCATAAGACTGACTCCCACTGCTATCTCAAGCAGAGTATTCCCACAACTATGGTGGGGCACTGATCCTTCCTGGGAAGATTCAACATGGACCTCCTAGATCATGAGCTAAGTTATTTGAACTGGTCTTTCTTCTTTGTTGAGGAGCAAAATTACAAGTACTTTTTTTTTTTTTTTTTTTTTTTTTTTTTTTTTTTTAGGGGAGCTAGACATGTTCTGCTTTAGACACTGGGAATGCAATTCCAGTAATTAATTTACTTTAATAAAAAGATGTAAAATTATTATAGCATCTTCCCTTCTCAAATGCAACTTGAAGAAGCATGGTCAGGAAGCAGGATACTCTGCTCAACTGACTGCTAGATTAACTGGAACTACTTTCCTTCTATAGTAGGTGATGACTATGCCTATTGCCCACCAAGTGCCTGTGCCTGGTAGGCTGGCTGTGTATGCTCTCCCCTAACACACACACACCCATACACACATTGGTTCCAACCATTGAGTCTGTGCTTATTAAGTGCTTATTACATTTGCATTGAACCTGTTTATGTCACTTTTCTTTGTCACAGCAATTACACCACTAAATGAGGACGAAAATGGGTCTTTTATGAAATTGGGTTGGGTACTTTAGACTCTCATAAAGGCAAGTTGCTCAAACACTGCTGTCAAAAAGTATGAGGGCACAATGTAAGAAATTAGGGAGGTTTGTAAAAACCAGAAGTATTCTGCACCTTGAGTGACTATATTAAGCAGCTTTGAATTCTCATTCTGCTTAAGACTAAACCTAGAAACTTTGGTCAAAGCTCTAAGAAAAGCCATCTGAACTCTAACTTTTGGTAAAGTAAAAGTCATGGCCCCATGTGGAAATAATTGTTAAGTACATGTACATTGATGTGTCATTTTTAAAGTAGTTTATTAAAATAATAATTATTTTTCAAAATGTTTTACTTTAGCTGACTTTTCCAGTTTAACAACCAACTTCCCCTAGAAACTTTGGTCAAAGCTCTAAGAAAAGCCATCTGAACTCTAACTTTTGGTAAAGTAAAAGTCATGGCCCCATGTGGAAATAATTGTTAAGTACATGTACATTGATGTGTCATTTTTAAAGTAGTTTATTAAAATAATAATTATTTTTCAAGATGTTTTACTTTAGCTGACTTTTCCAGTTTAACAACCAACTTCCTGTCCTGAATGCATTGGAGAAATTCTACCCTATGGCCTAGAGAAGGGCTTGGCACACCACAGCCCTGGGGCCACATCCAACCCACTCTGTCTGGCCCATGAGCCGAGAATATTTTTAAATGGTTTAAAAAAAATCAAAAGAAGAACATTTTGAGATATACAAAAATTATAGAAAATTTAAATTTCTGTGTCTATAAATAAAGGCTTATTGGAACACAGCTGTGCCCATTCTTTTAAGTATTGTCTATGGTTGCTTTCAAGCTCTGAAGGCAGAATTGAATAGTTGTGACAGAGATTATTCAGCTCACAAAGCCAAAAATATTTACTCTCTGGTGTTCCACAAAGAAAGTTTGGGGATCTCTGACTTTCTTTCTTACCTACCTTCTCCCTTTCTCTGGTTGGTGGTAGGAAACATTTAAAGTTACCTTCTGCCATCAAGGCCGTCTGAGTATATATATAATGGCCTTTCTGTGGGCTCTGATTTCCACTAGGACAAAATGCTCTTTTTGGCAATAAAACATTTTTCTATGTCAGGACCGAGTTAAAAGAATCAAGAGTGACCTTTAAATGCACATTATTTACTCACAGGACGGCTTTATTTAAGTACAGACAACTCTGAGCTCATCTTTTCCCTTCTGCTCGTTTTAGGGCCAGGTTGTCTGAAAGAAAAAAAACCAGTTCTTTTGCTGTGTTTCATTTCTGAAGGAATGATGTAGGTGAATGACCTGGAGAAAATTGATTTTTTTTTCCTGCTTATGCATCTTGGTTTGATTTTCTTTTTGGAGTTGACAGATAATCCTCCTTTCTGATTTACTTGAAAATATTGATATTCAAAGTTAGGTTGTAGACAGCCAAACATATGATTTCAAAAGGGAGAAAAAAATAAAAATCACATTGCTTTCTCTCCTGTTTTAGCTGGAAGCAGTCAGAGACAAATGAGAAAATAGAGAGGATCTAGAATTGTAAGTGTTTTTTTTTTTTGAGACAAAGCAATATTTTATTGGCTATTCGAAAGTGTTCAGGGGGATTTCTTATCGATCTGGTGAAAGAGGACTAGAAGAATATAAGATAATCAGCTTCTGGTGTTACCTGGAAGTTTTGACTGAGGACCAAAACTGAAACATGTTAGCTGTCTAGAGTTGGATTCCCTAGAAATAGAGCCTGAGACAGATTTTTGGAGAGGTAATTTATTGAAAGTCTATCCAGGAAAATCCTCAAAAAGAGTGGAGAAAGTAAGACAGGAAGGGGAGAGGATTGTCAAGAATGGCTTCAGGTGCAAGACTAGACTTGAAGCTTTGGAAGCGACCTCCGGGAATGAATAGCACCAGAGAGTCTGCCTCTCCCCTAAGGCAACAGAACAGGGCTTCTGTTCCCTCACATCAGACAGTCCTGAGGCACTATGGATAGGGGAGTGACATTTCTAGGCCACTCCTATCAAGGCCAGTCCAATTGCCAAGGGCAATTCCTCCAGAGATGGAAAAAGTTGTAGGTGAGTGGGCAGCTGCATTCAGAGCTAGTCAAGGGGCCCATGAGACCAATTACGTTAGCTATGGGATTGGATTCCAAATCAGGTTGTGAGGTAGATTATCACGCACTTGCAAAGAGTAAACAACTCAAACTTCTCAACCTTATCTAGGGGGTAGGGTAATGGTGTTAGGATGAATCTTCACTGGCTAGAGAAATCCAAGGAAGCGTTTTTTTTTTTTTTTTTTTTTTTGACAGCAGACCAGACCAAGTAGAGAGGAATGAGAACCTTTACATTAAAATGGAAAAAATGGTAGGGTTCATTATGATACAGGACTGAACACCATGGTTAAAGGCATTCTTAGGTTTAATATGACCATAAACTTTGTTTTAACAAAGAATGAATGCCAAAGAAATTGCATTTTCCAGTTTTAATCCCGGGGCAGGGGGAAAAACTAGCTCCACCTGGGGGACTTCAAAAGGGGACAATGGGAGACAAATATACTTGCTTTTTGACACTATCTCACTTGCCTTGTTCAACAATGGATCACTCTATGCCGAAGACACTCAAATGATCTTCTTAATGTTTGTGGACACTGTTTCTAGAATTGGTCAGAACTGTCAAATTCGAGGAGAATAATTTTTCATGTTTATATGTTCAAGTTTATGTCCTAGAATTTTCTTTTGATGTTAAAACATTAAATGAGGAAGTACATTTGTAGAGAAGGGTAGAGAGAACAACTAAAGGATCTGCCTGGGCTGCTGATCATTTTCCAGTTCCCAAATTTGATCTTCCCTGGATTCCAAGAGAAATGTTAGCATCCTTCTCACGAATATTTTCTTAGGTGGCTTGAATGGACTCTTGCAATTGGCAAGTAAAATTTTTTAACTAAGGCTTACCTGGGATGGCCGTAGAAGAAATGATCTGGTTCCACACAGCTGCATAGAGGGGATGAGGAGAAGGAGTTTAAGGACTTACCTTTTACTTAGTTTATGTTTCCCTGTGGTGGCTGAGGGAGTGGGTGGTTAATGGAAATCATGGAGGTTCTAAGATTACATATCCCAAGTCATCTTTGGGAGGTTGACACTGTAAAACAGCATCATTCTCCCCTGTTTCACAGATGAGGGAAAGGAGACTACAAAATTCAAGTAAATTGTCAGAGATCACAAGAGGTGAGAAGGCAAAGCCTGGAAGCCTAGCCTTAGGTTCCTCTGCCTCCAATGACCTGTCTCCTTCACCCCTACTTCCCAGCACGGTGGAAAAGACCCAGCTAAGGGGAGAAGTCACTTTGAATGACTCTGCTGTCTGCATCATGGAACAAAACTTTTGTTGGGAAAGAATTGAAAGTCACTGGAGGAAGGTTATTTGTTTCTGTTCATGTAATGCAATTAGCCTGTTGAATGTGGGATGAGAATAAAATGTTTTTCTCGGCTCACTCTATCCATTTTTAAAAGCACACAGAGAACCAAATCTACTGATGCTGACACTAATGTGCGTGGGGAAGCTCACCAGAAATGAAAACACTAATTTATCTTAGTCTAGTGATTACTCTGGCTCCTTCCTTTGCTCTTAGTGTAAATTGCTAATAATGTGAGACTGTGTCCTGACTGGAGGTTTGTTATCATTTTGCTTAATTAAATAACATTCTCTGAGGCGTGGGTTTGTAATTATTTCCTCCCTTGCTTATGCCCATTAGTGCAAATACTCACATTTATTTCTAAAGCATGGTAAGTTTTTCTCTCTTACTGCTGTTGCCACCATGTAGATATTTCTTGTTCTTTGGTTTTCACCATATTACAACACATTTTCATTAAACTTTATGGCAATTACTTATACATTTGCAGGATTCATCTTTACTCTATAGATGGCAAGATTGCTATCTTGAGCAATTTTCTCTGGAAGAGATTTTGATCATGTAATTTAAAAATTCTATAAAATGAAAAGAGAGGAAATTATTTTTACAAAGGTTTTCTTTTTCTTTTTAAACCAAGCAGTTGGTTTCATTATCATTTTTGTCCCTTGAGTGTATGTTGATGTAAATAGTAAGCTTTTGCATTCAAGAAAATAATAGTTCTACATACAAGGCTCATCAGGGAAATAAAGGATAACAGTATCACTATCGTGGGCATATTCATCTATAAATCCATGAGTGGGGGCGGGGACTCCTAATCTGCCCTACATAAATATTTCATTTCACTTCAGATAAATTTCTTTGAAGAAATTCTAAATCAGAATCCTGGGCAATTAGATTCTTTTTAATAAGTTACATATAACAACAGCAGAATTATTTTTCCAAGGTAAAGAGTAAAAATACCTAGTAAATATTTATGTGTCTCACCCTGTGCCATAAGAATTGTTCTACTTAATCTTCTATTTAATATTTTAAAAATCTCTATAATTAGGGTATCATTATCACCTTTGTACAGTTGAGGTAATCAAGGCTTGGAGATTGCTTGAAGTCTCATGCCTTGCAGTAGCCAGAGGGGTAATTTAAACCTTTTAACTGTCCAGTGATTGGATCTTAACTTCTTTCTAATGCTACCTATCATCCCAGAATGAGAGGAGACAGTATGGTTCCAATGAAGTTTGGAATTAGAAACATTTCTGTCCTGTTACCCAAGTAGATAATGAACTAAAGGGGGGGGTAGCCAAAGATATAGTTTGGATTATTTTATTTGGTGAAGGGTCTAGAGATACTCGCTTGTTTCATAAGATATAAGCTCTTTAGATTAGAATTTTCTAATCTATGAATACTTCACAAATGGTAACACCATGCATATTGCTATCACAATATTACTAGCTATTGAATGTTCTTCACTAAGATGTAAACATGGTAAACTCCATTACTACATTGAAGTCTTTGCTTAAATGTCAACTCAGTGAGTGTAACTTGACTACCCTATTTAAAATGAGAAATCCTCAGCCTGAACTTCATTTTTCATGCTGTAGCATTTACCAATGTGTTTTTAAATTGCCAGGATAATTTTGCATGCACTTGTGTGTATGTGTGTGTGTGAGAGAAAGGAGAGAGGAGAGAGGACAGACGAGAGAGAGAGAGAGAGAGAGAGAGAGAGAGAGAAAGAACACCTCTCAATGGGACATGGTCATGCCACAATCCCTTCTCCTTCTCCTTTTCCTTCTCCATTTTTCCATCAAGATTTTGGGCACACATGCACACATGCCTGGTGTATTTTTTCAAGCTACCATGGCCAGGATTCCTATCTCAGTTAGCCATGTGGGATCTGTCTCTCTTAACCTCTAGGCTATAGGGCTGAACGACATACCCATTTTTTTTTTTTTGAGAGGTTTTTGCTATAGGGCGCGTGTGCTCGCCAGACAGACAGAGAGAGACAGAGAGGCAGAAAGTGAGAAATCACCTCCCAGGGGGGATGGCCACGCCACAATCCCTTCTCCTCCATTCTCCTCTCGGGATCTTGGGCACGCACGCACACACGCCCGGTGTGAGTTTTAAGCCACCGGGTCCAGGACACGAACCGTGGTCGACTACGTGGGAGTCCAGTGACATAGCCATTATGCTAACTGCTGGTCCCTGTGCCAATTTTTAAAACAGTTATTATTTTTTAATTTAATTGCCAGAAGGTGTGTGCACTCATGCCGGAGAGAGAAAAAGAGTGAGGGAGCACCCATCCCAATGGGATATGGTTGTGGGGCCATGTTTCCTTTTCCATCCTGTCAGGATTTTGGACATGTGTACTCACATTTTTCAAGCTGCTGGAGCTGGGATTTGAACCTCAGTCAGCCATGTGGGATCCAGCTCACAATGCACACCACTTAATCACTGCAATACAGAGCTAGCCCATTGTTATTGTCTGACTTTTCAAACTAGAATGTAAATACCCAAAGAGAAAGAATCTTTGTCTATTTTGTTCATCGATGGACTCCAAGTTCCTAGAAGTGTGCCTGGCACAGTAAACCCTGAGTAAATGTAATCTGAAAAATAAATCAGGAAGATACATTTCCAGAATTATAAACAAGAAATTGGAAAGTAGGAGAGGTCAAGCTCAGGGCTTTCATGAATGTCACAGCAGAGTCTTTTATTGGTTGAATGCTGTATGATGCAGATACATATGCACCTATAGAAACACACACACACCTTTCCTTACACACACACACACACACACACACACACAATCTTTCCTTACAAACACACACACACACACACAAAACACCTTTCCTTACAAAGCAAGGCCGTTGGAGTATTGTAGAAGAAGCCATTCATTTCGAAGAAATGTCATTTATGTTTCTCTGGGAAAATAAACATGAAAATTATCTGCTCTGTTACTTAATTGTAACTTACCTAGTTGCTCTGATAATTCACGTTGGCCGGCACACCAAATGATCAAAGTCAGTGGGATGGGCAACAAAGGTAGAAATCATGCTCTTATCAGAAAATCCCAGTGACTGTAAATTGACTGGCTCTTCCAGAGCAAAGTGTAATTTCTTTCACTCTCTATAGCCCAGGATGGCTCTCTCAGCCAATACCATTGATTGCACCTAAATGCACAATGCAGAGCATCTGATAAAGACATCTGAGAGGTAACCAGGTTATGGGAAGGTGTTAAAAGTTTGTAAGTAAAATAGACCCAAGAATCTTGAGGACAGAAGGTGCAAGACAGATGAGAGGAAGGTTGGAAAGGAAATAGAAATCATCATGTTCGTTTTCAAACCAGACTTTGACATTTAACAGAAGGCAGATACAGGGCTAGCTGGCACAGCGGTAACGCAAGGCTCTGTAATGCTAAGGTCGTAGAGGAAGGTCCTGGGTTTGTACCCTGAGTTCTCCTTAAATGTGCTGGCTGGTGTCCATGTTCCTGGATGGCTGAGGCTAGAGGTATGATCGCAGTGTGTGCATGGAGATCCTAGTAGGACTGCCTGTTTCTCTCTCTCTCTCTCGCTCTCTCTCTGTGTCTTCCCCTCTAGCAGAAGAAATAAATAAACAGGAAAAGTAGATAGACTAGTGAAAATAGGGTCGCTTACAGTGGGTGACTGTAAGACACCTGAAAAAATCTTCATTGAAAATCTCAACTGGAGGTCACTAGCAACAGGTCTTCGAAGGCCAACCACTTGGAACAGGCGTCAATGAACTATAGCCTATAGGCCAAGTCTGGTTCACCACCTGTTTTCATATGCATGGTACATGAGGTAAGATGGTTTTTATATTTTCAGCTGGTTACAAAATAAAAGAAGATCAATATTTTATAGGACATGGATATTATATCAAATCCAAATTTCCATGTCCCTGAGTAAAGTGTTATTGGATCACAGCCATGCTTACTCATTTACAAGTTGTCTATGACTACCTTTGTAGTCATAGGCATTGCTTGGATAAGGGTATTGACACAGATTATTCAGACCCCAAATCTAAAATATTGAGTTACTACCTGCTCTTTACACAAAAAGTTCACTTGCTCCTGACTGCCAACTTCAGTTAGTTCATGATGTTTTTTTTTATGATAGAGGTGTAATGAGGTTTCTCTCCTGGAGCTACTTTTTCTTCATAAAAGAAACCTTATAACAATATATCTATTATAGTATAATGCATCTTACACTTTTTCTAATTTTACTACTGCACAGCCTCGTTAAATGTCTCATCTTGAAAGCAGCTCATCATCTGAGAACCGTGTATCTGATGGCGAGTAATAAGTATTATTCATTAATTTAAGAGTCCACTGTTCTTGAGTTTTCCTTCAAATTATTTTCACTTTAATAAAACCAAACTGCACCTAATAAAGAGATGAATGTCTGCATTTGCCTCAGAGTGTGGAGCTGTCTTTGTCTTCTATACTCTCATCAGAATGTGTTGGAAAATTTTTTTCTGGATGGCTGCAAGAGGTACATATGCTATAAAACCTTTTCCAAATGAATTTTAACCTCTTGGGTCACTGCTGTAGGTGCAGGAGAAAGTGGTAATCATGGGCTCCATTCTGAGAATGCAGCAATCGAAGGAGTCTAGCTTTGTTTGTGGCTATCAGTGCACCTGAATGTTCCCATCTCTACCAGTTTGTCAGGACAAATATGGTTCCATTAATATTAATACTGAATTTCCCTTAGCTCCCAGCTTCCATCTGCTTATATAGAAATGTCAGCGCTTTGCAAATTTCCCTGCCCCAGGCACTTTGGGGGTCCTCCAGGCTGTCTCACAGGTGCCCATATTTTAGGCTCAGTCTCGCTTTTCTGTGTCTGCCAGACAAATGGCGTCTCAGAATGCGCAGGTCCTAAATCTCCTAGGAGAGCTGTGCTGTGGTGTTATTATGCCAGCTGCAACTGCCTCTGTTTCCTCAGTGTTGCTGAGCTGGAGATTTGCTGCCCCTCTGGAATTTTCCATGACCCTGCAGGCTCTGACAGCCCTGCAGAGGTGTGTCATTGCTGCTCTCACAAGACAAATTGGCAGCAGCTGTTTCCAAAACCTCATTCTCGTGGAACACTTAATGTCAGTATCCAAGATGAAAAGGAGACTTGGTTTAGGGAATGTCCCACAGCAGGGCTGCTTGGGAAAGAAAGTGCCACAGAGTTTAAAGGACAAGCAGGTCCTGCTCACACTCTTGGCTCTTCTGCATTCCTGTGTATACCAGACCGAGGTGTGGGTAAGTTCTCAAGAGAAGCTCAAACCACTTCCCTGGCCCTCTCTCAGGCCTCGCTTCTTAGTCTAGTTCGTTGTTCCAGAGATTACCTCCTTCATCACAACGGTGTTCTTTGGGACTGGCCAGCTGTGCCTGTATTCCATCCTCCTCCTGGGCCTCTCCAGTGTGTTGAACTCATCTACACAGCTCTGAACTTCGTTTGCAGTTAGGATTCAATATACCTCCCCCTCCCACTTCCTACTCCCCGAGTAAATTTGCAGATACAAACAGATAAGTGGGAGGAGGGGGGAGGAGGCACTGCTGGGACTGCTCTGATCTACCAGAATTTGAAATTTGATCCAATGAGTGATCCCTGTTACAGAAAATCAACAGATTTTTTTTTTTTTTT
>NW_006210084.1:115414-133681 GCF_000334495.1 Tupaia belangeri chinensis | reverse complement strand
TTTGGAGAGGTTTTTGCTATAGGGCATGTGAACTCACCAGAAAGACAGAGAGAGATGGAGAGACAGAAAGTGAGAAATGACCCCCCAGGGGGGCTGGCCACGCTGCAATCCCTTCTCCACCATTCTTCTCTCGGGATCTTGGGCAAATAAGCACAAGCGCCCAGTGTGAATTTAAGCCACCGGATCCAGGACTTGAACCGCAGTCGACTACATGGGAGTCCAGTGACATAACCATTACGCTAACTGCTGGTCCCAGATTTTTCTTTTTGTGAATGGAAAGGTAGATCATGGTCACCTGTGAGAAAAATTATATATAACTGTTTACATGAGTCCTTTATTTTGAGAAAATCATATGGATAGTAGATGCATTTTTAAAATAATTATTTTATTTAACTATTTATTTATTTTTATTTTTAATTTGACCAGAGGGGAACAGAGTGAGTAAGAGACAGAGAGAGAGATAGAGAAGGTGAGAAGGCAAGCTGCAGGGTCCGGACTTGAACTGTGGTCAGCCATGTGGGTGTCTGGTGCCCTTAACTACCACGCCACCTGCTGGCCCCGACAGATGATTTTATAATGTTTTTACTAGATGCTTTTGAGTGGATGACAGTGATGTATTTAATAGGTATAGTTTTAATTAATTAATTAATTATTTTAAATTTTTGCTATAGGGCACATATGCTTAGTGGGGAGAGAAATAGAGAGAGGGAAAGTGAGAAATCACTCCCCAGGTGGAGGAGGATGGTCATTTTAAATATTGTCCAGAAAAATGTACATAAATAATTGACAATATTTAAAATGATCCTGGAAGGTGGGGATTTTTATCCCCAATTTAGCAAAATCATGTGACTTAACCAAGACTAAAACAAGGTAAAACAAGGGTTTGAATTCAAGTCTGTTCAATGCCAAAGCCTGGGCTATTTCGATTACTTTACAAAATTCTCCATCTTTTCTAGCCTCAACCTCTTGATTCGTATTACCAATCCATGCTACATGGGTTCTAGGCTCAAATGAAGACCCATTTGGCAGGAATAAGGACAGTGAGAAGGGAAGGCTGCCAAGACAGGGAGCTGGGTAGGTCCTAGACATTTGTATTGCTTCCACTCATTTTTGGAGACCTGAGCCCAGGTCCTAAGAGTAACCACATGGTGGGAAGATTTAAGGAAGAAGAAAGGAAGCTCATCTATCTCACTGGCCTGTTGGTACCCTGGAGTTTGAGAGCCTAGAGACTGGGTACTTCATGGCCCTCAAAGGAGGACTTCCCTGGAATAGGCAAACTATGATAGAGGAAGCTCTGTGAAGTTTTAGAACTGACAGGCTTCTCATCCCCCACTGATCAGGTTCTCTACGTCATGTGTTCTGTCACCCTCACTGTGAGTGATTATGATGAAAGTGTTCCATTTGTTGCAATGAGTTCGCCACCATTCGTGAGTTCAAGCCCTGAGCATGGGTCAGCAGCTCTTCTCCATGGCCTAAGGAGTGATCCTCCCACAGAAAACGCCATAGATGCAGCTGTAAGATGGGTCTTTTCCTTCAGATTCTCTGCAGGGAGATATTATGGTTATGTAGGTCCAGACTTCTCAGGGATTGTGGCTGGATGGAATTAAGTGGTCTGCTCTGTAAATCCTGTTTAGATAGGTGGAAAGGACTTTTCTCCCTTGCCTTCCTGAGGACAGAAGCCCATTTTATGTTTGTGAAATATCAACCATGCTCTGGAAGTCTCTCAGGTCCTCTGCCTCCAAATAGGCATCCTACTTAGTTGTGTACTCATTATTCAATGAATGTAATTGTTTAAAAATTCAATTGTTTATTCATTATTCCTTTCATTCTTATACTCTCTGGGCCATCCCATTCAACTGTCTAGTATAGAGAATGCAATTTAATAGATCTTAGAATTGCATCTGCACAGGGCTGTTCAGCATTCGGAAAAATAATAAATGATAAATTGGTGAAGATGAGTGCAAGGATGGAGTAACTGTTGTAACAAACAACTCCCAAATTTTAGCAACTTAACATAGTACAAATTAAAGCCTCACTCACATAAGAGAGTGAAATGTGTATTCTTGCTCAGATAGTTCTCCTGAGATTCTCCTCCCCAAGTGCTGACTCAGAAGCCCAGGCTCCTGCCATGTCGTGCCTCCATTTTCCTCTATGTTCTAGGAGTCCTCTCTATTCAACCATCTAATGAAAAAGGCAAAACAAGGTCACATATGTGAGCATTGTGGAGATGGATCAAGAAAGAAATATGTATTAATTCTGCTCATTCTTTTTGGTCCAGGCTCAATTATTTGGCCGCACTGTAGGCTGGAAAATGCAGCCTAGTTGGCTCTCCTAGAGGGAAAGTTTGTGGGTAAACACCTTCCTATCCACTATAAATTCATGGTCTTTAGAGTCAACTAGGATGCCCTGTGCACGGCATCCTATGTTATCCTAGTCAGTTCTTTTTCTTACTTTTGCCATTTTGGTTTTAAGTGTTTCCCAAATTTCTGATTCTATGATATTTGCCATTATTTTCTTTTTAATAAAATATTTCAGACTATTAAAAAATGAGGAATGAAGTTTACTTGTATATCTACCATCCACTTAGGAAATAAAATATTACAAAGAGAGATGAATCTATCTATAATCTATTCTTCATTCACTTTTCTTTTTAAAAAATAATTATTTAATTAATTTATTATGGGAGAGAGGGAGAGAGGGAGAGAGAGAAAGCGAGAAAGCAAGCCACCAGGTCTGGGACTTGAACCATGATTAGCCATGTGGGAGTCCAGTGCCTTAACCACCACACCACCTGCTGGCCCCCCTTTCTTTCTTAGGAGGTGATCTTGTCTCTTATTTCACAAGGAAATAAAACCCTACTGCATTGTAACTAACTCTCCCAATGTTGTACCATCAACAATATAAATGCCCCTGCTTCTATCACCATTTTCTCCTTTTTTTTCTGTTGTCCCAGAGGAGCAATGTCTCCCCTTTCCCTAGCCTATTCCCATCTCTTGTTCTCTCTCTTCCCATTAGAGATCTCATTTTTTTCTTATTCCCTCTGTATATATATTCAGTCTTTCTTCATATCGACGTTTAATTATCTTCAAGCTTCTTCCTTCTTAAAAATACAAAAGCAAAATCCCATGATTCTATTTGGTCTATCTTCAGGCTCACTTTTCCCTCTATGAAAACTGTGAAATAACTGTTCACATTGCCTCCATGTCTCATCCACCACTCATAGTTTAACCTACTTTCATCTGGATCCCATCCCATTGCTCCAGGGAACTTATTCTATCCCATTATGACCATTAGCTCAAGCCAATGAACAATTCTCAGTCCTTACTCTCTTTGATCTCTTAGCTCATTTGACCTCAGCATATAGACTCTTCACTCCTTCTTGAAACATTCTTTTGATGGCTTTCATGAAACTATGTTCTGCTCTTTCTCCTATTACTTATCCAGATCGCTCTCAGTTCATTTGTTCTCTACAATCCCTTAAATGACAATATTTCTTTTTCTTTATTGCCAGAGGGCACGTGTATCTGCTAGAGAAAGACAGAAAGATGAGGTGATGGTGGGGGGGGGTGCAGGGGCGAAAGTAATCCTCAACAGGGTGTGACCATGCACAATCCATTCTCCATTTCTCCATTGGAGGAGTCCGACCCGGTGAGGCCCCAGGATCTGTCTGAGCCCCCCGACCTTTGAGCTCCGCTTCCGGTTGGATCAACACGTTTGCAAGGCCTCTGTTGTGCACCCCCCAACCTTGGAACAAAGCTTGGGTCAGTTAGCATGTCAGCAAGGCTGCTTGCTATTTGCTCCAGAGAATTGAGGCAGCCTCACTGGGAAGCGACCCCCCTCTGACTCCCCAATTTACTACTATGAAAGAATTGCATAGCTCTCCTATACATCCTGAGTATATGATAAAATCTTCCAGGAAGTCCCCGACCGCTCCCCTTTGCTCTGATCACTTACTATTAATTACAATGCTTTATCTCCATGGTCACAATAGAGGGTGGGCTGAAGTTCTTTCTAGGCAGAAGTAATCTTGACCTTTGGAAGGCCCTTAAATTCTTCCTTTCTTTATGTACAATAGGATTAGGCCAAAACTGGCCCAGGACACCTCTGCCCTCTCCAAGTGAAATAGATAAATGTATTAGGATTCCTCAAATTAAGTTTTAAATCCCTACAAAACTGTATAAGTATCATTCTTTATTAAGATCCTCTTTCCCGAAACTGCATTCCATGGAGACCCACCTACAATTGAGGAACTGCACTAGACCCACCCTTAATCCACCCCTGAATAGGAATTGCACTAGACCCACCTTTAATCCAACCCTGAATAGAATCTTTGTTCTTTATTGTTAAAAACTTTATGAGCTGTTAATTGAAACACGTAGCCCCTCTCCCATTTACTTGTATGTAACACATTTTCAATAAAAAGGCACGATTATTCCTAGCAGTTGTCACTCCTCAGAGGGCGACCTCTGAGGGGTGTCCGGCATAGGACATGCATGAAAGGCATCGAGGCCTCTGTCTTCTGTTCACCTTCGCCGCCTTCGTCGAGATAACCCACCCACGCCGAGGCTGGACCCCGGCACTCCATCTTGTCAGTATTTGGGCACACATGCTCACATGCCTGGCATGATTTTCAAGCTGGCGTGGCCAGGATTCAAACTGTGGTCAACCATGTGGGATCTGGCTCCCGTAAACACTAAGCTATGGGACCAATGCAACAATGTTTCTGATGTTCGTTCAATCATTCATTCTCTCTCTCTCTCTCTCTCTCTTTCTTTTTAGATTCTCTTCTCTTCTCTTTCCAATATTTTTCTTCAGTGATTTTATTTGCTGTCTTGGATAATTTTCTCCCATATATAATTTTCTATGGGATCTTTGTCAGCCTCAACCTCAAATCTCACCTATTAAAACCAAACCAAAAAAATAAGGAAAACCATCAACAACAAAAATTTCAACCCCTGCTGTGCCATTCACCTACTTTGTTATACCTTCTCCTTGGCCAAAATTTGAGAGAATTATCCACATACAGCCCTTCACTTCTGTATTTCCCACTGGTTCCTCAGGTTAGTCTACCATAGTGGTGTCTATTCTCACCACTCTACTGTCCTTCCTACCTCTCTGATTCCTATACCTATGCTACTTTGTGGGCTCATCTCAAATTAACTACCCTTTAAATATTGGATTACTTAAGGTTTGACCCTAGGAATCCTGTTTTTCTCACCCAAGTGCTCCCTGATCTTTCTGCAGTTGCCATTCATATCCTGATGATTATTACATGTACAGTCGGATCTCTCTTCTGAGCTCCAAACCTGTATATACAATTTGCTCCTCAACCCTGTCACCTGGATATTTCAAAGACTTATCCAATTCCATATTTCAAATACTGACATCTTACACTTTTATATCTCAATCTAGATCTAGTTTTCCAGTGTTTCCTATTTCATTGGAAATGAATAGCACCATCATTCAGTCAGATATGCAAACCAATACTCTACAAATTATTCTCAAAAATATCTCCTCCATTTTCTTTTCTTTAATTCATCCAGTTGCCTTGTTAGTTTGACTCCCCAAATATCTTACAAATCTGGGCCCAGCCCAAGTGGCACAGTCCATAACATACAGGACTGTTGTGCTAGAAACCACATGGATAACTGTGGGTTTGGATACCTAGGTTGTGTTGGCTTTAAAACGCACTGAGTGCATGTATACATGTGGGTACCCAAGATCCTAAGGAGCTGGAGGACTGGGAAAAGTGGTTCAACGTATGACAAAATCCTGTCAAGTGTTTTCTGTCTCTCGTGTGCATGCATGCGGGCTGTATCATAAAAAACCTTCCAAATTTGTCCATTTTTCTTCATATCTACAGCATTTCTCTATGCATATCTCCTACTAATTTTTCTTTCTTTTTTTAAATAGAAGGGAAAAGAGAGAGAGAGACAGAGAGACAGAAGGCGAGAAATCATCCCCCAGGGGGGATGGCCATGCCGCAATCCCTTCTCCTCCATTCTCCTCTCAGGATCTTGGCCATGAACACACACACACTTGGCGTGAGTTTAAGCCACTGGGTCCAGGACTCGAACCATGGTCGACTACATGGAAGTCCAGTGACATAGCCATTATGCCATTTGCTGGTCCTGATCCGATACCAATTTTTCTTTCCTCTCTGTGGTCTTTAAACTAGGCTCACTGCTCCCTATTCCAGCTATATTCTCTTCTTCTACCTTCTCCCTCACTCATGACCTTGGGAACTCTTCTCATAATTCTGATCTCAGGTTAAGCATACTTTTTTATTTTTTTAAATGGAATTCATCCTTCATCCCTTAGACTAGATTAAGTTCTCTTGTTATATACTCTGGTTGTTTACAGTATTTTTCCTTTCACAGCACTTCAGATAGTCTCCTGATATTTGTATGATTACTTGACCAGTACTGCATCTTCTCCAGGAGAATACCTAGCCTGGTCTGGATTGCTAACTTACTTATTTCTGGCATGTAGTACAACACATTATACATATTGGATAAATAGTAAAACTTAATTTAAGTAACAACTGTAGGCTGCCAATTGTCAAAAACGATCTCCAATCCAACCCACTCTCCTGAGCCGCAAATCTGTATATCGATACTTGACTGGGCATCTTTGATTTTGTATCATTGGCTGTTACCTCAAACCTAAGAAATCCCAAACTATGTGTATCCTCTACCTTCTTCCGAAACTCATTTTCCTCCTGAGTTTCTGTCCCAGAGAATAATTCCCCTAACCATTCATTTGCCCAAATTAGACACCAGGTGTCAGTTTGGAACGTTTTCTATCCACTAGTTCTCACTTCTGATAAAGTACCAAGTTCTACTCATTACACCTCCCAAATATACTTCTAATTTGTCCCTTTCTACCCAATTTCTTGGTCCCTATTTTAAATAGTTCAGGAAATTTTCACTTCTTGCCTGGATCACCACAAAAGTCACTTTACTGACCTCTCTCCTTCCAGCCTCATGTTCCTCCTAGCCATTAGCTTTTAAAATTAAAAAAAAATTAGAATTATTTTTTAATTAATTAATTTGCATTCATTCCCTGAGCATTGTCACAGCATACAAAATGTGGTTTCCCATCCAAAATATACTGCATAGTGTCTTTTCTTTTCTTTTCTTTTTTTTTTTAAATTTTTTGGAGAGATTTTCGCTATAGGGCGCATGTGCTCGCCAGACAGACAGAGAGAGACATAGAGACAGAAAGCGAGAAATCACCCCCCAGGGGGGATGGTCACACCGCAATCCCTTCTCCTCCATTCTCCTCTCGGGATCAAAGTCACAGACACACACGTGCCTGGCGTGAGTTTTAAGCCACTGGGTCTGGGACACGAACCGCTGTCGACTACGTGGGAGTCCAGCGACATAGCCATTACGCTAACTGCTGGTTCCCTGCATAGTGTCTTAACCATACATGTTATCGTCAATAATTTTCCATTTCTAGTTTCATCTATGTATATGTATATATATTTTTCTCCCTATTTCTCATCCTCTGCCATTTCCCACCCTCCTCCCACATTATCTCCTAGCCATTAGCGTTTATAAATAGTAATGTGTCTAAACTGAGAATCTAATCATAAATATTCTTTGAACACATAGATGGTTCCCTATACTCAGCAAGGTTTCTAACTCTGGAGGATATAGCTCTTGCTTCACCCTCTTGCCCTTCATCCTCACCTTTTGTCCTTTCATACTCTATTTTGCATCCATTCTAAATCACTTACTCTGCTCTCTTATATGAGGGGGCCTTTAAAAAGTTTGTGAAAAAAATATATATAAGCTATCGATGGATTTCCAAAAACTTTTGCACCAAAATAAAGTCATACTTTAATTTCATTTTTCTGAAAACTTTTTCAAGTGCTCTCAAACTTACTGATATTCCATATTAATAATCCATTGCTGCATAACAAATCATTGCAAAACTTAGTATTTTATAACAATAATCATTTATTACTTCCCATGGGCTTATGAGTCAGCTGGGCAAGCCTACTGTTATGGGCTACACTCATCTTATCTCCACTGGACTAGTTCATTTGTCTTTGGTCATTTAGCAGGACAGTTAGGGGCTGGCTGGTTTACCATCGTCCAGCATGGCCTTATCTGGCATGATATGGCTCTACTCCACATGGTTTCTCATCTTGAATTAGACAATAACTGGCTTGTTCTCATGGTGGTGGCAGAGCTTAAAGAAAGCCGCATTCAAGACCTCCTGACACCTAGGTGTGAAACTGACATACAGTCTTTTCTGTAGCATTCTATTGACCAAAGCGAGTGACAAGATCAGCCCAGATTCATGAAATTAGAAACAGACCCAATCACTAGATGAAGCAGATGCAAACTCTTATTGTAAAAGGGTGGATACATAAATAGCTGGAACATTGGAGCCTTTTTTGCAATCAGCTTACTACATCATTTCTCATATTTCTTTTGCATAGAATACTTGTACAGCAACTCTTTAATAACTAATAATCACCTCTCTGATCTCAATTTAGCTGTCATTTCTAAGAAATCTTCCTAGATTCCCCTGGTTGTCTCTCTTTTGGCCCTTCTCATAGCACATATATGAAATGCCTGACAACTTATTTGATTCTCCAATTAGAACAGAAGTTTTTGAAGACAGAGACTATCTTGTTTGGCTGTCTCTTAGCACAGTGCCTGTCGATAGCAGAGGCTATTGTAAGTAAATTTAAATTTAAAATGAACAATAAAAATCAATTAAGTGGGAGCTTAATAAGTAAGCTCAAATCTGAAATGCACAATAAAATCAACCAATATCAATGTATGCTCCCCCTGCTCCTTACATCTCTGATTAAGAGGGAAAAAACAGGAGCAAACACCTCCAACAAAAACTTTGTTTTCCTTTTCTCCTTCTCTCTCTCATTTTTTCTTCAGTAGAATCAAGGAAGCAAGATTTGAACTTTACTGTGTGATTTTATTCATGTATAGTGGTCATAAAATATGTAATATAAACATAACAATGGGCATAAATCCACCTTATTTTCTGAGTGGGGTAGAAGTATTTATTTCAGGCTTCCTTTTTACTGCACTGTTCTCTACTCATCACCCCTCAGATAAGAAGTATTGCACTGCTTTATCTATAAATTACTTTTTCTCAGGGCTCAGTAATTTTCATCCCTAGTCTCGCGTCTTCTGCAAATCCTCACTGTCTCATGACAGAGCTAAATCTGGTATTCATGGTGCAGCCTCTAGAGCAGTCAGGCACAAGATGACTCCAACTTCACTCACTTGACTGGCTTCCTTTTGCCACCTTATCACATTCATTTCCAAGTGATTATTGACTTTCCTTAATCGCCTCTCTCACTTTTTATTTTACTTTCCTCTTGCTGTAGCTGCTTCCTCTACTCACTATACCTCACCCTATACACAGATCTCATTTTTGTGTATTCTACTCTTTTTTTTAAAGCCAGGAAATTTTTAAACTTTATTTATTTATTTATTTATTTAAATTTGACTGGGCAGGGGGAGGAGAGAGAGAGAAAGCTGCCAGGTCTGGGACTCGAACCACAGTCAGCCATGTGGAAGTCTAGCGCCCCTAACCACCACGTCATCTGCTGGCCTCTGTGCATGCTACCCTGAAGACATGGGAACTGACAATGTCCCAAGCACATTTCTTTTGCTTTCTGTCTGCATATTTTTTTCCTTTGCATATTATTATTTTAATTATGTGATCCAATGGGACATGCTAATTCCTCATCCCTTTATAATTCATTTTACTTTTTTTGTTTGTTTGCCAGAGGGCACATGAATTTGCTGAAGAGAGACAGAGAGAGAGGGAAAGTGAGAAAGCATCCCCCATGGAAGATGGTCATACCACAATCCCTTCTCCTCAATTTCTCCTTGTCTTTGGGATTTGGAGTGGGCACATACACACACACACACAGACACACACACACACACACACACACACAAAACCTGGTGTATTTTTCAAATCACTGGGTCTGGTGCTCAAAGTGCACAGTCAGGGATTCAGTCATCCCAACTACCATACCACACTAACTGGCCCTGTAACTCATTTTAATAACAAGTTGTGATGACATGGATCCTTATTTCTTCCACATCTTTAAGCCCATCAAAGTTAATATTCTTTTCTCTCAGTGTGTACAACTTCTGTGGTTCCCATCATTGCTGTTGTCACACATTGTCTGACCTTTTGTAGACTGTGCCTGAGGTTAACTACCACTTAATTTATCAAAAAAGATGGGATGCGCATTCAGGAAAACCCACACACAAAGTATTCCTTGGAAACTCTCCACAGAGCATGTTAAAAGTAGTTAACTAGGACTCTTATGCAGCAAGATAACCTTTGGGTTCTCAAAGTGACAGGACAAGCTCAACATGAGCCAGTACTGCTAGCAAGTAGCAGGTTCTATATGAAATGCCAATGCAACCCCATATACATTTTTGACAAGTTTACTAGACCAGAACTTCAGTTAAAACAGTTGACAAAGCTTTCACGGTAGACCTGTGCAACATGTTAACAAGGAAGACTACGGATGAAATGAGCCTATGAATGAATTTGTGGGTGTCTGACTAATAATTTTGACACAAAGAAAGTTGATTTTAGGGCTGACAAACTTTTTCTTCAAAGGGCCAGATTGAAAATATTTGGGTGAACATAAATACTCAAGTCTGCAATTAGAGCCTGTGAGCAGCCATAGACAGTAGATAAATGAATGAGTGTGACTGTGTCCTAATAAAATTTTATTTACAGGGCTAGCAGGTGGCATGGTCATTGAGGTGCTGGATTCCCACCTGGCTGAGTCCTGGACCTGGCCCCTTGCTTTCTCATGTTTACTCTCTCTCTCTGGTGAGCATATGTACCCTATAGCATATTAAATAATAACGAAGAATAAAATTAAATAATTCTTTAAAAAAACTCTATTTAAAAAAGCAGGCAGTGGGCAAGATTTGGCTCATGGGCCATAGTTTGTTGACCTCTGTCTTGGGCATAAGAATCTAAACCCTCTATTCTGCAATTGCATTGTTGTGTTTAATGACTGGACCCCACTGTACTGTGTCAGTGTTCACACCTGGCAACATAGATACTAACACACAATAGAGAGGCTTTTTTAAAATTCTAATTAGTATCATATATCCTTAGAGAAAAAAGAAACGTTCAGCCAGAAATCAGTGCAGATTAAGGATTAATCTATATATAGATGGGATAATAAAAAACATAAGAAAACATTAGCAGTTAATTAGAAATTAATGCTAAATGAAGTTCTTAGATTGAAGCAACTACATCACACTTGAATTGTTAATATGGCAATTAGTTCTGCTGCCTACAAAGTACTTGTTAATAAATACTTCATAAAGACTTCTGTTTAAAAGAGAGCACAGCAGGTTTGTAAAATGTAAGTTTATATGGTCTTGAAAAATATATTCAATATGCTTTCTTTTTCTTTTTTTTTTGGAGAGCTTTTTGCTATAGGGCGCGCATGCTCACCAGACAGACAGAGAGAGACAGAGAGATAGAAAGCGAGAAATCACCCCCCCCAGGGGGGATGGCCACACTGCAATCCCTTCTCCTCTGTTCTCCTCTTGGGATCTTGGGCACGCACGCACACATGCCCGGCGTGAGTTTTAAGCCACTGGGTACGGGACTTGAACCGCGGTCGACTACGTGGGAGTCTAGCGACATAGCCATTATGCTAACTGCTGATCTTGATGCTTTCTTATTTTTGAAAGCTCTAGTCATGGTAACTTCTTGGAAGAATTCAGGGTCAACCATTAATGTGGCAGTTAAGGTGGCCAGATCTCAGATATTTGGTTTGAGTCCCAGACCCTGTTCCTTGGAAAACAAAACAAAACATGGTGTGTGTGTGTGTGTGTTTGTGAATACATGCTCAAAATTCTGAAAGAAGAATTGAGAAGAAGAGATTACAGTGTGGCCATCCCTCCTGGAGTGGGGATGCTTTCTCATTTTCTGTTTCTCTTTCTCTGTCTCTCTTTGGTGAGCTTATATGCTCTGTAGCAAATTTAAAAAAAGGGGAGACCATTAGATGGTGTAACGGTTATGTTGCTGGACTCCCACATAGTCAACTGCAGTTCAAGCCCTGGAACCAGCAACTTAAAACTGGACATGTACACACACACGTGTGTGCCAAAAATCCCGAGAAAAGAATGGAGGAGAAGGGATGTGGTGTGGCCATCCCCCAGGGGGGCGATTTCACGCTTTCTGTCTCTCTGTCTCTCTGGCAAGCCGCACACACACTCTATAGCAAAAATCTTTACTAAAAAAAAAAAATAGAATTCATACTGTAGCTACATTTAAAATATATTTTCCCTTCTGAAACTAAAAATAACAGATCCCAAAATGTGGATGCAGGATTAACAACTACAGCATCACCAGGGAACTTGTTAGAGAAGTCACTTCTTGGGCTTCACCCTAGACTTACGGAATTAGACACTCTGCTTCACCCTAGACTTATGGAATTAGACACTCTAGGGTAGGGCCCAGAAATCTGTGTTTTAATAAGCCCTTCCAGTTATTCTGATGCTTCTCAAGTTTGTGAAGAAGTGCTTTACAATATCAGGGGTTCACTGCAAATGACGTTCAGTTGTGTATATCTTAGACCAAGTATGTGGGATGGTAGGTCCCATCATGTCTGCACATTGGAATCATGTGGGGTGCTTCATAAGTACTGACACCTGTGTCCCACTCTAAAGACATTGAATTACTTGACTTGGGGTGTACACTGGGACTTGGAATGTTTAAATTTTTCCCAGGTGATTCTAAGCTGCAGAGGTGTTTAGTAAGCCCTGGAGTAGTGGAAGCCATATTCCAATTTAAATCCCGTGGGGGAAAAAGAACTAGCAATATAGTTGATGGCATGGCAATGACTGTTTTTAGTTATCTCCCAGGTTAGATATGTTCCTATTTGAATTGAAAAGAGGTTTATTTGCTTTATTTGTCTTTGGGAAAATCCTAGGGTCTTGATATTATTGGCTTAGACACATTCTTTGTGATATACCGAAGAGTTTAATTATATGGATACATGTATTCTTGTCTTAGGTACAGTAACTGAAGTTTCCTTTATCCTTAAAATACACACACACACCACACACACACACACACACACACACACACACACACACACACACACAAGCTTATCTGTTGTGCTGAAAGCCTGGAGTAGCACAATGCCCTTCGTATTATTAGATGAAACCCCATGAATGGGAAGATGGACTAGTTCTATACTTTAAAAGATAATGGGTATGAAGTAAAGCTAGAAGTAAATAACAAAACTAGAAACAAAAACATCAACATCTTAAAGGGTTTACAAACTATCCTAAAATAGTTTGGGTCAAAGAACCAATAAAATCTTCCATATGTGTCCACTTTCTATCAAATTCCAAGGCCTTGTTTTTTTATGGCTGAATAGTATTCCATGAAGTATATGTGCCATAGTTTTTCAATACATTCATCTGTTTGTGGACATTTGGTTTGGTTCCATGTCTTAGCTATCGTGAATAAGGCTGCAATGAATATAGATGTGTAAGCTCTTTTCCGACTGAGTGCTCTGCTGTCCTTTGGGTAGATATTCCAGGAGTGGAATTGCTGGATCATATGGTAGTGGACAAATATGAAAGATTTGTTGCTGAGTGAAGCAAGTCAGGCTTTGAAAGAGAGACATTGCAATATCTCCACTTAACATATACCGACTGTCTGCACTCTATGGTAGAGACTGAAAGACTGGAAAACATAAAAGTATTAAAAACTGTAGTGGGCACTAGAGACAAAGTGGAAAGAGAGTGTGGGAGGGGAAGAGCATAGGAAATTTTGGGGGAAAATAGATAGGTAAGACACTTGTGGGACACAGATAAGGTTTATTATCTGTTGACAAGCATGTGTATGGTGGTCTCAACTGGGCTGGACTGAGGTATATATCATACCGGGTAAAGTCTCTTCACAATCCAAATGATGTATAGCGATTTAATGTATGAATAATAATATTAAAATCCTGCACTAGAAAAAAAAAGAAAAAACATGGAGGGTGCATGTGTGTGCATGCCCAAAATTCCAAGAGAAGAATGGAGGAGAAGGGATTGTAGTGTGGCCATCTCCCTCGGCCACTCCCTGGCCATTTCACTTTTCCTCTTTCTCACCCTCTCTCTGTATCCCTCTTACAAGTGCATATGCCCTATAACAAAGTAAAAAAAAAGTGAGAAAATAAAATGAAATTGAAATTCAAAAAACCCAATAAAATAAACAATTGTAGAATCTATAAAAATAATGGTAATATTGATTTGATATATAGGATATGGATATTTTCTAAATTTTAAGTCATTTATTAAGCAGGCAAAAATGAAATAAATTAATTTAGTAGTCAACCAAAGAAGGAAGAAATATAAGCCAAAGGAAAGCAGAAGAAATTCACTAATAAAATAAAGAAGGCAATAAAAATGCAGAAAAAAATGACATTTTCTTTAAATAGGAGGAAAAACAGATGATCCACTAGGCTAAGAAAAAAATGAACCTGAGTAAACAAAATTATGAATAAAATAAGAAAATCATATACACAGAGAAAACAGGAAGAAATTATAAAGCACTATATACTTTTATGCTAATAATTTCAAAAATTGAAAAAAATTAAAAATATGTGTAGAAAGACATTTAAAAAAGTAGATTCAGAAAAAGTTAAAGGCCTTAAGTAGACCAGTAGCTACAGAATAAATTGGGGGTAAAGGAACAGGGGTATTTTTTCAAATATTTAAGTTTCAGATATTTCTAAACTATTGAAACAGTTTCAGGAAATAGAGAAAAAAAGGAACATTTCATCTTTCTTATAAAGCCAGAAGTTAGAGTAATGCTGACAAGTATACTGGACACACAGAAAGATGTTCACAGGCTGGAGAGAGAAGAAAAGGAAGAGGGAGAAAATGAGAGAGAGAAAGAGGAAGTGAGGAGAGGAAGAAAAACCAACTGATGATTTCACAAGAATTCACAAAATGGTTCTCGGGAAAAGTATTGACTCAGGGTGAGGCCAGGAAAAGGCCCTGAGCTTTTTGGGGCTCCTCAGTGTCCAGGGATGAAGGGCCTTGGAAAATTAAGTATTTCTCTGCATCTAAATATCCAATGAGTAGATAACCACCAATTTAATTTATAGATAATTCAGGGATAATGCAAACTATATTTAATGTACCTAAAATA
Source organism: Tupaia belangeri chinensis (assembly GCF_000334495.1). Taxonomy (NCBI): domain Eukaryota; kingdom Metazoa; phylum Chordata; class Mammalia; order Scandentia; family Tupaiidae; genus Tupaia; species Tupaia belangeri. The sequence continues at coordinate 118,486 of NW_006210084.1, read as the reverse complement.
AGAAAACATTCATTCATATACTTACATGCCACTTTCTTTTCAGTGTCACAAGAGTGCATCCAAATCTGCTTCACGCTGCAGAGTCTAAACATCCCTTGGACCCACTTTCAGGGATCGCAGTGACACATAGCACTTGATAATGGGCTACTTATCAAAATCTGAGCTGCTAGTCTTGACCTTTTTACCAGCTTGAGGCGGCCAGTATGTTTGGAAAAATATCTAAGAAGACTAGGGCTGTGTCTGCATTTATTTGGTTAAATCCTGACTTCATTCTTTTCTTAAACCAAATCACATATTTCTGGAAGAGATTCAGCTTTTTTTTGAAAGTTAGCCAGGGGCCAGCCTTTGGCCTGGTGGAACTGTGTGGTTTAAGTCCTGGACCTGGCAGCTTGAGAAAGACACGGAGCTCTTCTGTGTGCATGTCCAAAGTCCCCAAAAGAGGGAGAGGTGAAAGAGAAGGATCCATGGGGGGAAGAGGGTGCTTTCTCACTTTCCTTTTCTCTGTCTTTCTCTGGTGAGTGCATGTGCCCTCTGGCAAATGAAAGAGATGGGGGGGAGGAGGAAGAGGAGGAGGAGGAAAGGAGGGAGGAAGGAAGAGAGGGAGAGAGAGAGGAAGAAGGAAGGAAGGAAGAAAAATAGAGAGAAAGAGAAGGAAAGAGAAAAAAGTAAGTTAGCCAGATGCTTTGGACCAATAGCCCTTTGGTGCCTGGGTAATCATCCCTTCTCACTCCTGTATAAGCCACATCAATTATTCCTGGCTTTCAGAAGCTTGTGATCTTTTCCAAGATATCTGACTTCTATTGTCTTTGATCACAAGTTCTGGTGTTTCACAAGAAACTTACATTTATTTGTACAATAACTTTTTTTCCCAATGCAGTGTAAGAGTGGAATATTAAAAAAAACATTTAAAAAGATAATTAACACACCTATCGTCAAAATCTTGGCTCATAATACCATTCTCTGATAAAAAAAAACTAGGGTTTCTGGGAGAAATGGATGATTCTAGGGCTAGGGCAGGAAATATACAAGGCAAACTTGGAACATCTTGGGATGACAGAAAGAAAGTGCTCAAAAGCAAAACAAGTGAAAAAAAAATCCACAATGATGGTGGTATGTCAAGGGACATATGAGGCAACAGAAAGACCTCCCAATAGATAAAGCTGGAAGAACATGAGAAATAAAACAAGGTAGCATAGGATTGTAACCCACGATGCAGTTAAATATTCATCAGTTCATACTGATATCAATAAATGATTGAATAACTAATGAAAGGACAACTCTCTTAACACTGAAGAATTCCAAGTAATTTTTATTTTCTGCCTTCAGGGAGGTAGAGTGTAACTCCCCACTATTCAAGTGTGAGTGGCACATGGTGACTTCCTTCCAAAGAATACAGTATGGAAGGAGGAGGGTAACTTTACAGTGAAGATACCTAAAACTACCACAGTCAGGGAACCAAGGTTAACCTCAACCATCATAAGTCATGTTCATAGCCTGTACCCTTGACACAATGTGATGAAAATGGCACTTGACCTCTATGGTCCTCCACTCAAAAACTCATAATCCTCTTCTAATCACGAGCTGAACATCAGACAAATTTCAATAGAGAGATGTTCTACAAAACTGCTGACCAATCCTCCTCAAAACTCAAAATCATCAAAAACAAGGAAAGCCTGAGACACTGTCACAGTCAAGAAGTGTCTAAGGAGATACTTTAGATGACTAAATACAATGTCATATACTGGATGTGATTCTAGAAAAAAAAAAAAGGCATTAGGGAGAAGCCAAGGAAATCTGACTAAAATATGGATCTTAGTTAATGATGTATCGATATTGGTTCATTAATTGTGACAAATATACCATACTAATGTCAGATGTTAATGACAGGAGAGACCAGGTCTGGGGTATATTAGAAGTCTTTGTACTACAGTCACAATTTTTCTGTAAATCATAACTCTCTAGAAATTAAGAACGATAATTAAGGAATTAAATATAAAGTTCAAGTGTGTGTAGTACTTTCAAAAAGCAAATACCTCAATAAAGGTGGCATTCAGATGAATAGATTAAATATATACCAGGGTACTTCAAAAAGTTTGTGGAAATCTATAATTAAAGTATGAGTTTATTTTTGTGCAAAATTTATAAATCCATGCATAGTTTTTTCATAATAGGCATTTCCCATGAACTTATTAAAGACCTCCTGCTATCTGCATTCAAAAACTCAGACAATAATGATTAAGTCAGCATATTCTCTCTCTTCTGACATGATTTCTAAAATGCATATTCATTTTAGAAATATCAAAATCTGAACAAGCCTACTTAGAATTAAGGCTATTTGATTTACTCTAGCACTAAGTTGAATTATAATGTATAACAGAAAAATGTTTATTTTTCTTGCCCTCAATGCTATGACCTCCTCAAGGTAGGAATAGTTCTACATCTCTGACTCCTCAGCACCTAAAAACACAGGGGCGCCACTGTGTTTGAAGTATGTGGGGTTAAATAAATGAATTAATTAGTTGACTGATTAATAAGAATGTCTAGCTCTGCCAATGAGGATGACCACAAAAATGGAGCAGGAGTATCAAAGGAAAAGCACACACAAACTCACACACACACACACACACACACACACACACACACAAACACACACACAGAAACTCTAGTTCAGCTCACTATATTCTTGGAGCCTTTTATTCATAGAAGTGATTTTGCTCTACTCTTATAGGTGTCTTTTTTTTGTGTGAAAGATTTTTGCTATAGGGTGTGTGTGTTCTCTGGAGAGACAGAGAGACAGAAAGTGAGAAAGAAATCACGGCCCAGGGGTAATGGCCACACTGCAATCCCTAGTCCTCCATCCTCCTCTTGGGATTTTGGGCATGCATACACATGTGCCTGGTGTGAGTTTCAAGTCACTGGGTCCAGGATTTGAACTTTGGTTGACCATGTGGGAGTCTAGCACCTTAACCACCATGCCACCTACTGGCCCTGGGAGTGTCCTTTTAGATAAAACATCTAGGTGTCAAAATTATTATCATATAGTTATTATTTTAAATACATATTTTAAAAAAG
>NW_006210084.1:101308-115190 GCF_000334495.1 Tupaia belangeri chinensis | reverse complement strand
AAAAAAAAAAAAATCCAGAAGCTTCAAACTTTCTTGAAAACATTTTTGGAAAACAGTCACCAATTATCTGCCATGAACGCTGAAGGAATTGTAGTGTCTGAGGATAATGATTCAAAACAATCAAACAAGTTGGAGAAGTTTAAACTCTAGTGGCAAAATTGAGAGTCATTAAAATATCAAATAAGACTTTAATCTTTCCTTGTAAATCTTGTCCTTCAGTGATATTGTTTCTGAAATTCACATTCATGTTCCCAGTTACCCACTCGAGAAACTCAGAGTCCGTCTAGAGTTTTCCAAGAATTATTTTATCCAACTTTACTTATTATTATTACTTTCCAGTTTGATCAGAGAGAGACAAAGAGAGAGAGAAGATCAGAGAGAGACAAAGAGAGAGGGAAAGTGAGGAAGCGAGCCACCAGGTCCGGGACTCGAACCATGGTGGGCCATATGAGAGTTCAGCACCCTTAACCACATGCCACGTGCTGGCCCCAAAATTCTAAAGCTAACATATCTCTTGAATTTGCCCAAATTTGACAGTGGCTACTCCTTTTGTCCAAGCCACCATTCTTTTATAAAGAAATTTTTTTCTTTGACTCTCATCCCTTCTGATTCATTGCCACACAGGTGCCAAAGAGATTGTTATCAAACACAAACTTGATGATGTCATTCTGAAGGACATGTTCTCAAAATAGAACTCAGAACCTTTATTCAGCCTCCTCTCTGTAGTGCACACCAAGGTTCAGTGCCCAGACTCGCTCCCTCCAGGAGTGAGGCACTCATTCCCTAGTTGGTTTCTGAAGGCTCACAGATGTTCCTCCCTGGAAATCCCTCAACCAGGGATTTGTGACATTCTGCATTTTGAATATCAGCTCCTAGGTGATGCTGGTGCTCCTGGGGACAACTGGCATCTAAGGACTGGTCAGTGGCAGGCTATACTAAGGCCTGACTCTTTTGCCTCAATTTGGGACAACACTGAAGGGTCATTCCAGCTCCCCATGTTGTATGCTGAATCATTTATTGCGATTAATGTATGATGAAGTTAAAATTTTCCCTCTATTCAACTCTGCTTCCTCTCTCCTTTAGAGATGCTGTTTTCTAGTTCATGCCCTAACAACATCCCACTACACAAATTTAGTCTTCATCTCAGTGGCTATTTCTTGTGAACCTAGCTGAAGATACTGCCACCACTTTTGTACTTCCTCTTTCTCCTTTTTTATTCTCTTTCCATGGAACACATTTTCTGCTCCATCTCTGTGGCAGTATGGAATTCAGTCTTGTGCCTGCACCAAATGATGGAACTGAGGCCCACCACTTGACATACTTACTTTTCTATAAAAGGAGAAGGCATTCTAGAGTAGAGTCTCAAAGCTGAATATGCCTACAAATCACATTGGTCTTACTAAATGCCAATCTGAAGGCCAGAAGCTGGTAGGGCAGTCAGGCACAATGCTGATCTACATAGGAAGTGTTGAGAGACCTCCTGAGTAGTCTAGATATGTGTATGCCCATGATCCAGGACTGGCTGAAGCTCTGAAGCTGAAGATGGATCACAGCGTCAGGACCCTCTTGGTCATGGAGGAAATAAACTTTAAGAAATAAAATGCATGTTTGGATTTCCTGAGATTCTGCATTTCTTTTTTTTTTTTTTGAATCAGAAAGCAAAGATTTAATCTATGAGTTGTCATTGGCCATAAATACTAAAATAATCATAGAATCAGTAATGCACAATTGATTTATTTGTAATCTCTTATAGAACTTAGAATACAGATGCTGCTGATGCTACCAGCCCATAGCCATAATCTAGTGTTCAGATTCTAGAAATTCTTCTAGTTCCTTGTAGTAGTACTGGTTTGACATGCAACAGGATAGAATTCTGTAGCAAGGATTCTGAAGTTACACAACATTGGTTTCAAGTCTCAGCTCTGGGCTTCCCAGTTGTGTGACCTTGATCATGGTGTTCTGTCTAAGCCTCACTTACAAACTGGAGGGAAATGGTGCCAACTCTGGGGAGTTATTGTAGGGACTGAATGATATAACACAAGCAGATCACTTAGCACAGTACCTGGCACAGAACCCTCAACACCCGTCAGCTGCATATTCTAACTGCAAACTAGCATTCTCTGTGGGGATGTGAAGGATGCTGTCATGGATCAGTCACTCGAGCCAGTCAGACACGGCCAACAGCATTACCTTTGAACTATAAGTGGTACAGAGATACAGAAAGGAAATCAGAACAGAATGACAGTTGAAGCACAGAGATGAAAAGGAGCTCTGTCAAACAGAAGGGGGAGGTGGTGGTGGAATGGCTTCCTGAAATTTTTCATGTCATTTTACAAGTAAAGGCACATTAAGTCCCAGCTGCTAGGTGTTCTGTAGTCTAGGCTGGATAACCTGGCAAGTGGGAAGGAAATCACTGTGGAAGCAAGGAGGAACCTAGCCATTATTCCTCTTTTCTGTGCCCTTTGTGCTTAGTAACCCTTCCCAGAATGCACCCTTAAGACTCCTGCAATCTTAGCAAGTGTATGATCAAAATATCCCATAGTCCCCAGAGACAGCATTACAAAGGCCTCCGTGGCCTTAACATGTTTTCTTTGATTTTGAGCAAAGGAGCCATATCAACAGGAAACACTGTTGTTTTCTCTCAGTAGGGATGGCTGAAAGTGGCAGCTGTTGTATAAGCCAGCATGCTGACAAAGGGACAAAGGGACACATCTTGGAGCTGTGTGAGACAAACGGGCAAGCAGCGAATGTCATTAATTCTATTTCAGCCGAGAGAGAGTGCAGATGGTCTGGAGAGGCGAGGCCAGACCCAGGGCAGCAAAATGGGAATGGGAGGTGGAGGAGGAAACCACCTAGCAAAACCGCTGCAGCTGTAAGTCCTTTGTGGTTCCCAGTGAGAGCAAACACACTGGCAGACGAGCAGCCAAGCTAAAGAATGGCTGAGTAAAATGTTTTTAACTGGTGAAAAGAAAATGATCTAGAAAAAGGCACATTCTGAACAATACCTGTAACAGCTCTCAAAACACAAAGGAGAAAGGGAACATGAAATGTAGATTAGTGGTTATAACTCAGTCCTATTTGTTCTTTTTATATATTTTTTATTTCAATTTCTTTTATTCATTCAATCGCATATGTCAATTGAGATTAATAATGTTTGTGCTGGGGCCAGCTAGTGGTGTGGTGGTTAAGGTGGCTGGATCCCACATGGCCAACTGTGCTGTTCCATTCCCAGACTCAACAGCTTGAAAAACAAGCTGGGCACATGTGTGTGTGTGTGCCCCAAATCCCAATAAGATAATGGTGGAGAAGGGATTGCAGTATGGTCATCCCTCATGGAGGGTGCTTTCCCTCTTTCTCTCTCTCTCTCTCTCGCCAGTGAGTTTTTTTTTGCCCTATAGCAAAAAATCCCCTGAAAACCTAAACAAATAAAACAATAATGTGTGCACTGATCTAAATGAAAGAACTTCACTATATTTACAACTCATTGATTAATTTATTCATTCAACCTCATTTACGACTTCCTTTGTTGGTAACTGTGACCAAGATATGGCGGTCTTGCCAGTGAAATTTGAGCAGAAGGGGTGTGCTTCAGGCCTGGCTTAAAAACCCTTTCTTGCACAGTCTTGCTTTCTTCATTTGATTGCAGACAGAGAATGCTGGTAATATTCTAGAAGGCTAAACTGCAAGATAGGAGACTGACTCTTTAAATGATTGAATGGAGTAGAGCTCAAATGCTCATGTGATCCCATGGCTTCATTATATGTGTAAGAAGAAAGGCTGTGTTAAGCCATTTATATTGTAGTGCTGTACGCTACATCAGCTAGTCTACTGGATTAACACATCTGTGTAATGCCCTGAGAATAAACATGATGGACTATTGTAGTCTGCTTTAGTTCCAGGGAATATGGCAAGGCATTGCAGAAGTGAAAACACTCAGAGAAATAGGAGAACTAGAAGTGTGCTGTCCAGGCAAGGCAGAAGGGGAGGGAACTCGGGAGTGAGGTAAGAGCAAACTAAGATGTCACTAAACGGAAGGGGTCATTTGGGAAACTATATTTCACTATGGTGGGAGTAGTAAACTGTAGGCAAGATGGCGAGGCATCAAACAATCCATGTATACCATGGTTAGAATAGGGCTGGGCTAACTAAAGCTTGTGGGTCAAATCTGGTATACTGCTTTTTTGCATAGCCTGTGAACTAATAATGGTTTTTACATTTTTTTTGTTTGATTTTTGAAATTTTTATCATAAGGTACATTCACTTGCTGGAGAGAGACAGAGAGAGGAAAAGTGAGAAATCATTCCCAGGAGACTGGCTATGTTGCAATCCTTTCTCTTCCATTTCCTTCTTGTGATTTTGGGCATGCATGCACACATGCCCAAAGTGTTTTTCAAGCTGCGGGGTCCAAGACTCAAACCATACAGTTGGCCATGTGGGATCCAGTCACCCAGCCATCTGCCGGCCCTTTAATGTTTTGTATTTTATTTTGTTAATTAATTTATTTTAGAGACATTTTTGCTATACGGTATGTGCGCTTGCCAGAGAGAAACACAGAGAGACAGAAAACAAGAAATCACCCCTCATGGGAGATGGCTACACCACAGTCTCTTCTCCTCCATTTTCCTCTTGGGATTTTGGGCATGCATACACATGAGCCTGGCCTGAGTTTCAAACCGCTGGTTCCGGGATTCGAACTGCAGTTGATTACATGGGATTCCAGTGACGTAACCATTATGCCATCTGCTAGTCCCTCTTTAATAGTTTTTTAAAAAAAAACAAAAGAAGGTTAATCTTTTATGGCATATGAAATTGCTGTGAAATTCAAATTTCGATGCCAATACATTAAGTTTTATTAGAAAAGGGCTGGCAGATGGTGTAGTGGTTATATCGCTGGACTCCCACATGGCTGATAATGGTTTTTCAAGTCCCAGACGGGGTGGCTTGAAACTCACAGTGGGCATGTGTGCATGTGTGTCCAAGATCCAGGGAGGAAAATGGAGAAGGGATTGCAGTGTGATCATCTGCCCTGGGGGGTGATTTTTCACCTTTCCTTTTCACTGTCTCTTCTCTGTCTCTCTCGTTCTCTCCGGCAAGCACACGCATCCTAAGGCAAAAAAAAAAAAAGTTTTATTGGAACATAGCCATGCTCATTCATTTGCATATTACCTAAGGCTGCTATTGCACTACAATGGCAGAGATGAATAGCTGTGGTAGAGATCATATGGGCCATAAAGCCTAAAATGTAGTCTTCATCTGTCTCTTTATAGAAAATGCTTGCCAACCTCTACTTTAGAGCTTGTACTTTATCATGTATTATAGACTTCATTATTGTTTCAATTCTTTACTTTTCCTTGAATCCATATTCTGTCTTGTGACTTTGCATTCATAGCAATGTGTAGAGAGTGTTTTTCTGCTTCATTGATTTGGGTTTGGCCGTATCACTTGCTTTGGTCAGTGGAATATGGGAGAAAGTAACAGTGTACTTGTTTCAAGCTTATTGCCAATAAGAATCACACGTTTGGCTTTTCCCACTTGTGTTTCTATCAACGTTATGAGAAGGCTATGAAAGGAATGTAAAGCAGAACTACCTCAACTGAACCTCAGATCCAAAGTCAGAAGCAAAACCACTCCAGCCAATTCTCAGATCTATTAGCATGTTAATAAAGGCTTATTTTTGTATGCCAATGAACTTTGAAATTGTTTGTTAAGCAACAATAGCTGACTGATATGTCCTGTAGGTGCTGAGGAGAGAAAGTTACCAGCTGTAAGCCTAGACACATTGCCTTATAACTAAATATTAAAGAATATAAGTTAAGGTTGCCAAGACAGTGCTGAAAATATTTTATATTAGTTATATAAAAGCCTAGATTGAAAACAAAATGAGAGTGAACTCAGGCAAAAACTCTTGACTCTTTCTCCTTCTGGAGATCTGAATAAAGCCTCTGACATTTCTTCCTCAAAGTTAAGTGCTACTATGTTTGCATAGAAAATGTTCTTTACTTCCCTTTATTTTGATGTAACTCTGCTATGTCTTCATTTTTTTATGACCCTCAAAGGCTCTCCAGTATGGATATGCCCCCTCCCCACAATATAATTTGGAATCTTGAGAACCTCTAATTCATCCATCCCAGAAAATTTTGGAATATGAATCATTTATGAAATCTCTAATATAGGAGATGAGGTTGAACACCAAAAGTGTCTCTTCTAGGTTTCTTGGTTAATGCCTGTGTGGGTTGTCATGGTCACTAGGGAAAGGATGAAGGTCAAAAAAGATATTAGAGAAGATATTGTCATACTGGGGCCTATAAAGCCTTTGTGAGCAGTTGTTTCTTGGAAATTAAATCAGGAAATTGCATCACTCATTAATATGATTCCCTGGATATCACAAGGTCAATAAAATTTTCTCAAGATTCTATAAACTGGGATTACTTCTTTTTTCTTATCCCAGAGCCCTAGGGTTCATGGTTAGAAAAAGAAGCATCCTGGGTAAGGTAAAATTAGAAAATAAACATTTGTAATATGCTTATTTATTTGTTAAAGTCTCCTACTCCCCCATTCTACTTGCTACCTGGCTTCTCATCATCAAAATAAGGCAAATAAGCATAACCAAGGTCTGATCATTCTTAAAGTTTTAGATTTCTTCTGGATCGTTCTAGAAAGAGGGAATCAGCACAGGTGCTTTTCACCCAGTCATACAGAATGTTCCAAGGAGTCAAAGATTCATACGGGCCCAAAAGAACAGACTACTTCTTAAATTTTAAAGGAATGGCTACTCATTAGCTGATTGGGAAGATACCAAGTTGCCCTTATGTTCTGGGGGAGCCCCATATCTCAGAGAGCTTACCCATAATGTTTACTGATTCCAAAGGAGACACGAGTTTACTTCCATTGGGGAAATAAGATTATGCTGATGGCTAGGCGGAGAATGGTCCATGCTACTGTGAGCATAGGGCCAGGTTTCATATGAAAAGACCAAAGCATTCATAAATCAATTAAAGATCAATGTCATTAAGACAGGGATCTGGTTTCTACAAACATTGTTTGAAGGTTACAGTAAAGTTAAGTTTATCAATTAAAAGAATTAGCAGAGTATGTTTAGTATTTAGTGCCCCTAATCTAGTGATATTAATGTGGGAGGGGTATGTATACCTCTGAAATGGTCCTGGCTTTAGGCCAGTTCCATGAAGTGAAGGTCATGGTCACAAGAAGTTCAGGAAGCCAAGCTGGACCAGCAACTGGGTCTCAGGAAGATAAGACAAGGAGGGAGGGAAAAGAAGAGCTCAATGTATGGAGCCCACTGTTACCTTTGAATACATTCAGCAATCCCCCTGTCTCTTTAGGAGATGATAGCAACTACTCTCCTTGTTTGACTAGACTAGCCTCCTGAGGAGTATAAAATTCAAAATCACTACAGATTAATCTTTTGGTTGAGGTAGTTTCTAGTCAATATACAAATACTGTTTAGATTTATCAAGTAAATCATTGACATCTATAAACTCTTTAGTGTTAATTGGTGGATCAGAGAATATCAATCCAGAAGCCTCCTGAGGGGATTAAAGAGGAGGACTAGTAGATTAGTTTTTAACTTTAATTACATAATAAAATTTCTACTAGATGAATGAAATCAGAATCTCTGGAGAGCAAGGCTGGTATCCATTTCTTCAAGTTTTAGTGGTAATTTCAAAGGACAATTAGATGGAGACCTGGACTTGATAAAGACTTTGGGGAGACCTTGGCTGTTTGGAACAGATTGAAAGCTTTGGAAGCTATAAGCCAGAGTAGGTGGGGTAGTGTCGAATGTGCTTGGGATCCAACCAAAGGGAGGAACAATAGTGGAAGAGAAGTTTGGTGGGATGCTAGAGACAACTTGTACCAAAAGAACAAAGGTCGTCATCTTCACAGTTTACCTTGGTCTATGTATAGTCTGTATCTGATGAAAGGTATGTCAAATCCTCCTATTGGTAGACACCAATGTTCTAGAAATCTCTGAGGCCCTTGTAAATATTGAGATTCTGATTCAGCAGGTCAGGAGTCAGTCCTGAGATCTGGCATTTTAAACAATCTGAGGTTATGCTGCTGCCACTGGTGCTTTGCAAATGATTCTTTGAGTAGCAATTATGCAGTATACTGGAGTCTATACTGTACCACTGGCATTAAAAGTATTATGAGAAGACATTTGAGCTTCTGAAATCTCTTATCTGCTTAAAAGCAGAGCTTCCCCAAAGAGCTCAAAAGAGCCCAATGTTATAAATCCTCTTCTTTGGAGAAACCAGGGAAGATTGACTCATCACCAGAGAGAAGTCAGCATGACACCTAAGTAGACATTGTCACAAAGCTATCATATTTCCTATCTATTCTTCTAAGGGCCCATTCAACCTTCCTAAAAAGTCATTCATTTTCCTGTATGCCCTCTCCCACTCTCCTTCCCTCATTAAGAAGTAGTATGAAATGGAATATAAAGTGGTAGATACGTGCAAATTCTAAATGCCAGAGTCATATTTTTCTGTGAACTCCTATATGTACACACATGAATAATCTATTGTTAATTTATTGTCAGTTTAATTCATAACTCCTCCCTCCATTAAAAAATATCTGAGGGCAGAGGAAAAGTTTTTCTTCCCTGATGGTTTGGTGACAAGAATGGAATGATTGGGACTCCTTGCTCTCTCTGGAGATTGCAGCTAAGATCTAGTGCTTCTGACCAAACTAGTGAAAGTAAACTCATTTTTTACCAATCAGACCCTGGATCTCTGTTCAGGGTTTGCTGGAGTGGGGGTGGTAAGAGCCTTTCCTTGTCTTTTTTTCTTTCCTAAATTAAGATTGGAATTGGAGGAAACATTTGGAAGAACTAGTGTTTTGGATATCATGACGCTTGGTTTTGACTAGCCTTGGTTATAGATCCTCTCCCTCTGAGGGATGGCCATCACTTTCCTGTTTGTCTTGTTTTGTGTCCTGAGAGCTTGGCTTAGATATAGCAAGAGCATTCTCTCTCTGTTTTTCTGCCTGCCCCAGAGCATGGGTTGTCAGGCCTGTTGGGAGGCCATGACAATTTGTCGTAGGTTGGACAGAAACATGGAAGCCAGGGCACCCCATTTGTAGCTGTCCTAGTGACCAACTGCCATTCATCTCATTTTCTTTATTGCCTTGACCACCTGTGGGAATTAGGAATTTTGCTTTCTTTCTTTTTTTTTTTTTAAATTGCCAGAGGCTGTGTGCCCTTGCCAGAGACAGAAAGACAGAAAGAGAAAGCACCCCTCAAGGGTATAGTCAGACCACAATACCTTCTCCATTTCTCCATCCTGTTGGGATTTGGGACGCATATGTACATGTGCCTGGCATGTTTTCTAAGTTGCCAAAGTTGGTCATATGGAATCCCGCTCCCTTAAGCACTAGGTCCTGGGGCCAGCCAAATTTTTGCTTTCTTTCCTTTTGTATATCTTTGGGAGTGACTTTAGATCATGAGGGCCACATCTTCTGCAACTTCTTTGGGGGTATAGAGGCAAATAAATTTTCCCTTCCTTTCTCAATACTCACTGAAAATCAACTAACAATAGAAATATTAATAAGAGAAAAAGCATATAAATTTAACCTAAACATGTACATGAAGCCATACAAAATACAACTCAAAGAAAGATGAAAAAAATTGAGGAGACCAGCAGTTAGTGTAATGGTTAAGTTGCTGGACTCCCATGTAGTCGACTGCGGTTTGAGTCCTCGATCCAGTGGCTTAAACTCTTCCTGGGCACGTGTGCATGCGTGCCGAAGATCCTGAGAGGAGAAAGGAGGAGAAGGGATTGTGGTGTGGCCATCCCCCTGGGGGGGTGAGTTCTCGCTTTCTGTCTCTCTGTCTCTCTTTCTTTCCAGGCACCCTATAGAAAAAACCGCTCCAAAAAAAAAAAAAAAATTGAGGCTTAAATGACCTCTTCATAATGGACAGGGAAATGGGAAAATAAATGGGTCCAATGAGAAGAACAATAGTTAATAAATGATTCTCTTTGGGAGCTAGATGGGACCAATACAGGGAGGTGAGGGACAGAACTGCACAGTAATAAAGATCACCTTATTATACAGATAAAGTTTCTTAGGTAACCTCTTGGAGTTGTCTTGAGAGGAAAGGATGAAGAGTCTATAGTGTGCGGGATGACTTTCAGTCTCTTCTCTTCTCCTGTGATTAATCTTTCTTTTTTTATTTTTGTATTATTTTATGATATTCCCAGGGAGGAGGTTTAAGACAATTACATTTTTTAAAAATAAATTTGTTTTATGTTATTATTCTCTATATATTTAATCGCTATATATCATTTAGCTTGTAGAAAGAATTTACCCAACATTAAATACTCCTTAGACCAGTCCAGTTGAGAATACTATATACATTATCATCAACAGGTAATAAATAATTTCTGGGTCCCACAAATGTCTTACTTCTCTATTTTTTCCCCTTATTTCCTTTTCTACACCCTTCCCCTCTCCCCCCTCCTTCTATACTGTCTCCATGAAAGAGAGACATTGTATGTCTCCACTTAACATATACTGACTGGCTGCACTCTATGGCAGAGACTGAAAGATTGGAAGGCATGAAAATAGTTAAGACAATTGCATTTACTTGGGAAGAAGTTTTTCTCTGTCAGATAAAGGAATTTTGGAGAGAGACCTTTCCTGTGCTTGGTATGGTGGATAAAACAAGTCTAGAGAGACCTTGATTCTTGGGTAGCTTTTCTAGGGCCTCTTGGCAGGTCAAAATACCATGCTTCTGGGGTACCACTTTCTGAGCCCTGACAAGGAACGCCTTTTTGCATCCACTGTTAAATCATTAAGAAAGCTTATTTTTTTTTGAGTCATACATCAAAACGCAACATTATAACAAATTTAGTTTAAAGATCTTAATTAGTTTATATTTGTGATAGAATTGGGCAACACCTTAACCTATAAAATAGTATGAATGCTCTGATGAGCAGAGGAGGTTGGCTTTATGGGCAGAAAAGGGCTGAAGAAAGCAGAAGTAGAGGACAAAAAGCAGAACGATTGTTTCAATGTTACTTTGCTTACAGGGTCAAGACAGAGGGAACGTCCTTATTATTCCAACTTAGGCTGAATGAAATCTCCAGTTTTTCTAGAAAAACTGGGCCACATAAAAGTTCAGTTTGATTAAGTGGCACTTAGCACAAATAACTTCATTCTGGTTTAGTCTAGTCTGCTGGGACTTAGTGCAGGAGCTCATCCAAAACAATGGTTTCCTCATCGCACAACTTGACTTCAAAATGTACGATAAAGCCATAGTAACCCAAACTGCATGGTATTGACACACAAACAGACACACAGAATAATGGAACTGAATAGAGAGCCACAATTAAACCCAAGTACATACAACCAACAGAATTTTGACAGAGGTCCTAGGAACATTATGGAAAGAAAAGTGAAAGGGCACATCCAATGCCTCCCAGGTTCCTCAGGCATTTTCCTTTTATTTCTTTAGTTTTTTTTTAAGGTCTCACATATTTATTACTGAACCAACCTACCAATGCAGAACTTAGAAACAAAGTAAAGCATTATTTTTTCCCAGTAAACACAAGTGTCCAGTCAGTGGTGACCATTTTCAGCTTGATGTGGCAAGACCATAGTGACCTCAGTATAGCATAAATATGTGGCCCAAATCTTGTCCAGTTCCTTATAGACCCAGCTTGGTTCTTCTCCAGTGTCTCCTCTTGGAGTTGTACCTAATTTTATTACCAGTTTTCATTCTAATCCACTGGGGAATAGGACGATTTTGCTTCTGTTTTTTGGCCAGAAACCACTTGATTCTGAAAGTCTTGTGAGAAGACATGGTGAAGAGCCGAGTGGATCACACACACCATGATGGTGGAGAAAGGAAGGGCCCTTTTATTCCTTTTAGGGATTAGCCTTTGGATGTTTGTCTCTTACCTTGGACTCCCTTGGAGGAAAGGCAGGGTCTCTGGGCAGCCTTGAGTACCTTTGGTAGGCAGAGAGGAGAGTCTAAAGCTCAGACCTGTCTGGCCAGTCCAGTGGGCAGGGATGTGCCCCAGCAGGGAATTCTTTGGGATGTAAGGAAGATTTTCACCTGAAAGAAAGGAAGAAAGGGAAGTGGCTTGATCACATTGTAGATAGCTAACTCTTGTTTTTCTAAGACATAAAGATTGATACATCTGTTATCTACTGCTGTCAGAATTAACATCAGTGGAATATGTGGCAGATCAAAGGGGTTGGATATGCCACCCAGAGATAACAACAAAACAATGTAGATGTTGTAAAAGACCACCTAGCATCCTGTCTCAGGACCACATTTATACCCAACCATAAACCCCTTGCCCTTAAAAACCCAGTAAAAGCCACTGTCCTTTACCCTTGAGACCAATGCAACTCTCTGCATCTGGTTTATTTCCTCTCTTGGAAAGTGAATAAATTATTTTCTCTCTGCTTACTCTCTGAGTCAGAATTCTTTTATGTCCTTCCTGCAGCACCAGCTATCCTAACGGAGTATCTCCTTCTTTTTATTTTTTTGAAGAGGTTTTTGCTATACGGTGCGTGCGCTCGCCAGACAGACAGAGATAGAGAGACAGAAAGCGAGAAATCACCCCCCAGGGGGGATGGTCACACCACAATCCCTTCTCCTCCATTCTCCTCTCAGGATCTTGGGCACGCATGCACACGTGCCCGGCGTGAGTTTAAGCCACTGGGTCCAGGACGAGAACTGCGGTCAACTACATGGGAGTCCAGGGACATAGCCATTACACTAAATGCTGGTCCCACAGAGTATCTTCAATAAATGGTGGTGGGATAATTGGATATTCAAAGCACAAGAAAGAAACTACCCCTGTATCTCTCACCATACACAAAAACCAACTAAAAATAGATTAAAGACTTAACACCTGAAACCATGAAATTATTAGAAGAAAACATAAGGGGAACACTTTAGAACATTGGTCCAGGCTAAGGTTTTCTAAATAAGACTCCAAAAGCCTGAGTGACAAAAGCAAAAATAGACAAATGGGATTACATCAAACTAAAAAGCTTCTGCACAGCAATAGAAATAATAAATAGAGTGAAGGGGCAATTACAGAATACGAGAAAATATTTGCAAGGTTTATATCTGACAGGGAATTAATAACCAGAATATATAAAGAACTCAAACAGGACACCAGCCAAAAACAAAACCAAAATCAAAAAATAGGTAATTACTCTGAACAGACAATTCTTGAAGGAAGGCATACAAATGGCCAAAAAGAACATAAAAAAATGCTTAACATTACTAATCATAAGGGAAATATAAATCAAAAACACAATAAGCTATCACTCCACCACAGTTAAAATGGCTATCATTAAAAACCAAACAAACAAAGAATAACAAGTATTGGCGAGGCTATGGAGAAAGGGAAACTCTCGCGAACTGTGGGTGGGAATGCAAATTAATATAGCGATTATGGAAAATGGTATGGTGACTTCTTAAAAAAACTAAAGATAAGATTATTTTATGATCTCACTACTCAGTGTATATCCAAAGGAAAGGAAATTGGTATGTTGAAGAGATAATTGCATGTTCATATTTACTATTTACAATAAAGCACTATTCACAACAGCTAAGAACTTAGGAATCAACTTAAGTGCTCAACAACTGAGGAATGAATAAGGAAAATGCGATATATATATATATATATACACACACACATATATACATCACACACATACACGCACAATGAAAATGTGCGTATCAGCCATCAGAAATGGTAAGTGCCTGCTGTCATTTGAGGCAACATAGATGAATCTGGAGAAAATAATGCTAAGTCTTTTTTTAAAAAAATTTTTTAATTATTATTTTTTTTTGGAGAGGTTTTCACTATAGGGCGCGTGCGCTTGCCAGACAGACAAG
>NW_006210084.1:65496-101295 GCF_000334495.1 Tupaia belangeri chinensis | reverse complement strand
GACAGAAAGCGAGAAATCACCCCCCAGAGGGGATGGTCACATTGCAATCCCTTCTCCTCCCTTTTCCTCTCGGGATCTTGGGCTTGCACACACACGCGCCCAGCGTGAGTTTTAAGCCACCGGGTCCGGGAGGCGAACCGCGGTTGACTACGTGGGAGTCCAGTGACATAGCCATTACACTAGCTGCTAACCATTAGCTGGTTCCCATGCTAAGTCTTCTTTAACCATGATGGATTTAAACTTGAAATTAACTGCAGAGCAAACCATCAAAAATACACAAAAACATAAAAATAAGAAAACCTACTTCTGAATGACTTCACGACCACTGTAGAAATCAAGATTGAAATAAAAAGATTCACTGAAACTAATGATAATGAGCACATGAGTTTCCATAACCTATGAGACACAGCAAAAGCAATCATAAGAGGGAAGTTCATAGCAATTAGTGCTCACAAGAAAAAAAATGGAAAGGTGGCAAATAGACAATCTAACTACACACCTCAGGGAACTGGAAGAACAATAACAACAAAAGCCCAAGAAATATCAGAGAAAAGAAATAATAAAGATTTGAGCAGAAATAAATGAAACAGAAAATAAATAAACTGCACAGAAAATAAAACCAAGAGCTGTTTCTTTAAGAAGATAAACAAAATTGACACACTGTTAAAAAGAACAGAGAAAGTTCTTCTAATTAAGAAGAGCAGAGAAAGTAACCAGATAAATCTAATCAGCAATGAAGCAGACAATATTACAACAGACATAATAGAAAATACAAAAAAATCATCCGAGAATACTATACGTCAACAAACGAGACAATCTGGATGAGATGACAAATTTCTGGACACATAATCTACCAAGATTTGAACCAGAAAGACACAAAAAGCCTGAACAAACCAATAACAAGCAATGAGATCGAATCAATAATAAATTGTCACTCAACAAAGAAAAATCCAAGTCCCCATGGCTCCACTTCTGAATTCTACAAAAGCTTATAAAGAACAGCTAACTCGGGAACTAGCAGTTAGCGTAATGGCTATGTCGCTGGATTCCCACATAGTCGACCGCGGTTCATGTCCCGGACCCGGTGGCTTAGAACTCACGCCGGGCGCGTGTGCGTGCGTGCCCAAGATCCCAAGAGGAGAATGGAGGAGAAATTGCGGCGTGACCATCCCCCCTGGGGGGTGATTTCTCGCTTTCTGTCTTTCTGTCTCTCTCTGTCTGTCTGGCAAGCGCACGTGCCCTAATAGCAAAAATCTCTCCCAAAAAAAAAAAAAAAAAAAAAGAACAGCTAACCCCTATTCTACTCAAACTATTTCTAAACATCCAAAAGCAAGGAACCTCCCAAATTCATTCAATGAACCTCCATCACCTTCATTCCAAAAACAGATAAGGACAGCACAAAAAAGAGAAAACTACAGACCAATGTCCCTGATGAACATAGATGCAAAATTACTAGCAAATCGTATCCAATAACACATTAAAAAGGACTAAAAAACAACACTATGACCAAGTTGACTTTATTCCAAGGATGCGAAGATGATTCAACATATGCAAAAATGTAAACATAATACATTATATTAATAGAAGGAAGGATAAAAACCATATGATCATGTCAATTGATGCAAAAAAAATAGATAAAATACAACATCCCTTCATGATTAAGACTCTCAGCAAAATCAGCATAGAAGGGACTTTCCTCTCGACAGTAAAAGCTATCTATGAAAAACCCATAGCTAAGCTAACATCAAACTGGAATAAGACAAGGCTGCCCACTTTCTCCACTCCTTTTCAATATATTAATAGTACTGAAAGTCCTTGCTAATGCAATCAGACAGACTAAAATTAAAGGCATTCAAATCTCTATTTGCAGATTACATGATTGTATATATAGAAAACCCCAAAGAATATGCAAAATAAAAACCTCCTGGAAGTGATAAATGAAAACAGTAAAGTGGCAGGACACACAATCAACATAGAAAAACCTATAGTATTTCTATGCACCAACAATGAGCGGACAGGTAGAATTGAAGAAAGCAATTCCATTTACAATGGCTACAAAAGAAATAAGATACCCAGGAATAAACCTAACCAAAGAAATCAATGACCTCTACAAGGAAAACTATGAAAAACTAAAAAAAGAAATTGAAACTGACACAAAAATAATGGAAAGACATCCCATATTCTTGGATTGGAAAAATTAATATAATCAAAATTAATATGATCAATCCTACCAAATTAATCTACATATTTAATGCAATCCCAGTCAAATTACCAGAGATATTCTTCAGAGATTTAGGAAAAAAAAAATCATAGAAGGACCAGTAAGTATCATGGTGGTTAGGGCATTAGACTCCCACATGGCTGACTGTGGTTCAAGCCCTGGACCTACTTGCTTGGTCTCTAATTTTCTCTCTCTCTCTCTATCTATCTGTGGTGAGTGCATGTGTCCTATACAAATTAAAACAATAATAATAAATAAAATAAATAATTCTTAACAAAAAAATAATAGAATTTGTCTAGAAACATAAAAGACCCCATATTGCCAAAGCAATATTGTCCAAGAAAAGTGGAGTAGGAGACATCTCACTCCTTGATCCCAAAATATAGTACAAAGCTGTGATAATCAAACAGCATGGTACTGACACAAAAGATAGTTGTGTAGACCAATGGACCAGACTAGAAACCTCAGAAATAACCCCCCAAACATACAGTCAATTGATGTTTGACAAAGAACATCAGACAATCCAGTGGGGAAAAGAAAATCTCTTTAGCAAATGGTGCTAGAAAAACTGGGTATCTACCTATAGAAGGATGAATGAAACTGGATCCCTGTCTCTCACCACTGACAAAAATTAACGCAAAGTAGAACAAAGACCTAAACCTAAGACCTCAAACTGAATATATTGGAGTAGGCAAAGACTTTTAAAATAAGACCTCCCCTCCCCAAAGCATAGGCAATAATCCCCAAAATAGACAAGTTGGAGTACATCAGCTTAAAAAGTTTCTATATAGCCAAAGAAATAATAATTAGAGTGAAGAGACAATCCTCAGAATGGGAGAATATATTTTCAAACTCTCCCTTGGAAAAGGGACTAATAATCAAAATAAAAAGCTTATCCGCAAAAAATAATTAAATAGTCCAATTAAAAGATGGACAATTAAGTTGAACAGACAACTCTCTAAGGAAGACAAAAGAATGGCCAAAAACCACATGAAAAAATGCTCAACATCCCTTATCATAAAGGAGATGCAAATCAAAATCACAATGAGATACCGCCTAGCCCCAGTCAGAATGGCTAAGATTACAAAAATAATGATAAATGCTGGAGAGGCTGTGGTGAAAGGGGAACTCTCCTACACAGTTTGAGGAATAAATTAGTTCATCCACTGTGGAGAACAATATGGAGGTTTCTCAAAGACCTGCAAATAGAACTACCATATGATACAGCAATTCTACTCCTCAGTGTCTACCTGAAGGATAAGAATACACTAAGTAGGAAAAACACTTGTATATTCACATTTATTGTGATACTATTCATAGTTGCTAAAATATGGAACGAACTCATGAATGGTTTGAAAAATGTGTGATACATACACACTAGGGAATACTCCTCTGCCATAAAAAACAATGAGACTCTGGCATTTGTTAGAAAGTGGATAGATATGGAAGGTTTACTACTAAGCAAAGCAAGCCAGACTATGAAAGAGAGGCATAGTATGTGACCATTTAGTATAGACTTAATACCTGCACTCTATGGAAGAATCTGAAAAGTTGGTAGGTTTAAAAATATGGAGAGCAACTGTGGATACCAGAGACAGTGTGGAAGGAGGGTGGAAAATAGGAGAGGGTTAGAGGAAGGGAATCAGGGGAAAAAGAAAGAAGCAAAACATTTAAGGGAAATAAGTAGAAATTATCTGGTGATGATAATTTATATGGTATCTTTAACTGAACTAATATATAGTGAATTCATGATGGGAAAATTCATTTTGCATGCTGTAATGATATACAGTGATTGAATGTATCAAGAAAATAATAAAATAAATATAAAAAGGCAAAATATTTAAGAGACACAAAAAAGGAAAATTATCTGCTGATGATAATATATATGGTAATAACTTTGACTGGACTCATATACAGTGTATTTATGCTGGGAAAACTCATTTTTTATGAGATAATGGCATACAGTAATTAAATGTAAAGAAAAGTAAAAATGATACAAAAAAGGGGAAGGACATTCCATGTTC
Source organism: Tupaia belangeri chinensis (assembly GCF_000334495.1). Taxonomy (NCBI): domain Eukaryota; kingdom Metazoa; phylum Chordata; class Mammalia; order Scandentia; family Tupaiidae; genus Tupaia; species Tupaia belangeri. Next base: position 97,050 of record NW_006210084.1, on the reverse strand, counting down.
CCAGATTGGAAGAATTAACATAATCAAAATGTCAATCCTAACCAAATTAATCTGTAAATTTAATGCAATTCCAATCAAAATACCAGAGGCATTCTTCAAAGAATTAGAAACAAAATATATAAAATTTGCCTAGAATTATAAAAGGCCCTGTATTGCCAAAGCAATACTACATAAAAATAATAATGTAGGAGACATTTCACTCCCTGACCCCAAAATATATTACAAAGTAGTAATAGTCAAATCAGCATGGTACTGGCACAAAAACAGGCACACTGACGAGTGGAACAGAATAGAGAACCCAGAAATAAACCCCAAAACATACAGCCAACTAATTTTTGACAAAGAGCACAAGCTAATTCACTGTGAAAAACAAAACCTCTTTAGCAAACCATGCTGGGAAAACTGGATATCCACCTTTGAGAGATGAAACTGGACCCCTATTTCTCACCATTAATAAAAATCAACTCAAAATATATCAAAGATCTGAACATAAAACCTCAAACTATAAAACTGATGGTGGAAAACACAGGGGGAAATCTTGGAGATGTCAGTTAGCAAATACTTTTTACATAAGACTCCTAAAGCACAGATAATAATCTCAAAAAGAGGCATGTGGAATTACATCAGGTTAAAAAGCTTCTGCATGGCAAAAGAAACAACGATTAGAGTGAAGAGACAACTCTCAGAATGTAAGAATATATTTACAAACTATGCCTCAAAGGATTTATAACCAGAATATACAGGGAACTCAAGGAGCTCACCCCTCATAAAGGAAAAAAAAATCAGTCCAATTAAAAGATGGGCAAATGAGCTGAACAGACAACTCTCCAAGGAAGATAAATGAACAGACTAAAAGCATATGAAAAAAATGCTGAACCTCCCTTATCATCAGGGAAATGCAAATAAAAAATGCAATGAGATAACATCTAATCACGATGAAAAAATATGGAAGATTTAATGCTAGTTCACTAAGCAAGACACACTATGAAAGAGAAGCATTGTATGTCCCCACTTAAGATATACCAAATGTTTGTACTCTCTGACAGAAACAGAAAGACTGGAAAGTATAAAGGCATGGGGAACACTTGTAGATACTAGAGACAGGGTGGGAGGAGGATGGACAATGGTGAGGGAGAGAGGGAATCAAGGGAAAAAAAAGAAGCAGAACATTTACCAAACACAAAAAAGGAAAATTATCTTTTGATAATAATGTATATGGTAAATATTTGACTGGACTAAGATACAATTATTCATGATGGAAAAATTCATTTTATATGATATAAAGATGTATAGTGATCGAATGTAAAAAAAAGAAAACAAAAGGAGGAAGATAAAAAGAAAGAAATACAATGTAAAAGAAAATAATGCTGAGTGAAATAATTTAGGCAACAAAAGACAAATATTGTACATTCTGATTAGAGAAAACTAAAAGATTTAATCACATAAACATGGAGAATAAATAGGTTATGTCAGAGATTAGGAAGGAGGGTGTGGAGATAGGGAGAACTTGGTTAACAGATAAGAGTGTAGGTAGATACGTGGAACGAGTTCTGGAGTACTACAGCACAATAGAGTAACTGTAGTTGGACATAACTCAATGCATATTTCAATATAGCTAGAAGAGAAGACTTCAAATGCTCACCCCACCAAGTAATATAAATGTTTAAGACGGTGGATATGGTTATTGCTCTGATTTGATCATTACGCTTTGTATTTGTGTATTGAAAAACGATACTGGGACCAGCAGTTAGCGTAATGGCTATGTCGCTGGACTCCCAAGTAGTCAACCATGGTTTGAGTCCTGGACCCGGTGGCTTAAACTCAGGCTGGGCGCATGTGTGTGCGTGCGTGCCCAAGATCCCAAGAGGAGAATGGAAGAGAAGGAATTGCGGCATGGCCATCCCCCCTCGGGGGTGATTTCTTGCTTTCTATCTCTCTGTCTCTCTCTGTCTTTCCGGCAAGTGCACGTGCCCTATAGCAAAAACCTCTCCAGAAAAAAAAAAAGAAAGAAAAACGACACTGTACCCCATAAAAATGTCCAACTATTATATGTCAATCAAAAGGCAAAACAAAACAAAACAGTGATGTCTGCTTAGCACATAGGATGTGCAGTCGGAGGGTTAATTCCTTTCTTTTCTATTTTATATCTCCCCAGGACATTGCATGTAAGACCTTAAAAATATTGGCATTTCTCTCATTTTGCATGGATAAAGATGGACAGATGGTGAAATGGGAACAAATAATGGAAGACTTACATAACTCATCTCCAAACAGTTTGGCAGCTTCATAGTTAACGGGTTAGTCTTTCTCTGCCACAGGGCCTTCACCAGGTCTCTGACTTTGGGTCACTAATTTGATGGACGTGGGGAGGAGATCGTCTAATTGCAGATCCATGTGGCTCTGAGCTCATCACTGAGGAGATATTTCTGTTTTCTGAACTGCTAAGAAATAAATGAATAAACAGCCCTTCGCTCTCCTGGAACTTGTCTGTTCTTTGTTTTCTTACACTCAAAATCAAACTACAATATCTCACCAGCATTTTCTTTTTCTTTTCGTTCCTTTTTTCTTTTCTTTTCTTTTTTTTAGTTTTTGCTATAGGGCGTGTGCGCACGCCAGACAGAGACAGAGAGACAGAAAGTGAGAAATCACCCCCCAGGGGGGATGGCCACGCCGCAAGCCCTTCTCCTCCATTCTCCTCTTGGGATCTTGGGCATGCATGCACACACACGCGCCCGGTGTGAGTTTAAGCCACCAGGCCTGGGACTCGAACCACGGTCTACTACATGGGAGTCCAGCGACATAGCCATTACGCTAACTGCTGGTCTCAGGAATAGATTCACTTTTAGAAATCCTAAATATTTGGATTCTCACTTTAAAAATAAAGTTCAATACTACCAGGAGTATTTACTGTTCCAGATACATCCTGATAATAGGATATTTGAAAGCATTTTTGGAGCACTCTCACCCTAAAACAAATGTCCTATATTTTTCCTGCCATTACTCTATAAATCAAATAAAATACTGAAATTTAATAATTTTTTTTAGGTTTTTGCCATAGGGCAGGTGCACTCGCCAGAGAGAGACAATGAGAAGGAAAGTGAGAAATAACCCTCCGGGGGTGGGGGGGGATGGTCATGTTGTAATCCCTTCTCCTCCATTCTCCTTCCAGGATTTTGGACACTCACACGCACACACCTGGAGTGCTTCTTAAGCTACCAATTCCAGGACGTGAGCTGCAGTTGGCCATGCAGTTCAGTGTCTTAACCACCGTGCCAGCAGTTGGCCCCTAAATGGTTTCTTATTAAAGGTTGACTCTGACCCGATGAAACATTTCCCACTGCCCCATTATCTGGCCAGGTATGTCCACCCACAGTGAAATTTTGGAGTTCACTTGTACCCCTATTCTGGTGTATCTATATTCTATTGTTAACTCAGCTTTTCTGTTTTGGTTATATGGAGTTCCTCAGTGTTCATGTATTCGGAGACTGAAGCCCTGAAGTTGCAGATAGCCTGCAACACAATAAACTCTTGCAGTAGCCTGTTATATCCTCACTTGGAACAGAAAGCATTCGTGCCATGTAAAGAAAAGGGGTCGGGGTGGGGTAGAGAGAGATCAAGTACCTACAGTCTCCGGTGAAAGGAAAATACCTGTAGAAAGCTGAATTACCCAGAACGGTCACAGCAGGCCCTCTAGTTTGCCCAGCTAAATGGATATTCTGAATCAGACATTAACATCAAATCGATACATAGCTGATGATGTAATATTCAAATAAATTCGTTTTTACAAAAATCATGTTCTTTAGAATGTTGGCTTCCTACTACGTAGGTGTTTTAGTCCAATTGTCCTCTGTTCTAGATCAAAGGGAACATTCAGGTTTTTGTTTTTTTTTTAATTTCTAGGTAGCACAGAGGCTTCAGATTTCTCCAAGGGCCATTTCTAATAATAACCACAGGTGAATGCCTCTCTCTTATTCAGAGACCATAATCTGAATTTGAATTAGATTTCAATAAGTTAGCATTTGGAATGCAAATGAAAAGTATTTAAGGTAATAAAAAAGGGTGTAAAAATATATGATTCTCTGAATATCTCCTAAAAAAGCTTTGGAGTGAGGACTTCCCCTCAACCCCCTGTCAGAACCTTTGCAGAATAAGTTGTGCTAATTGATAAAGAAAGAAAGTGATTAGTTTTTTTTTAATTTTTTTAAAAAATTAGCTTTATTTATTTTAATTTGACCAGAGAGGAACAGAGTGAGAGTGAGAGCGAGAGAGAGAGAGAGCACGCAAGTGAGAAAGCAAGCCGCCAGGTCCTGGACTCGAACTGCAGTTAGCCATGTGGGAGTCCAGCGCCCTTAACCACCACACCACCTCCTGGCCCCAATTTGTTTCTTTTTCTCCTCCTCCTCTTCTTCTTTTAAAAAATATTTTAGTTCTTCCAATGTTCTTTTAAAATAACATGCTGCTAGTGCACAAATCTTTATAATTAAGTGGGAGGCACATACAAACATACTTATCCCAGAGAAACTTTTCTTATGTGAATTAGCTCTCTGATAACTGGGTAGAATAGATAGCTATAGGGTAGTTGGTATCAGGATTTGGCTTGGCAATCTTTAAAAATAAAGAAGATGTTGTGTTTATATATATTACTGTTTACAACTCTATTTATTCTTGTTTCTTTGTGAAAAGACTATGCCTTTCTTTTCTTTTTTATTTTTGGAGAGGTTTTTTTCTATAGGGCACGTGTGCTAAACAGAAAGAGAGAGAGAGCGAGACAGAGAGACAGAAAGTGAGAAACCACTCCTAGGGGGGATGGCCACGTCGCAATCCCTTCTGCAATTTTCCTCTCGAGATCTTGGGCACACATACACGTGCACCTGGTGTGAATTTAAGCCACCGGGTCCGGGACTCAAACCATGGTCAACTAAATGGGAGTTCAGTGACATAAGCATTATGCTAACCGCTGGTCCCAGGACTACGCCTTTCTGACCCCATTAATTCTGGACTTGGCTGCATAACTTATTTTGGCTAATGGAGAAAGGGTAACATGATATAGACCGAATTCAAAGAAAAGCTTTAGATATGGTTGTTTGTTTGGCTTAGTCTTTTTCTCTTCCTCTATGCCAGGAATATACCTTAAATGTTTCTTAAATTAAGGTGCCAGAATGAAAAGATATATGAAACAAAGTGGAGCCAATCAGAGCTGAGCAAAGCCACAGTAAATGCAGCTGACACACAGCTAATTCGTAACTTCCAACATGCCACATAAGTGAGAAATAACTGTTTGTGATAGTAACCACAAGCTATTCTGATGGATATAGAAATTGGTATAGGATGGTCTCACAATCTAGTCTCTCTACACACATATACACACACCATATGCACATTCGCACATACACGTGTGTGTGTGTGTGTTATTTAAATTCTATAAGTTTTATTGATTTCTTCAAATGATGTTTTCAGATATGTCTCATTTTTATCTTTGTTTTAAAGAAATGTTTGTGAGGAGAATACTAGTTAAGGTCATGGGTCAGAAAATAATGTGCCTATGCTTGAAAAGTGGCTCCTATGAAATAGAGATAATAATGAGACAGACTCGCTAGGCAGTGATGCATTATGGGAGCCATAATGGAATGCTAACAAAAAGGGGATTACTTAAAGCCAGTGAGTTGAGTCCTGCTCTTTGAGAACTTACGTCCCCCTCTTCCTGACCCTTGTCCTTCCAGGCTAAATCATTATATAGTTCCTCATAGGACACACAAAAGAACAATTAAGAGTCAAAGTTTAGGACCTGGTAATTTCTTAACTCCAGAATCTAACTCTGATGGAAGAACCCCTCCAGGCCTAATGGAAACTATGAGATAAGCCCAAAATACATAGAGAATTGTACCAGAGAAAATTACTGGCACCAGGGGACCAAAATTGTACCCATACAACAGTATAAATACTATAAAATCTTTGTGAGTATTAACCAATACTTCTTTGTAAAAAAGTCTTATAACGTTTAAGGGGTTTGCCATACGGAGGACTACTCATTTGAGAGCTCCCCTGTGAGCTTTAAGACAGACACACAAAACAATCCAGGAGCAGTTCAACTCTGAGTTGCTTGCTCACAAGAAATAACTTACAGCAGTAACTCGAAGACTAACCTAGGGAACATGACCTAAAGCAAACAGTAATGAAAGTTTTCAAGGTCTCACTACATTCCAAGAAGAAGGTAAGATCTTTTATGGCACAAAGCTTTTAAACAGTCTCCTGATCTTTGTACCCACTCCAAAATTAGGAAAAATAACCAGACCCATGTAGCATGTAACCCCCACTAAGGGGGAATGCATGCACAAGCCCCTTTTGAGAACAAGCCCAAACAAAGCCTCTCTGACCAAGTTTAAAAAAAAAAAATCTCGCCTCAGTTCACCTTCAGCAACCCATTCAGGACTGCCCTCTGCTTAGGAGCTCTCTTCTTCCTTCCCTCTCTCAATAAACTGCTTACTATCCCCTCTTCCCCTCTCTGTGATCACATCTCTAAATCTTCATGAGCATGAGACAAAGAATTGGGTTCACTGTTGTTCCTGTGTTGAGTATTATACCCACACACTCCAATTTCCCATGTCAATAACAGTTTTAACATTATAAGGATTTTGTGAAAGTTAAAAAAGTGTAGTTGTGAAAGTCCTTACAAGGATTCCTAGCTCTTAGAAAGCACTCAACACACAAGACCCATTCATGTATTATGTTTAAACATACTATATAAAGTTATGATAAAAATAATGTTAGATAATACTGGAAGTCTATGAGAATAGTTTTCCTAAAGGTTGGACATCAGTCCAACTAAAAAATAAACCTTTATGCTTGTTCTCAGCAGCTGAGTTTGGAATGTGGCTGAAGGTAAAAAGAGATGATTCAAGAATGCAAGGAGACCAGCAGTTCTGCTGAGAGTATCAGAGCAGTGTGAGTGCATGACTGTTAGCATGTGTTTGTCTGCATGCCTGTGTGTGTGGGGAGGTGTATTCCTGTGTTTGTGTGTGACATCATCTTAGAGTTATGTCCTTCCCATAAAAAGAGCAGGCATACACAATATTAAAAGTGATTGATGGGGAGCCGGCAGGTGGCATGGCGGTTAAAGATGCTGGACTCCCACAGGGCTGACCGCAGTTCGCGTCTCAGACTTAGCAGCTTGCTTTCTCACTTTCTCTCTCTCTCTCTCTGTCTGTCTTTCTCTGATCAAATTAAAACAAATAATAATAATGAAGATAAAGTTAAATAAAATAATTCTTAAAAAAATGACTGATGGAAGGAAAAAGAGCCAGGAGGGAGAGGTTTGCTTTGGTCAAAGAAAAATAATGTTCACTTGTCTTCTTTTACTTCCTTCCCTATTTCTCCTACAGCTAATACTCATACAGATCTCGTATTTCAGGTACTTTCTCAAATTAGTACTCAAACTTAGAGAGTATATACAGGATTCTTCTGGGCTCATGGAGATATGAATAAAAATGTCTATCTAGCCTTTTACATACATCCCCCTGCCCCGTATATTTGTGATAAGTGGCTTTTGGAGTGGGATATATATCATCCCAACTTTCAAAGTCCTGGAGCCTTAGAAAACAGGTCATATTTCTTTAGATTGTTTTTCCTTAGCAGGACATAGTTGCTCTTGAAGCTACTTTGAGAAAGGATATCAGGAGAAAAATCACTGAGGAAAATGATCATATCTAGTGTTGCTGGAATGTACTTACTAAGAAAAGCTTCTTAAACAGAAAAACCTGAGTGTCTAACATTTGTCGAGCTAGTTGGCAGAGCACATCTGTGAAAAATTAATTTCTCTGATCTATGATATTTTGCCATGGCAGCCTAAGCTAAGACAATAAGGTAGGTAAAGATGCTTAAATCTGACAATATCAAGTGGTATGGATATGTGTGAGGGGAAAATTATAGATTGCTAGTGTAATTATAAATTAATACTTCATTTAAAAAAATTATTTTTGTATTTAAGGTATGCAAAATGATGCTTTGATATATTGGGTTGTTGGGAAAATCATGACACATTTTTGCATAGAAAAACATAGAAAAATACCTCGTGATTTTTCCAACAACCTAATATATTTACCAAGTGAAATAATAAACTGGTATTTTGGAAAACAATTTGGCATTACTCAGTAATTTTAAAGATAGTCTAACCTACATCCAGATATTCTACTTCTTGCTGTTATCTTAGATGATATCATCTATGTGCATACAGCAAACATAAACAAAAATGTGTTTAGCCACATTTTTATAATAGAAAAGCATATAAACAAAATGAAACCCAAGAACAGCAAAAACGAAAACAAAAATAATATAAATGCCAAGTATGGGAGAATGGCTAAGAACATTTAAGAATAATAATAGAATGGAACACTGACAATAGTGACAATTTGGAATGCACTACTAAATTAATCAATTTAGGTTAATCATAAAATCATAACGTTGAATAAAAAACCCAATTGTAGAAGAAAAGTTATACTTTGATCCCAGTTACAAGTATTTCAAAACCCAGCTGAACTAAACCATTTGCATTTTAAGAATGTATACATATGTCCATATGCACCACAATTTTAAAGAGTAACATTATAATACAAACATTAAATTTGTATAGTAATGACCCTGGGGGAATAAGGAAGAAGGGTCAAAACAGGACAAACATTACATTATAAATTATTGATGTTAAAGTCTTTACTTGGTAGTTAGTACACAGGAGCTTACTTAATTAATATTTTATATGATACACATACTGATTTGTATTCACCAAATATTTAAAAATAAATGACAAGATTCAAATTATTGGGAGGTGGATTTTGGCAATTAAATATGATTTTTTTAATTAACTGGTGCATGTTCTTAAACTCTTCTAGACCACACTGGAGGAATACAACTAAAGAAATGAGTGCCTGACTCATGACAGGATTTGAATCTGGCTAATTGGAACTAATTGCTGAGAGGCGCCCCTGCTTAGTTAGACCATTAACTTCGGGGAATGAGAAACCACCATGAAAAATCAATGAAACAACATTTCAAAATTATTATACAATGATTATGTTTAGCTTCACTTAATTATGACAATTAAGTAGTTATCACTATACTGGTAGCATTAACACAATATATGGAATTGCTAGCAAAAAAAAAAAAAAAAAATTACCTGTGACCCAAAAGGGAAATGGCTTTTCTGTGATCTATTAGCATTTGCAAAAATGATTAATATGCCTCTTTCAAGAGGCAGATGTAAAGACTCCCTTTAAAAAAATCTTTTCTAATAAGTAATTCTTACTTTCAGATCAGCTAATATTACATAATATTAAAATTATACAGCATAAAACATACTAACACTAGAGATAAAAAGTGATGATGAATTAGTTTTCAGAATTTGGTACTAAATACATAGCTTCCTCTTCTTTAAAAAGATCACTAGAAATGATAAATAAGATGATTCATGAATGTATAATGAAGCATTAACACAAAAAGAAAAATTTTGGTAAACCAAATTCTGAGAGTGTTCTGAAAGATGGAAAATCAAGATAATTTTATTGAAAAAGAAAACAATATACCCAAATGCTTGGAATTGAGGCCTGAATCAAAAAGGAAGAACAACACTAAGAGTTCTCCATCCTAGGTGTCCTAGATACTAGGATCCAAAAGGGGCTGGGACCTGCCATGTGGCTAGTCAGGTACAGTAGCAAGATTAGTCAAGGATAGTCCTTCATAATTCTCATCATCGTAAACTGGGCCATGCATTAGCAAGAGGAGATGTCTGTCAGTCTCTTGGCAAGAGCGATAAGAATAGGAGCTTGAATGAAAGAACATGCAGTGTCCCTGAGAGATACCAATCATGTCAGACAAGCTGCTGGAGTTCAGTTCAGGACAGTTCACCTGTCCACTCTCTAGTCTCACTTAAAATGCATTGAAAATATATTCCAACGTCAATTAAGAGACCTTGATTACAAGGTCAATTAAGACCTTGCTTACAAATTTAAGTATACTTGCCTAAATTTCTATATAATTAATTAGAGTCAATTTTGAAAGAAAGATAACAAACCAAGTACATGAACGAATTGATATCCAAGGAAGCAGAATAAAGAGATGACACAGGACAGCATTTTAAAACAATTTCTATTCTTAGCAAATAAAGAAGGATTTGTACTTATGAAGAGAAAGAATGTCTTGAAAAGAACCAAGTCACAATCTTAGATATTAAAAATAACAATTGTAGGGGCCAGGAGGTGGTGTGGAGGTTAAGGGCGCTGGACTCCCACATGGCCGACCATGGTTCATGTCCCGGACATGGTGGCTTACTTTCTCTCCTTTCCTCTCTCCCTCACTCTGCTCCTCTCTGACCAAATTGAAAATAAACAAACAAATAAAGTTAAATATTTATTTAAATATTAAATAGTTCAACAGTTCAGTAGAAGAACTGTATAGCAGATCTATAACAGAAATTCCAATATCTGAGTAATTAAATGTTAAAAAATAAGAAATAAAAAAAAGAAATTCTAGCATATGTAAGTATTTCTAAAAAGATACAATAGGAATAATGAAAGTAGGATTTACAATAATATGTGAGGATTTTCTTGTAAATAAAGAATCTTCTACATATTAAATGACTCTGCCAAGTGCTGATCAAAAACCAACAAAAAAGAAAGACTGCTTTCTAAATCCCTATGAACATACATGTGCACACACATACATATTAAGATATGTCATAATGAATTTTGAGGACCTCAGTATTGGAGAGAAAATCCTAGATGATTTAATGGATCTAAAAAATCACATGAAAAGGGGCCAGTGTTTGGCACAGTGGTTAAGGCACTGGATTCTTTCTCTACATGGCCGACTGTGATTCAAGTCTCAGACCCAGTGGCTTGAAAATCACGCTGTGCATGTGTGTGTCATGCCCAAAATCCCAAAAGGAGAATGGAGGAGAGGGGACTGTGGTGCAGTCATCTCCCCAGGGAGGTGATTTTTCACTCTCTGTCTCTGTCTTTCTTTCTCTGGTAAGCGCATCCACCCTATGGCAAAAACAAAAAACAAACAACAACAACGACAACAACAAAACAAAGAAAAACACCCCAAAACAAAACAAAAAACCTTAACATAAAAATACATGAAGGCATAAAAATTATATTGATATCAGATTAAACATCAGAAACTATGGGTTCAAGATGGTTGGGCAGTATCTTCAAAGCACAAAGAAAAAAGTCTCTTTGAGGAGAAATTTTTATCAAGATAAAACACCAATTGGTTGTAACAACAGAAATAATATTGTGACTCAGAAGTGCTACTGGCAACTAATACGTTCTGAAATTATCAATTAAAAAAGGTATTCCAGACCCACCTGCAGTGGTACAGGCAGTGGGGCATGACTGTGTGATGCCACTCAGGAGACCTGAGTATCCCAGGTCAACCCAAACATGCCAGGTATGCCCACAAGTGCCTGTGATACTGTCTGGCTGGTAGGCTGAGGGGAAGATTATGGCATGGCAAGACCCTGTCAGTCTGCCTGTTTCTCTAAATAAACTTAAAAAAATGTATTTCAACAAGAAGAAAAATGGATACAGGAAGGAATAGTGGGGTTCAAGAAACAATGTAAAGCAGAGAAATGAGTAAGATTTCATTAGTCAAAGTAAGCATTAATTATACTTTTCAAAATATATTTAATAATATGTCTTTTACATGGGGCCAGCAGGTGGTGGTGTAGTTAAAGGGGCTAGACTCCCATATGGCCAACTTGTGGTTCAAGTCTCAGACCTGGCGACTTACTTTCTCACTTTCTCTTTCTCTTTCTCTCTCTCACTCTGCCCCTCTCTGGTCAAAGTAAAAATAAATAAATAAAATAAAGTTAAATAAAATAATTCTTAAAAATAATATATCTTTTACATCAAGGGGATAAAGAGAGAGAAGTTATATGTGAGTATTTTGCTTTATTTGGGGAAGGATAGCAACTAATTTAGTTTAGGTCAGAGTAAGGCAAATAAAATTCAATCTGTCAAAAAGTCAGGAGGAAAAAAGAGAAGTTACAATAAAAAGTAAGCAAAACTAAGATGGCTATAATTTGTAATAGATCTAAATAAATAGATTTAAAAATAAATGTCTATACAATACGATCCAGATAAATAAACACATGAATAAAATGTGTTGCGAAAATGCCATAAAATGAAATAATTTGAAAAATAAAAGCAGAAAAGTTCTGTTTCAGCAATGGCAGAATCACTTGTATCCAACTAACAATCGTATGGATAATAATTTAAAACTGGAAATATGTAGTTTTAAAAAACTATTTTGAAGGGGATAAAAATAACAAAACAAAATAGAAAAAAAAACTAAACAGAAGTTGACTGAAAAGAATAGTACACTGAGTTAAACTGGCTTTATATGATGACTTTTTTGAGAGGGAGGGAGAAAGCACCTCCAAAAGGGTGTGGTTACATCACAATCCCTTCTCCATTTCTCCATCCTGTCAGGATTTTGGACATGTGCGCACATGCACCCAGAGTATTTCTAAGCTGCTGGGGCCTAGGATTTGAATTATGTGGTTGGCTTTGCTGGATTCAGCGCCTTTAACCACTAGGCTACAGGGCTAGCCCAGCTTTCTGTGACTTTTTGCCTGAGGGCAGGTGTCAATCAGCCCATTGTGAGATTGCTAAAGACTCTAGCAGAAAAACCACAATCTTCTCTGCCTGAGGAATCTGAGGATAGAGTTTTGAGCGACCAGAGCAGTGGAGAAGTGAGACGGTTTATCCTACAGGAGGGAGCCACAGGAGAGGGAGATAAGAAATATGTATATAAACGCCATCCAAGTACCGTGTATGAGATTCCAAGATTCCTAGGAAGAGGCATAATCTGGAAAACTGAGAACTGAAAAGATTCAGACATTGCCTACTGCCAAAAAGACTTTTGAATTTGAGCCTAGCCAAATTAATTGCCTGCTAGAATAAAAATCATCCCTTTTTAAAAGAAGGTAATATAATCCAGAATCTCTACAACATTTTTTTCTAAATTTGGTGACATATTTAAACCCATATATTTAAGAGGCTCAGTGAACCCTAGAAAGGATAAATACAAAGAAAACCACACCCAGGCATATCATAGTCAAACTGTTGAAAACCAAACATAAAAAAGTCTTGAAGGCAGCCATAGAGAAATGATGCATATAACTTACTATGATGACTCGGGTAATAACTGACCTCTCTCATCAGAAGATGCAGAATTAAAATCTCAAAGTACTGAGATAAAATTCTATCAAAAACATTTTTTTTTTAAAGTAGCCTGTTTTATTTCCTTCCTTCTTTCTTTCTTCCTTTCCTAGTTTAGTTGAAAAGTCATCTGTAAGGGTGGTGTTGGAACCCTCTAGGGTGAAGAGGGTAATCTCTACGGAGAAGTAGTGGCACCTCACAGTGGGGTGTCAGACCTCAAGGAAGTTCAGAAAGGTGTCTTGGTCAAGGCAGAGGTTTTCATGGTAAAATCTGGTTACATACCAAGGAATCAATCCTTTAAGTAAATATATTGAGAATAACTGGTGCCAAGTTTCTCACTGGTGAATAAAAGATGTAATAATAGAGAGGAAGAAATATACAATGTACTTTATTGCATTATATTGGAAGTATTAGTGTAAATTCAATAGAAATAAGCACATCTAGTGCCTATTTTTTTTTTTAAATACCATTCTCCAATAAAATGAGCCAGGACTCCTTGGAGAAAATATTGATTCAAGATCAAGACAGGAAGATACAAAATGAGTCTGGAATATTTTGTTCACCAGAAAATAACTACTACTTAAAAACAAACAAACCAAAAAAATCATGAGGACATTCTAAAAAGATATAGGCACCAGCCTGAGAAAGTTTCTACTAGTCAAATCTAGAATTATTTGAGGATCAAAACAGAGATTAATGAATAACTTAATGAAAAACCAAGAATCTATGAGCGGGGGTGGGGGCAAGGGGGGAAAATAAGTAAATAGTGAGGAAAAAGAAGCAATTCCTTTTTTTTTTCCTTAAGAGAGATTTTTGCTATTGGGTTTGTGTGCTCACTGGAGAGACAGAAAGAAACAAGAGAGACATTAAGTAAGAAGCCACCCCCCCCCAGGGAAGATGGCCATGCCACAGTCCCTTCTCCTCCATTCTCCTCTCGGGATTTTAGGCACTCACGCACACACATCAGATGTGAGTTTTAAGCTGTTGAGTCCAGGACTGGAACTGCAGTTAACTACGTGGGAGTCCAGCAACATAACCATTACACCATCTGCCAGTCCCAAAGAAGCTATTCCTTACAGAAGACTGACAACCAATAAATGTAGAAGAATGATGGAGTTTAAAAGGTCGTCAGTGGATGCTTAAACTACTGTGTAAACACTTGATGAGGAAGAGTGTATGTCCAAAACTACTCATCAATTAAAAGGAAAAAGAGTAACTTCACAGTGGAGAGAGCCTGGAAGACCCTACCCTAATCAACTGATCAAAGTTAACATCATCTGGGCCAGCCCCATAGGTCAGTGGTTAAGTGAGCTGAATCCCACATAGCTGACTGTGGTTTGAATCCCAGCCTTAGTGTATTGAAGAACATACCAGGCACATGTGTGTACGTGCCCTAAATCTTGAAGGGATGGGGAGATGGAGGACGAAGAATTGTGGCTTAACTACATCCCATTGGAAGATGCTTTCTTTCACTGGCAAGCGCATATGCCCTCTGGCAATAAAAGGAAAAAACCCCAATAAACAAAAAAGGTAATACCATCTGCTTGCGGGCAAACCAACCTCATGTGTGTCCTGATATGCATGAAAAGGACATGATATCACTTCTGTAGAATTTTTGTCAATAAAGAACAACCTGAATTTAGTCACAAGGAAACATTTGTGAGGGACATTCTCCAAGAACATTTTTCAGTATCTTCAGCAAGGCCAAGATTAAGGAGGATAAAGGGTTCAGGGGTATTGAGAGCTGGAAAGAATGTTGCTACTATTCTTTTATACAATGACAAAAAAACTGGGGGAAACTGTGAATTCGTGGGTTTCTTGATCCATTAGAGAACTAAGCTTGCAGAGCAATCAACTGACCCAATATTCAAATAGAGGCCGGCACCTTCAGGGACAGGTGAGAAGCAAGCACTGATTTATCTGGGGTGGCCATGTTGCACATCGGTAAGATCAGCTAGGAGAGTTTGCAAATTTGCAGATGTTGTGTGCATTAGTGTAAGAGTGTGATGCCTCCAGGGATGGTATAATTAGGTGATTCTGAACCCTCTTCAAGATTTTTCACCATACCTTACCCACAGGTGCACACAAATAAATTGGGAAAAGTATTAATAGAGTATCCTTTGTGGAGGAGACATAACCATTACACCATATGCTGGTCCCAAAGAAGCTATTCCTTGCAGAAGACTGTAAGGGTGGGAAACAAAAGAGTGGCAGCTGAGGCAGGTACAGCTATCTCTCTTCTTTCTTTCCTGAGGAGCAAAATCATTATAGGAATTACAGAACTCTTGCAGAAGTTCAGTTAGTTCTTTGAAGGTGAAATTTCTACTGAAATATATCATACAGAAGAGTACATAAATAAGAGCACAATTGTCAGCCACAGCAGTTCAGCAATAATGCAACACTCCACAATGCTGAGGCCACATGGGGAGTTTCCAGGTTCTAGTCCCAAGTTTTCTCTGTACATGTTGGGCAGGCCTGTGATTTGGGCTGGCTGAGGCTGGGGCTGGATCACAGTATGAAGACCCTGTTGGGGGTGCTGTCTTCCTCTCTTATGAAACAAATAAACTCAAAAACGAAAAGAGTACAAATGAATGAGTTTTGATAAGATAAACATACCTGTGTATCCAGCACCCATGTACAAAAAAATTACATCTCTGTATATATATTTTTAAAAAACCAAAACCGGAATTCCCCTGTCCTATACACTTCTCAGTCACTTCCCCTCAAATATACCAACTATATTGATTTCTAAGTTCATATATTAGCTATTCTTGCTTCGGAACTTTATATAAATGAAATCGTATACTATGGATGCACAGTTAGCTTTAACATGCCAGGAAAATAAAGATAACAGACCATAAAATAAGCTTGAAAAGCTAAATCCTTATTAAGAATGTCTCTTGGGTCAGGTAATATTAGACACCCAGCCAAAGATATTCAGTGATTATCAGAAAAGTAGGTCATGTCTATGTTGACAACTCTGTTTTCAATCTTAATGATTTAAGTTTATAGCTACAATCCTCATTAGAGACTGTACACCCATTAAAAACTTTTCCAAGCTTTAAACTTGGAAAAGTTATGATACACTTGCTGATATTTAGCTGTTATAAGTGTTGAAAAAGCTGAAGACTTACTGAAAAGACGCACACACAAAAAATGGATAATTGCAAAGTACCAGTGCAGGAATTCACAAATCTGTCAGACTGGGAAGAGTGGTTCTTTAGTGCAACATTTTCCAGTCTCAGCTTATGAATTTTTGTCTGTTTTATCTGTGATAGTATTATTTGGGAGTCTGATGGGGTGACATTTTCCTGTCTCCTTAAAGCAGCCATGTAACTTCCTTTGGCCAATAAAATGTGAACAGAAGTAGCCCATATCATTTCCAGTTGCCAGCTTTAAAAGCCAATGAGTGATGTGCCATATTCCTATTCCTCTGCTGTAGTGATTACAAAGCAAGCGTTCAGTAAAAACCCTGAGCAGAGACTCTTGCTGCTGACCTTCATTGTTTGTATGCTGTGAATGCCAAGTTTTCTTTCTTCCTTTCTCTCTCTCTTTCTTTTTAATTTGCCAGAGGGCACGTGTGCTTGCCTGAGACAGAGGGCAAGTGAAAACAAGAAAGCACTCCCTCATGGGGCACGGTCATGCCTTAATCCCTTTTCCTCCATTTCTTCCCTCTTTTCAGGACTGTAGGCACACACGCACATGTGCCAAGTGTGTTTCTCAAGTTGGTGGGTCTGATACTCAAACTCAGCCATGTGGGATCCAGCTGCCTTGACCACCATGCCATGAGTTGGCCTGAGAAGTTATTTTCATGTGCGTTAAGCCAGTGAGAGTTTTGGGCTGTTACTGTAGCATGACCTAGCTCAGTCTTATGGACAAAGTAATGGTTTCCTTGTGACTTAAAATGACTGGAAATTGAAATAACTATATAAATGTTTTTTCTTTGAAAGAGAAGTACTTGAGATTATCTGTGTACACACTGATATTTATATACTTATTTGTATGTATAATAATAGAGGGAAATCAAATGAGTCCACTCAAAGTATTATTTACCTATAAAGCCCTCAAGAAACTCTTAGGTATTATAAAGTTTTGAACCAATTCCAGCCTAAGTCAATATCTTTTTTTGAGAGAGAGATTTATTGCTATAGGGCACATGTGCTTGCCAGAGAGACAGAGAGAGACAGAGAGACAGAAAGCGAGAAATCACCCCCCAGTGCAATGGCCATGTCACAATCCCTTCTTCTCCATTCTCCTCTTGGGATCTTGGGTATGCATGCACATGCACCCAGTGTGAGTTTCAAGCCACTGGGTCCAGGACTTGAATCACGGTTGACTACGTGGGAGTCCAGTGCCTAACCACTATGCAACCTGCTGGTCTCATAAGTCAAATATTGTTTAATTTAATTTAATAAAGGACTAATGGGAAAGGAAGGACATAGAAAGAGCACTGATGCTAGTGAAGAGCAGAGAGATCATAGCTCTGTGAGTGAGACTGGAGATGACATCGCATCCATTGGGTCCAAATTCTCAATTTTCACATCATTATTGCTCTAGGACTCCCAAAGACAGTGTGAAAAACTTAAATGGTGAAAATTACATAAATGTTATTTTCATTCACTGACAATGAAGACTGTCCACACTTGTCAAATGTTGTTTGCACACTTGCAATTGCAGTGACTGCCTGTTTGCTATCACTTAGCAATAACCCCCCAAATTCTATAAATAATCAAGGTTTTTAGATACAAAATGCAAGAACTCAAATTATCAGCCCATCAAAATGACTTTTATCAATTTTAAATACCATAATACATTGTCCAATTTTAATCCATGGTTCTTCTATTCAATCACCAAATCAAATATTTATGTAACTTTTGAATTTCATAAGTTAATAAATTATGCATTTTTCTTAAATAATTAATTTTAAATAAATCAAATGCATATATTTCTCTTAAGTGGTAAAAAGTAAAATTTGTCTGTATGAATTATGATTATTACTGTATTTTAATTCAATTTTGTTAAATTATTTAACAGTATAATGATCTAAAATAAGGAATATATGCATATTTTTCCTCAAAACAATTTCTTTACCTATTACCAGGCAAAAATGCCTAAGTGATTTTTTAAAAAAGTCATAAGGAAGTTGGCAGTAAATTTAACATTTTTATGAAAGAGGCCACATACACACAAAAAAATTTCACAGACTCAAGAAAGGAAAGTTATTTGTTGATGATGTATATGGTAATATTTTTGACTTGCTTGACATGCAATGCATGTATTCTTTGAAAAACCATATTGTAGGGGCCAGCAGTTGGCATAATAGCTATGTCACTGGACTCTCATGTAGTCGACCGAGGTTTGAGTCCCGGACCTGGTGGCTTAAACTCACACCAGGCACATGTGCGTGTGTGCCCAAGATCCTGAGAAGAAAATGGAAAAGGGATTGTGGCGTGGTCATTCTCCTTTGGGAGTGATTTCTTGCTTTCTGTCTCTCTGCCTCTGCCTTTCTGGCAAGCGCACGTGCCCTATAGCAAAAACCTCTCCAAAAAAAAAAAAAAAGAAAAGAAAAAAGAAACCATATTGTATGCTGTAATGATGTACAATGATTAAATTTAAATTATACACACACACATATATACATACACACACACACACATATATATAGTATATAGTATATATAATTATTCACAAATAAAAAAAGGAAGAGGCCACAAGTCAAGTAAGGTTTATAAATTATTTCAACAAAGCATTACTATCTTTATGAATATATTCCTAGAGTTAAAAATTCTATCAAACCAATTGTTAGATAATATTAAACTCTATTATCATTATAGAGCCATTTGTTGGTAAACAAATCATTTTTGAATATTTTCCCATTTTATTCCTGTCTATGATTATTCACTTTTTATACATAAGAAAAAAAAAGTGTTAGATAAGAGTTGGCGGAGGTTTCCTAAAGAGACACTCTATTTAATGGAGAGGCCAGAATGAAATATCTATACACCACTCACTTTCCACTAGACCAGGATCAGGAGTAAATAGACACAAAAGTATTAACAAGAATATAAATTGTATGAGAAAAATTTAAATGAGGCAAACACATTTTGTCTGAAGAGAAAGGAAGACAAAAGAAGATCAAAGACTACAAGATAGAGGAGATTTCCACATTATCTTATTGCATTTTAGGAGGTGAATGCAGATAGTCTGGGTAAAGGTGATCGTAAACTTGGATCTGAAATGTCAGGTTGCAGAGTTCCAACACATAATTTCAATCACAGGGACCTGGGTGTCAATCACAGGGAGACTGGGTAGAAAAGTGAGTGCAATTTAAGTGGTAGAAACCTAATCACTCATCTCTAATCTGTCTGGAGAAAGGCTTATGAACATATGATTGCTAGGCTTGATCGCAGTGCTGCTCAAACATTTTTATTCACCAGAGAAAGACTGAGAGAGGGAGAGGGAGGAAGCACCTCCACAACTGGCATGGTCATGCTACAAGCCCTTCTCCTCCATTTCTCTCTCCTTTCAGGATTTTGGGCACACATACTTACGTGCCAGGTATGTTTCTCAAGCCAGGACTCAAACCACACCATTGGCCATGTAGGATATGTTTTTCTTAACTATTAGCTCACAGGCTGTTGCAACTTCTCAAACAATTTTTTAAAAGAATTAGTTTAATTTTATTTATTCATTCATTTATTTTAATTTGATGAAAGGTAGAGAGAGAGAGAGAAAGCTACCTATCAGGTCCAGGACTAGAACTATGGTTGGCCATGTGGGAGTGTCCAGCACCTTAACCATCACAACACCTGCTGGTCCTTCTCAAACATTTTAAAGTGACCATTTAAAAATGAAATGAAACAGAATAAAATAGAAAATATCTGATGGGGGGACCGGCAGGTGGCATAGTGGTTAAGGCTCTGCCACATCAATGACCACAGTTGTAGTCCTGGACCTAGTGGCTTGCTTTCTCACTTTCCCTCTCTCTCTCTGTTCGAATTTTTAAAAAACGAATAAATACTAGGGACCAGCAGTTAGCGTAATGGCTATGTCGCTGGACTCCCACGTAGTCGACTGTGCTTCGTGTCTTGGACCCGGTGGCTTAAAACTCATGCAGGGTGCGTGTGCGTGCGTGCCCAAGATCCCGAGAGGAGAATGGAGGAGAAGGGATTGCGGCGTGGCCATCCCCCCTGGGGGGGTGATTTCTCGCTTTCTGTCTCTATGCCTCTCTCTGTCTGTCTGGCGAGTGCACGCGCCCTATAGCAAAACAAAACAAAACAAAAACTATTAAGTAATTATTTTTTTAAAAAGGAAAATATTTGAGGGTATCATCTGTGGGTATAATATGTTGCAAATTTAAGAATTAATTAGTGAAACGTTTTTTTTCCTGTTAGAGTGTATGAGAGAGAGTGCTGTGTCTGCATATGTGTGTGTGTGAGTGTGTATGTGTACGTGTGGTGCACATGCATCGCTGGACTTCAGCACTTTTATCTTTGCTTCAGCTGACTCTGTCATGGGTCATAAACTTTAGACCTCTTGTTCTGATTCCTTGTTCACCTGACAGATTTCTGCTAATTATTTTTGTATGAAGCCTCCCAGAGAGGAGAGAATGCTCTGATTTGTTATGGCCAGCCCTTTAGTGGTATTTGGCTTTATGTAAATTACTTAGAGTGGTATTTGGTTTTACTTGTCAGTTTCAATGAACAGGGAAGACATGAGCCTTTCTTTGAAATAGATCTACTATCAGTGTAGAAAATAAAAATTGTATTTCTAAGCTGGATCAGGGTGAATTCGTCAGCTTAAATGACTCTGTGGGAAACATTTCAGTGACACATGGTCATGCCACAATCCTTTATCCTGGTGCATGTGCACGTGTGCCCAAAATCCTGAAAAGAGAGAGAAATGGAGAAGGGATTGTGGCATGACCATGCTCCATTGTGGGGAAGCTTTCTCTCTTGCCTTGTCTCTCTCTCTCTCTGGAGAGCACATGCATCTTTTGGCAAAAATTTTAAAATAAAAATGTTTGAGCAACACTAAGGTGAAGCCTAGAGATCACGTATGTTCAAAGGCTTTCTGCAGACAGGTTAGAGACTCGTGAATTAGGTTTTCGCCACTTGAATTTCACTCTGGTGACCTCCAACCTTGGCTAGGACTTAGGTTGATCAACTATCCCTGGTATGCCTGAGACTGAGATGAGTTAGTTCCTAAGGTCAGCACACTCAGTACTAGAACATACACACACATACATACATACACTGGAATATCCCAGATATAGTTCGATAAAACTGGAAAACTTATACAATCTTGTAATCATCACCTAATCAAGATATAAGAAATTTTTATAAATCACTGAATATATAACAATAAGTTTTATTTTAAAACATGTTTTTTTAAAATAATTAAACATTTTATTTTGAATTAACTCTATATTCATAGATTTAGAAAATAATGCATAGAAATCCCTTTTATCCTCGGGACCAGCAGTTAGCGTAATGGCTATGTCGCTGGACTCCCATGTAGTTGACCGCGGTTCGCGTCCCGGACCTAGTGGCTTAAAACTCATGCCGGGCGCGTGTGCGTGTGCGTGCATGCCCAAGATCCCGAGAGGAGAATGGAGGAGAAGGGATTGCGGCGTGACCATCCCCCCTGGGGGGTGATTTCTCGCTTTCTGTCTCTATGTCTCTCTCTGTCTGGCGAGCGCACGCGCCCTATAGCAAACATCTCTCCAAAAAAGAAAGAAAGAAAGAAAGAAATCCCTTTTATCCTATATATATTCTTTATCCAATTTTTCCCCCAAATAAGATCTTGCAAAACAGTACAATATCACAAGCAGGATATTGAAATGAATGCAGACAAGATACAGACTGTTTCCATTACCGCCAAAATTCCTCCTGCTGCTCTTTCACAGAAACACCTACCTATGCCCCTTAGCTCCTGGAAACCTTTCATCTGTTCTCCATTTTTTATAATTTGCCATTTCAGGAAAGTTGTGTAAATGAGATCAAATAGTAAGTAACCTTTTAGGGCTTGACTTCTTTCACTTAGGGTAATCCCCTGGAAGCCTGTGCACACCGTTCTGGATATTGACTGTTCCTTCCTTTCTCTGGCTCAGAAGCATTCCCTCTAGTTGGCTCTTTAATCTGAGGCAAGTCACTCTTCTTCCCTTCACTTTACTTTTCTCATCTGGAAAATGAGGGAGTTAAACTGGATAGCACTAAGATGTTTTTCCATTGAAAAGTTTTATTTTGTTGGTTCTTATCATCTCCCATAGCTTTTTATGATTTCAAATCACAACATTTTATGATTATAAAACATGACTTGTGGGGCTAGCAGGTGGTTAGTAGTTAAGGCACTGGACTCCCACATGGCCAAGCACGGTTCAAGTCCTAGACTTGGTGGCTTAAAACTCATGCTGGGTGTGTGTGCATGCTCAAAATCCTGAGAGGAGAATGGAGGAGAAGGGACTGTGCTGTGGCCAGTCCCCCTAAAGGGGAGGTGGTTTCTCACTTTCCGTCTCTCTCTGGCTCTCTCAGGTGCTCACGTACCCTTATAGCAAACATCTCTTAAAACAAAGACAAAAACAAAAACAGACAAAAAAAACAAAAATCACCACTTGCTCTATTCTGTCACCCAATCTGTTCCCAGGCTAAAGGCTGGAATATCAAGCCCTGCAAGAGAAGGGGATAGAGCAGGAAGTGGCAGGCTGGCAGCGTCAGGTGAGTTGAGTATCCCATCTGTTTTCTCCTGGCTTTGATAGCTAACAAATGACTACTGGAGCTAACCATGGTTGGGTTTGGTATGGTGTCCTTTCCTTTCTCCTTTCTCATCAAAGTTTGCTTCATCGTATTACGTGATTTTTGGCCTAGGGTGAGAATCTGGTGGGCAACCTGCAAGGCTGAGGTCATAACAAAAGGAAGCCCTCAAAACAGCCTAAATTGTTAAAATTTTATGACATTTGCCAGAAGCAATCAAAATAAAAGTCTAAGCTTTGCAAATCATGTTCTAGGTTAGGAATTATTCATCTCTTATGAGGTTCTGGCTGGCACTGTGGTGGAGGCACGAGGAGTGAAATATAAGCCCCTAATAGACTTCCATGAATAATAGAGACCCGTATTTACATTTGAGAAGAAGTGAAGCAGCACTAGGTTGATAATAACCATCCTTCGAAAATCTCTGCCAGAAAATTAGGGGCCTTCCCTACTGTGCTTCCCAAGCACTTTATGTATTCAGGGCAAGGTGACTGCATAATACCTCCTAGAAAAGTCTCCGTGCATTCTTTGAGGAACAAGGTCAGCCTAGGTACAACCTGAGCCTCCATATTAAGTTGTTCAGATGACCATCAGAACAGGGTGAAAACTTCTGCACCACTAATTATCTGTGCTTTCACTCTTAGCTTCTCACCAGATATTTTTTTATGCAGTTGCTTAAGTCTCCATATGTCATTTATTTTTCTTCTGTCAATTTCCTAGGTTTTCGGAAGAAAACATTTCAGAGAAGAGATTCCTGACTCTGGCTTTGCAACTCCCCAGGATGTCTCCAATTATCTCCAAAGGTGTCACAACATTCTCTCCAAACAAAATTCTAACTAATTCGCTAATGGAAAACAGGATTTTGGGAGACAGTAGGGCTGAAGGTGGGAGTCTGAACTGTCAAATAATCCAGCGGGGGTGGAGCGTTCGATTCCCAGATCAGGAGTTGCTAGGAATGACAGAGTCTTACCTCTAGGGTTCCTTGGTGAAGTCCCATGATCTTCCTATTCACAGTGGGCACCAACCCCCTAAGGATGAGTGGCAGCTATATAAGGAAAAATGTGCAAGAGATTTTGAAGGAGCTCAGCCAATTTGAGATTTAAACTAAACTGCTTAATTAGGGATAATTTAATTTTTGAAATCTAGGCAGCGCTGTATTTGAAGCAAGATGGGAATTATTTGGACTTATCCATAGAAACAATTTTACAAATAATTACTAGTTTCTTAGGAGAGACAAGGATTCCCAGAAACTGAACAAATGGCATTAGTGTGAATTCTGGAAAGCTGGTGGGGCAAAAAATGGCATGCAGAGGTGAAGTATAAGACAGGGAGTTTTTCTTTCTCTCTTTTTTTTTTTCTCTAGAACTATGTTTAAAATGGTTGAGGCTTGTCTTTTGTGCTCTTCTGCCTTGACTTCCTAGCATTTCTCTTTAAGTCCCTGTATCCTAGTGAAACTTGCAGCTGATCTTCAGCAGCCTGTTCAAAACTGTTGTACCTCATCTTCAAATGCTCCATGTTCACCAATCTGAGCACACACACACACACACACACACACACCCCAAACTTTTCCCCAATGTTTTCTGATCATACTATAAAGTCTTTAAGATTGCACATAATTTTGGGGCCGCAGGGGTGTGGGGGTTAAGGTGCTAGACTCCCGCAGTTTGAGTCTCGGAACTGGTGGCTTGAAAATCACACCAGGTGCCTGTGTGTGTGTGACCAAAATCTGGAGAAGAGATTGAGAAGAAGGGATCATGGCATAGCCATCTGTCTGGGGGGTGATTTCTCACTTTCCTTCTCACTTTCTCTCTGTCACTCTCTCTGGGTGAGTGCATGTGCCCTACAGGGGGATAAAAAAATGATTGGACATAATTCTAATGCTATTGTTGCTTTCATTTTCAAATCTCTTCTACACATTTCCTCTTGTATTTGACAGACATCTCAAAGTTTACATGTGCAAAACTAGATTCTGATATTCTGCCCAATACCTTCCCCTTCCCATTTCATATAACAGCAACTCAATCATTTCGATTTCTTGAACCAACGACCTCGGTGTTCATGTTGACTTTCTCTCACACCTCACATCTAATCCTTCAGCAAATCTAAGCACCTTGACCTACAAACTGCTTCAGCATGTACTATCAGAATCTTGCAATTACTTGCAGTGGTCCACCTGGCCTCCCTTCTTTTCTTTCACTCTTGCCTTTTTATAGTATTTCCCAAGAGAACTGCCACAGTGATGCTGCAAAATTTAAGCAAGTTTATGTCATTGTGCTGCTCAAAATTTGCCAAAGCTTTGTCATCTCATGCAAAACAAGAATGATAGTCCTCACGATATCTTACAAGACCCCATGATCATTTCCCCCTACCATTCCGCACTGACCTGTTCTCTTATTCTTCTCCTCCTGCCTTCCCAATCTCTGCTTCTCTATGGATCTTTGCTGTTTCTTTGACACACAAGTTCAGCTTCTGGTTTGTTCCTTTTGCCTTGAATGTTCTTCCCCAGGATTCACAAGGCTGGCTCTCTACCAATTTCAATCTCATCTAGGTGAGGTTTTTTCTTGACTAGCATATTCTAAAGAGCATATATTACTCCCCCACCTAGCTCACCCAGTGTTTCTGTTTGCTGTCTTCTTTAGCTTTATAGGATATTTCCCTACTAACAAACATTCTTCTACCAAGTAGAAATATTTCCACTTGAATGAGTCCACAGTAACTTATATTTGATTAATAATATCCTAGACTGGGGAAATAGCATCTTTAAAGAGAATCCTTGTTATTAGAAATAAATTTCAAACTGGCATATCTTTAGAGTATAAACAGCTGAAGTGGAAAACCTAAACAGCTTTAGAAGGCAAGGAGATTTCTCTGGGGAGGTGGTGTGTGTGACTGCAGGGCTTGCAGGGATGGATAGGGGCATTGTGGGGGCACGGTAGCCCATGAGTCCGTTCCTAATCAGGCCCTCTAAACTCCCTCACCTATATTTTGTATTCTTCTAAGTCTGAGCCCAGTGAAACCAATAACTTTCTTTCCATGGGAAGTGATAATCTTGTGATTTTGCACAGGGTCCTGGGCAGAGGGAATGAGGGTATCTTCTATAAGTTAATGACTTGTAATTGAGCATTCTCAGTAATATGTGAGTTGATACATTCGAAAGGCTTAAAGCTGTATCTGGCACACAGAAAGTTTTATACGTGACAGCTATAATATAAATATAGGAAATAATATAATACATTTTTATTTTAGTGACTATTCCAAGCAAAGGAAAATAAGTCTACAGATTATATATAAATACACACACACATATATATCATATGTATGCATACGTATGTTTTTTTCTTGCTCCATATTTACATTGAGTTTTTTTGGAGAGGTTTTTTTCTGTAGGGTGTATGTGCTCGCCAGACAGACAGAGAGAGACAGAGAGACAGAAAGTGAGAAATCAACCCCGGGGGGATGACCAGGCCACAGTCCCTTCTCCTCCATTCTCCTCTTGGGATCTTGGGAATACATGCACATGCGCCTGGTGTGAGTTTAAGCCACCAGGTCCGGGATGTGAACCATGGTCAACTACATGAAAGTCCAGCAATGTAGCCATTACTCCATCTGCTGGCCCCTACATTGACTTCTTTTTTTTTAAAGAATTATTTTATTCAACTTCATTTATTCATTTATTAATTTGACTATAGAGGGACAGAGTGACAGAGAGAGAGATAGAGAAAGTGAGAAAGCAAGCTACCAGGTCCAGGACTTGAACCATGGTCAGCCATGTGGGAGTCCAGTGCCCTTAGCCATCATGCTACCTGTCAGCCCCTACATTGACTTTTTCAACAAGACATCCCTAATCTCTATTCAAGAAACTATGGAAAAACATCATTTAAAATGCAATGTCAGGGTTCAACCTCAATAACATGTCAGTGCCTCTGTAGAATCCCTGTTGGCAGACAAGAAACTATGGAGGGTCATTTCATGCCTTCATTCACATTAGTTCATCGGGAAAGTCATGACATATTTTTCTATGCAAGAAAGTGTCATAACTTTCCCCAAAACCCAATAAATGATGAAATTACATTATAAAAATACAGCCATATTTACCAATTAATTTTAGACTGAGTCACAGGTTCATATTCGCTATACAATATGTTGCTGATCAAAACCAGAGCATTATTTGGCTAAAGTGAAATAAATCATCCTGTAGATATTTATGGGGAAGAACATATTTTAACTCTTAATTTGCTAAATTTGACATCAATCAAATTATAAGTCTGCCTCCCATGACTTAACCTGTACAGTCTGAAACTGTAATGAGCATGAATTTATCAACAATGTGTTTGGCCCCAAATATTTTTCCACTCATAGAGCTCTCTTGATTTTCAAGCTCATGTCATTTGTTTTATTCTATATCCTATATCCCTGATCACTGGAGTGGGCTAGTCATAACTGCTTCTAACTGGCTGATTTTGGACAAACCTCTGTTCTCTCGGCATCAAATTCCCCAATTGTACCCAAGCGATGCAATGTGTCTCTCATATCCTCCCTCACAGTTGTCTCCATCACTGATGCACACGCATTCACACACATGCACACACACATACATACTCACACAATTATTTAGAAGTTTTTTAGATTTTAGACTTAGGTAAGAGTTGCAAGATAGTACAGAGGGTATATTCATTACCCAGCTTTCTCTAATGTTAACATTTTACACAACGATGGTACACTTACCAAAAGTAAGGAATACTCATCTCATTTGAAATCGCTCTTGTTTTTCCACCCCCAAACTTTCGCTCATCTCATTCCTTTTTTTTTCATGGAATACCTCTCTACTTGGCGAAATCATCCATCTTTGTACAGGAAACCATCAGAGACCACTCTAAGCCATAGTACCAGCTTCTTCCTTTGCAGTCTCTGAGACTTCAGCACCCTGTGGTAGTGCCTATATTTGGATATTCTTTATTGTACTCTTCATCTTTCTGATGCCATTGAAAGCTCCTAATGAGAATGGATTATATCTAATAGGACACTGGTTTCCAACTGGTATGCACATCTAAATTACCTGAGAAACAGATATGAACACCCAGTGCTGAATCTTCTGAGTCATGGTCTACTTTTTAAATCTCCCCAGGTGACTTGATCTACTGAGTTTAAGTACCCTGGTTAGTGAGAGCCATTACTTTTCAGCATCTATCATATCCTCTGTCTTTGGTCCTCATTCTGTATTTTTCTTTCTTCTCATCCTTACTCTTTGTTATTCTGCATTTTTTGCTCTTAAAAAGCCTCAATGTGCTTATCCATAAATGGGGATAAAAGTAGTACCTTCCCCACACTCCTGCAATAAACATTGTAATTTAGGCAAGTGGCTTAATTTATGCCAAATACCTTGTGTGTCACACCCTGAAGATATGTTACACTTGATTTTAGGCATGACACTTTACCACTTACTTTCCCTATCTTAAAATAAGAAGAGTGAATATTATACTCTCTTGAAGGTCCAACATTCAATAATCCTATTAATACCATCGATGATATTTATGCATTTGTGAGAGATGATCTACTTAAACTAACCTACCCTGCCTTTTACTTGTGTCATCACTCTTGTCAGATTATACATCCCTCACACACAGGGCTATTTTGTTCATCATCTCCCCAAAGAGCTTCAGCATGGGGGCTGGGATGACAGTGAGAAAGAAAAATGAAGAAATAACTTATATTGGCCGTCTAGTCTCTGCCCTATGAGGGCTTCATGGGTATTATTTCATTTTATTCCCAGTACATATCTTCGAAGTAGATCTTATCATAAAGAGTTACTAATAAAGAAACTGAGGCTAAGGCAGACGGAATACCTTGTTAAAAATTTCATAGGAATCAGGAAATTAGAATTTTATCCAGGTCCTGAATAAACAAAAAAATTCCCCATTCTATCCTCTTCACCTGACTCATCAAAGCAGTTCTCACAAAACCAGATCGAACTGAATCAAGTTGAAAATGGAATAACTAAAAAAAAGAAAATAAAAAAAGTGAGAATTAAAGATTAAAGATTACTATGGGAATTGCTTTTATCAAGCAGCAATCAAATATTTAGAACAGACAACACTGGTGCTCACCAATGTATGTCTTTCTCCTCTTCCTCCTGGGTGCGCAATTTCCCCACCACCCTTACCTTTGAATGCAGCCAGGTGACCAAACTGTGGCCAAAGAAATGTGAGTAGGACTAATGTGTGCCATTTCTAGTCCTGGCCCTTAAAATCTCTTCCATTATTGGGAACCAGCAGTTAGCGTAATGGCTATGTCACTAGACTCCCATGTAGTCGATTGCGGTTCGCGTCCCAGACCCAGTGGCTTAAAACTCACACCAGGTGTGTGTGCGTGCGTGCCCAAGATCCCGAGAGGAGAATGGAGGAGAAGGGATTGCAGCGTGACCATCCCCCCCTGGGGGGTGATTTCTCGCTTTCTGTCTTTATGTTTCTCTCTGTCTGTCTGGCGAGCGCACGCGCCCTATAGTGAAAATCTCTCCAAAAAAAAAAAAAATCTCTTCCATTATTGCTTTTTTGTGTATAGCAACTAGAAGGACACTTGTTGGAGATGACAGAATCTCAAGGTGAAAATATCCTGGGTCTTAGAATTACTGACTATGGGACCAGCAGGTGGCGTGGTGCTTAAGGCGCTGGACACGTCCACAGGGCTGATCATGGTTCGAGTCCCGAACCTGGTGGCTTGCTTTCTCACTTCTCCCTCTCCCCTCTTTGTGTCTCTCTCTAGTCAAATTAAAATAAATGAATAGATAAATAAAATTAAATAATTCTATTTTTTTTAAAGAATTACTGACTAGACCAGAGCTTCTTCATGAACTCTCCACTCTCCTTTTCCCTTTGGACCATCTCTGACGCTCACAGAAACAAACAAACTGTGGTTGTGTTAAATCTCTGAGATTTGGGATTTGTTTAGTAGAGTATTTAATATTACATGAAACATTGTGAAACAATTTAGGTAGCAGAAAATACTATTAGTTCTTCCAATAAAAATGTCTAAAATCAATTGTGATATTTGTAGTAAATCAATAAGCAATCATTTCTAATGTTTAACCATGATCACAAGGACATGACATGTGAATTATCTTCTAAAGCACAGTGGGTGTGCAGCAATGTTTTTCTCTTGACAATTTAAAGTGAAAGGATGAACTTACAGCTTTATTAAAAATTGAAACTGTATGACTTACATTGTGACTGGGCCTGGGTATCAACCTCCTTAGAAGCATACAATAACTAGTTTTTTGCTATTACTATAACTTAAATCTCACGAGTGCTTCTGTTGCCACTTTTCCATTTGATTCTCATAATCCTGGGAGGTTGACAGGGTAAGAAATGTTAATCCCACTTTTCAGATGAATAAACCAGACCTCGGAGACGTTACTTGAATTGCCCAAGAAGATGTAGTTAACAGGTGGGAAAAATCTTGCTTGTCAAGTTTCTATATCTTCTAACCCTCTACCTTGCAATTTTGTGATGTGGTAATACCAGTTTTTATTTCCCTTAATAAAAAAATACAGTTGTTCGTCTGTGGGCTTTTATTTGTGCTGCTCTGACTCTAATGCCATTGCTTTTACTTTTGGCCACTGCCATGTACCTATGAGTATTTCTCTCCCTCCCTGATGCATGCACATACATTGACATACAAAGCCTTACCTGGCCATGGGAATGTAAAATGGTACAGCTGCTACAGAAAACAATTTGGGCACTGGCCCTGTAGCTTAGCACTTAAGGGAGCTAGATCTCACATGGCAGACTGTGGTTGGAATTACGGCCCCAGAGGCTTGAAAGACATGCTGTGTGTGTGTATGTGTGTGTTTAAAATTCTGAAATTCTGACAGGATGGAGAAATGGATGAAAAAGGATTGCAGTGTGACTGTGGCTCACTCATGCTCTCTGGCAAGTACATGCACCCTCTGGCAAAAATGAAAGGATTGACGCGGGTAAGGAAGGAAAACAGCTTGGCAGCTTCTCAACATTGTAAACATGGAATTACCATACGACCCAATAATTCCACTCCAGATATACACTCAAGAAAACTGAAGCAATGTGCTTATACAAAAATTGCAGACAAGCTATTTATAGCAGCATTATTCATAATATCCCCAAAGTGGAAACGATCCAAATATTCATCAACTGATAAATGGATAAACACAATGTGGAACATCCATATCATAGAATATTACTTGGCAATAAAATGAAGTGCTGATACATGTTACAACATGAATGAATCTTGAAGCATATACTATGTGAAAGACCCCAGACTGAAAAGGCCGCTTATCATATGATTCTATTTATATGAAATATTCAGAATTAGCAAAATATAGAGACAGAAAGTAGATTAGTGGTTGGTCCTGGGTAGGGGAACATAAAGGGTGACTGTTAATGGGTATAGAAATTTTTTTGGGGGGCGGGGGACCAGCAGTTAGCGTAATGGTTATGTCGCTGGACTCCCACGTAGTCAACGTGGTTCGAGTCCTGGACCCGGTGGCTTAAAACTCACGCCATGTGCGTGTGTGTGTGTGTGTCCAAGATCCCAAGAGGAGAATGGAGGAGAAGGGATTG
>NW_006210084.1:38129-65404 GCF_000334495.1 Tupaia belangeri chinensis | reverse complement strand
AAAAAAAAAAAAAAGAATTTCTTTTTTAAGTGACAAAAAAGTTCTGAATTAAATAATGATGAGAGTTGTGTGTCCTTATGAATATACCCAAATCCACTGAATTGTACTTTAAGTGGCTGAATTTTATGGCTGTAAACTATATTGCAATTTAAAGAAAGGAAAAGAGGGGCCTGCTGTTCGCATGATAGTTAAGGTGCTGGACTCCTACATGGCCAACCATGGTTTGAGTCCCAGACCTGGTGGCTTAAAACTCAGACTGGTAGCCTGTGCATGTGTGTGTGTGCCCAAAACCCCAAGAGGAGAATGGAGAAGGGATTGCAGCATGGCCATCCTGCCTAGTGTACATGCAGGGGTGATTTCTCACTTTGCCTTTCTCTTTCTCTCTCTGGTGAGAGCATGCATCCTGTAGCAAAAACCTAAAAGGGGGGGAAAAAGCATCTTACCTGGCTAACATCTATGTGTAGTTTACTATTCCACACACACACCAAGTTCCTTCAGGAAGTCTTCCCTCGTACCACGCTCATGTGCATCCATAGCATCTGTGGAATTACTGTTACCACCCGGTTCTGTGATGACACATAGTTTTGCTTTGCTCCCTTTCCTATCATCAGCTCCTCGATCCTGGATGTATTTAAAAGAATATTTGTAAATTTCCTAGAATGTATGGGAAGAGTAATCTTATCAATTACTCATTCTGTTTTAATATCATCTGAGAATCTTTCTATATAAAATTCATACCATGGTGTTTGTTGAGCCCTGTTTTGTAGCACTTTATGTTGAATTTCTGTAAATGCTTTCTGTGTACAAAAAAGAAATAAAATACATATTTCTTAAATGCCAAGTAAAAGGTTCCTTAGGTGCATCCAATGGATTGTTTTAAACAGTGTTGCTCAGAACTTCTACATTCTGCAATTTAAAAATCTGCTTGATTTACCAATTACTGAGCAAAATGTGTTAAAATGGTACATTGTGAAGGCAAAATTTAAAATTACTTCTTATAATTGTGTCATTTTAGCCTTAAGTATTTTGAAGATACACTGTTAGTTCTACATAGCTGAGAACTGTATCATCCTGTTGCAGTTTCTTTTTAGTATTATGTAGTATTTCTCATTAGACATAAATATATTTACTTTAAGTTTTATTTTGATTAATATTGACATATAACTATATTGCCTTATCTGGGTAGTATTTCTCTCGTATGTTTTTACTCCCACAGTATGTATATGAAATAGATTTAAAAATTCAAATTGACAGTCACTGCCTTTAACTAGTAAATTAGCCTTTTTACCTTTGCTTGGGATTGTTGATATATTTAGATTTATTCTAACTACCTTATTTTGTGCTTTACATTTTGCTATCTTATACACATTTTTCTGTTTCCATTTTCATTAGATTGTTTTTTTCTTAATTTTGTTATCACATTTTCCTACAGTACTTTGAAAATATTGCCCATCTTTATAGTTCTTATTTGTCAGTGTTTAACATGCATATATTAATAAAGCCTAAAGTTACTTAATATTTGTATATTCTTCCTAATATAAGGGACTATGCTTAAACTGTATACAGTCTCTATTTAAAAAAAATCATGAGAGAGACAGAAAGACATGAAGACTGATTTTTGATAGATCTTATCATGTTTGGATCCTTCGCCCCAGCCTCCCAGCCACCTGGAACCCCAAGTGCGTGCCACTGTACCTGGCCTGTCCCGGCTGGGCTGGGAACTGAACCTAAAACTCATGTAGTTCCAGCCTCTGAGCAGCTACATCTTTGCAGCAGGTATCATCATGAGGGAGCCCAGGCTCATTTTTAAATTTCCATTTTGCATATAATTTCCAGGATTTTAAAGTACTATTTGCTTTTGGTACTTCTCAAGTTATTCCATTGTGATTATTGTTTTGTTAAAACCAATGTTCGTATTTTTATATCAATAATTTTTAGCATCAACATTAGTTTTTATATGTCACTCCTTCCTGTGTTCACTTTTCCCCCCTTTTCAACACCAGAGAGCGTGTGTGCGTGTCTGAGAGGGAGCGAAAGCACACTTGCCCCTCCCCTAAAAGGGGGCCTGTTCATACCACAATCTTCTTTTCCCTTCCATTTTTCCTGATGAGAAACCTGGGTGTGCATGTATGTGCTTGGGATGTTTTTCTAGCCACCCAGGCCTTGGTAGTTGGTCATGTGGGATCTGGCTCTTTCTGCCCAGCGTGTAACTGCTACACTGGTGACAGCTTATCCTCTTTTAAATTTTTTAAATTTCAGGGATCTTTTATATCTGGTTGATTTCAAGATGTTATCAGTATCTTTGGTTTTCTACAGTTTCACAGTGCTATATCTAGATACAAATTTAATTGTATTTATCTTTCTTAGAGCCTGGGGAACAGGGATATTGAATTTGAGTATTAATGTTTTTCACCAATTAAAGAGTCAGTGCCGTTTTCTCATATTATTTCTCTCAGTTTCTGTATATCTATTTCAGATATTCCTATTGGGCATGTCAGTCTTGCATATTTTACCTTCTATTTTCATTAACTTTTCCTTTTTAAGGTTTTTGCCATAGGTTGCTTGTGCTTGCTTGAAAGAGACAGAGAGAAGGTGAGCGGGAAAGTGAGAAATCACTCTGATTGGGGATAACGATTCCACAGTCCCTTTTCCTCCATTATCCTCCTGGGATTCTGGGCATGCGCACACACACACACCTGGCATGATTTTCAAGCTGCAAAAGACTTGAACCATGATTGGTTGTGTGGGTGTCCAGTGCCTTAACCACCATGCCACCTGTGATATTATGGAAGGGACTATGAAATGAGTAGATATAAATAACATCAAAGAAGGAATAGGGCTGGTTCCATAGTACAACAGTGATACACTATTCAGAAGAGGCCAGATCCTGGGGCGGGTGAGCTCTCTCTCCCTCTCATGCCGGTGACTATGGTTACACTCCCCAGTCCAACTGGCCTGAAACACACATTTCCAGGATCTGCTGGCCTGTAGGGACTGGAAGGGGGGATAGTGGCATGACCAGACCCTGTGGAAGGTGCTTCTCTCTCTCTCTCTCTCTTTCTCTGGTGTTTGGACATGTGAGAGTCCAGCACCTTAACTACCTCCTAACCCTAGAGACTGTTTTTAGCAGGCTTTGTTATTCCATAAGTATTCCTTGTGGTATGGGTTATGAGAACATTTTTACAGATGAATTTTGTGTTTCATTTCTTGAGTGTTCTTGGTCTACATTGGTAGTATAAATATGAACCCCAAATCTGTGTGAAGTGAAGGCTTAGAGGTTAAAACTTTCAGATGAGTGTAACCCTTCTTAAGATCAGCTTAAAAAAAGACTAAAACAAAGTTTCTTCTTCTGTTCTGCTGATAGGTGGATCTTTACCTGTTTCACCTTTTCAGTGAGGTTGAAGCCCTTTGGGATCTTAGTTCCAAGTTCACACCTTATTCAGGCTCAGGACAACACCTTTATCCCTACTTAGACATTAAAAACGAACCTTGCAAATAACTCATATAAACTCCCTCAGGCAGCTATAGGTCTGACCCACTTGCTAGCTTCTGAGATTTTAGCTCTTTCTTCATTTATGTCATCTGTCTTTCTTATGATCACACATACTTAAACTATTTTTTCATTTCAGAATGTTTAGATATTTTTAGCAAGTTGTTTTTTCTTCTCAGTCTGCCATGTTGCTGGAACCAGAGGTTTGTAATAACTTCATAACTGGATTTCTTGCATCCAGTCTTACAGTTCTCAGATCTATTTTTACAATCCAGCCAGGGAGATAATTTTGAAGTACAAATGTCACTCTACAACTTAAAAATACGTCAGGCCCTTAGGAAAAAGATCAAATCTTTGGCATGACTACATGGTGGCCTATGTTGTGAAGTATGCCTATTGCTAAAGCTTCACCCCTTAGCACTCATGACCTCATCCTCTACATATTGGCTATAACAGGCTGTTTTTCTGCAAATAGATAATATTCTCTCAGCTCAGCGTATTCATATAAGCTATTCTTTCTGTATAACTTCTCTCTACTTTTAACATTTCCAATTCTTACTAAATTTTCTGGCTTCTGCTTAAATAAAATTTCTTCCAAAAGATCTTCGAAGTATTCCTATGTACACTCTGATGGCATATGTGTAGCTCCTACTTTATGAACTCCTCAGTTTGTGAATTTGATTAAAAATCTTTCTGACTTTGCTTAACATCAGATTGCTTCCATGAGTTTTAAGAAGAGGACAGCTCCTTAAGGAAAAGTTTCTCATTTAAAAAATAGGTGTTTTATTGGGATAATTCTGTTTTTTGAGAAGTAAAGGCAAAAGTGAAGGAGAAATTCACATCCCCCTTTCAATTGGGCCTCATTCTATGAAGACTTAGAGCCAAGCAGACCAGAAGGCAGAAAGAGAAGCAGGTTTACAGGCCCGCAGTGCAAGCATAATAATAGGATTCAATCAATGAGAATGTGTGGGTGAGACAAAGGAATCTTTAAAAGGTGAACAAGAATAATTTTCTATTTCTTTTGGATCAGTGATCTCCAGCAGGACTTAGAGAAGGCTTAGCCTTGTTGTCAAAGAGCAAGTCACCTTGTCATCTAGCACAGAATAAGCATAGAATCACCAGACTACGAATCAATAATATAATTTAGATTTCACAACCATCATGTCAAGATACTGCTCCCATCTCTATCACTAAAACTATTTATTTCAAGAATCAGATGTTCATTGACTAGAAGACCAGAATTTGTAATTTTGCCCAGTATGTTTTTATGACCATATGATACTTGATTCTATTTTTTTAACTTGCAGGTTAATCTTTCACTGCTTTTCCAGATAAATGCTTTTATGCTAATATTCACTTTTATTGCAGGACAAAGAAACAAGCTTTTCTTTTCTTTTTCTTTCTTTTCTTTCTTTTTTTTTTCTTTTCTTTTTTTTTTTTTTTGGATTTGGCATAGGGCTCATGTACTCGCCAGAGAGAGACAAAGAAAGAGAGAGGGAGAGGGAGGGAAAGTGAGAAATCACTCCCTGGAGGCATGGCCATGCCACAATTCCTTCTCCTCCATTCTCCTCTTGGGATTCTGGGCATGAATGCACAGTGTGTTTTTCAAGTCGCCAGGTCCAGGACCCGAACTGTGGAGTCTGCTATATGAGATCCAGCACCTTAACCATCATGACACCTGCTGGTCCCAGCAAGCCTCTTTTTAAAGCTTTCAAGATTCAGGATAAATAATTATTTCTAATATGTAGGTTGTCTTTGCTTCTTTACTTTCATCCTTCCTATTTACTTATTTGAAACAGAATGAGAGGGAGCACAGAGAATGAGGATTTTTTCTTTTAAGAATCTACTAATTATCTTTCCTCATCAAGTCCATCAGGAAGATTAAAAAAAATAAAGCCAAAAGATTAATTGCAAAAGATAAAAATAAACAAAATACAACCATTTCAAAAGCAATTATCTTTTATCTTCTAGAAGAAGCACTAAAGTGCTAGTCTTTGATACAAAAATATGCCCATTTAAAAGCTCTCTGTAAATACAGCTACTACTGCATAGGACGTAGATGTTGTTAGAGAATTTTTAAAGTCTCTATTAGTGCGAGGGAATAGATTATGAGAAGCAATTTCTAAGGTAGTGATGACTCTAAGTATTTTCCCTTCACTCTAAATATCTTGCCAAAAATTGACTGAATTTTCTACTCAGGTAATGTGCCTGAAGAATGATAATGAAGATTCTATTAGGTTATCAAAGCTATGTTTTAAGAATTTGAATTCCTTTAGAAAGATTAAGGAATGATTCTCATGTTAGTGCAAATTAGTTAGACCACTTTCATATTATCTCAGCTTCAATGAATGATTCAAAACTTTGATGGGGAAGAGGTGGAAGATTTGGGACAGCCTGAAGATACAGATAACTTCAAAAGAAAGATAGAAAAGACAAAATAAAGTTTACAAAGAGAAACCGGGTAGGACTAAGTAAAACGGCATTTTCTTCTTCCTAACATGAGAACTGACCCTGTAACCAGACACATATTAGTACTAGCATCTGGCTAAATCTTGGTTGATATAGTCATTTAAAACTACCTATATGACCTAGCTGCCTTTTAAATATATTTTATTGGACAGATATTCTGCGAGGCAAATCTTTATATATAATTATAATTTGGGTATTATAAGTCATTGATAAATTGTAATGTGCATGATGTCACATCACTTTGGAATGTAAATTTTAAGGCCACATACAGTAAAACATCTAGATACAAACCTATTTATTTTTTTCTTTGAATTTGTAAAAAAAAATAATAATAATAACAGCCTTAATATATCCACCGTCCTTGGCTTGTTGAGGCGGGGGAAAATCTTTATCTAGTCCTTTTCTAGACTAATGCTTAGTTTTGGAGATTAAACTGTTAGAGTCTACTGACATTTATACAAAGAAAAAAAACCCTCATGTTTTTCAGTTTTCAAGTTGTCACCTATCAGAAACATAGCTAAGAACAAAAAATAAGTTATAAAAATGACTCTGAGTGGCCAAAGTACCACTATTTCTGCTCTTTATTCATAGGTAAGCTATTCAGACTAAACTCAGCATTACTTACTCTCACTTTAGACACTGTTCTACTAAGCTGGATTATCTGGTTAAAGTACCCTAGAGGTAGAGAGTGAAGGGGTGGTATGGGAAGAGTTCCTTAGGTAAGTCACAGAATATGGTAAGTAGCATGTACTTTCACAACAAGTTATCTTTAATTTTCTTTAAAAATTTTAACTTTTATTTGTTGATTGAGAGAGAGAAAGAAAGAGAGCAAAAGAGAGAGAGAGGTGCCCCTAACAAGATTTTCATGCCATGATCCTCTCCCCAGCCCTGAAGCCAGCCAGGATCACAGGCACACCTTTGGTGCACACACATATTCAGACAGACCCAAGAAGTGAACTCAGAGCCTTCCCACATGACTTTCAGCGTTACACAGCAGTGCCCCTACTGCCTGTGCCATTGCAGCTGTGCCTTGAACATTTTTCTGGAGCTTACTTTTCTTGCGTAAACTCTCTTTTCCAACTACAGAGCTGTTTATATGTTGCTTGATTATATCTCAGACAACTCAATATGTTAAAAATTACTACTTGCATATTCTCTCCAATTTTCTCTCTGTATACTCAGAGAACTAAGCAGTTGGGTTGGGATGTTATTTAAAAAAATTATCTATCAGAGGGTGACCATCAGATGGCGTAATAGTTGTGTTGCTGGACTCCCACGTAGTGGACCACAGTTTGAGTCCCAGACCAGGCAACTTAAAACTCACACCAGGCGCGTGTGCATGCGTGCCCCATATCCTGGGAGTAGAATGGAGGAGAGGGGATTGTGATGTGGCCATCCTCCCTTGGGGGTGATTTCTCACTTTCTGTCTCTCTGGTGAGTCCACATGCCCTAAAGCAAAAATCTCTCTCTAAATCAAATAATAATACAAGAAAATAAAAGGAAATCCCTATCAGAGACCATGTAATATTTGAAAGATAAGGCTATGGTTCAAATAACATTCAAGGTATCATCCTAGGGAAATTTTGCTGTCATGATTGCTGCCAAGAGGACATAAAAAGAGGACATTAAGAGTTCATGGAAAATGGGATTAAATTACAAATTAATTTTAGTGCAAAAAATTTTGATATCTATACATAATTTTTTCATAGTATGCATTTTCTGTGAACTTTGTGAAGACTCCTCATATACGCTGACCCCTTACTTCCACCCCATGGCAGATGGCTTTTCTTCTCATCAAAGAAGGGTCTGGAGTCTGGGCAGCTTTCTTGCTTAGCCTCTGTAGCAGCAAATCATCACCTTGCATTTACACAGCTTGTTCTACCCTCAAACTTAAGCAGAACTGGCAAGCCTACACCATAGGCAAGTGGCTCACTTGAATTCCCTGCTCCCATATGAATAACTCGTGAAGAAGAATGACACCAT
Organism: Tupaia belangeri chinensis; assembly: GCF_000334495.1. NCBI lineage: Eukaryota > Metazoa > Chordata > Mammalia > Scandentia > Tupaiidae > Tupaia > Tupaia belangeri. The sequence goes on along the minus strand of NW_006210084.1, from coordinate 57,462 downwards.
ATCAAAATGGAGAGAAGAAAGAAACAAATAAGTCTCAGATAGAAAATACAGCTGTGATACATATGTGTGTGCATATATACATATGTATATACACAAGTATATATACAAACACACACATATATACACATATGTACATGTATAAAGTTTTCTCAAATTTATTAGTAATCAAAAAATGCAAAGTAAAACCTGTTCACAATAGTTATGGTGGGGATATACCGATGTTAAGAACATAAATTTTTATAAAGCCTTATTGATAAATGTGGCAATACCTAACAATCTTATACCTTTCTTATTACCCAGAAATTCTACTCCTCGGTCTATAGTCTGGATACACATGCACTATAGTCACAAATACAATACCACTATGAGAAGCAATGTTATGGTAACAAAACTTAGGAAGAACTCTCATGTCAATCAAGGGAATGTTTAGTTATTGCTTAGTTGTCCGATCAAATAATATACAGCAGTGAAAAATCCACTGGCCCAGAGCTCTAACTATCCATATGGATGAAAATCTAAATTTAATACTGAAAAGGGAAAGAAGGCTCAGAGGCAGATGAAGAGTATGTCATTTATATAAAAAAAATTAAAACATTAGGTAATATTCAAGGAAGCATACATAAATAATAAAACTCCAAAGAAATCCACCAACTTCTAGGCTGGATCTAACTACAGAGAGGTGTGAAGTTTGATCTAAGAAGCATGAACAGGGAACTTTCATTCTTCAACTGAGTGAGATATACATATGTGTTTGCTATGTTATCTTAATACCTTTTTATGTGACTGAAATTTTCAAAATAAATATAAACATTATAAAGCACTAGTTACTACTAAGTCACAAAAATTCATACACTAAACCAAAATTGTCTCAAATGAGCACAATACAGTAAGATAAAAATAGAGTTGCACTTTACTAGAATTCAGTCACTTGATTACTTTAACTAGTAGAAATAAAGTTGCATTCCAGGAAATGGAAAGATATGTACATTCAAACACAAATGATCACAGGCACACAGATACTCAACAGCACACTCATGAGTAGTCAAGATAATAAACTTATTGTCCAAAAAGCATGTGCATGTGCATGTGCATTAGTCTGTGAAAAATACTATAAGTAGGCATTTTATTGGCTATCTTAAGTGAAAACCAGCTTCAAGAAGAGAACAAAATGATACATCATCCAGAAACAAACTGCGAAAGGAGCATGGGGTCATTTCTGTAGAACCAAATATTTATAATACTACCATAAAGTAGTATTATAGTCACTTAAACAACACCCCTTTATTTCTTCCATGAGAGAGTGAGACACAGTGGGGAGGCATCCCCAACAGAGTCCTCATGCCATGATCCAACTCCCAGCTGAACCAGTGAGGACCATGAGCACGTGCATGCATGCCTGTTATACACAGGCAGACTTGAAGATTGAACCCAAGACCTTTCCATATGGTCTCAGCATTGCAGAGTATTGTGTTATCATTGCACTAATGGGCTGGCCCCATAGTCACTGTTTTACTGCCAATAAGCCTGCTAATTTTTGATCCATCTTTCTATTCTCCTAACACTACATGTTAGCCAATCAAACAATGCTACATTCTCCACTTACCTGTGTCCAGAAGCCAAATCATTAATATACATACCCTTCTTGTTCATGCAGAAGCAGTGATTATTCAAAAATGGGCTAATAAAGAGGGGTAGGTGGGGCCAGCAGGTGGCGTGGTGGTTAAGGAACTGGATTGTCACATGGCCAACTGCAGTTTGAATCCTGGACCTGTCAGCTCAAAAATCATGCCAGGTGTGTGTGCACACATGCCCAAAATGTTGAGAGGAGAATGAAAGAGAAGGGGTTATGATACGACCATCCCACCTGGGGGGTGATTTCTCATTTTCCCTCTCTCTTTCTGTCTCTCTGGTGAGCACAACTACCCTACGGCAAAAACCTAAAGAAAGAATAATAATAAATAGGGCAAGCAAGTAGGAAAACTACTTCTTAAACAGTATACATTAATTTCACATCCCTTCTGTCCATTCGAGCAAGGAGAAATATCTAAAAGGACAATACCCACAAACTTTTTACTGACCTCACCATATGAGAGATCTATTGCAGCAGTTTGTATAATAGGGAATTCAATGATTTGTATAGGCTATTTTTTCAAAGAGAAATATTTTTGGGGGTAAACAAAGTAACTCCATATTTTTGCTTGAAGTCATTAAGAGTCCCTATTGTAGAATTCCCTAAGTTTTTGTACGTCTGATGGTACATCTTCTCTTCCTCATCTATAAACTTCTAGGTTTAGCCCAGTAAAATTTATGTACAGTAATTCATTGCTTAATGATGGGGATATATTCTGAAAAATGCATTGCTAGGCTATTTCATCAGTGTACAAGCACCATAGAGTATACTCACACTAACCTAGATGGTATAACATACTACTGAAGATTTTAAAAAATTATTTAATTTTGTTTATTCATTCATTTATTTTAATTTGACCAGAGAGAGAGACAGAGAGAAAGAAAGCGAGAAAGCAAGCCACCAGGTCCGGGACTTGAACTGTGGTCAAATATGTGGGAATGTCTAGCACCATAACCACCATGCCACCTGCTGGCCCCACTACTGAAGATTTGTTTTAGCAAGTAATTTTTTTCTACAGTCAGTTACCAAGGGTTTCCAAAAATTTTTCATCTGGCTTCACATCAGCCTTGCCACTCATTTTCACGTTATATAATCAATAATATTTTTTGAATTGTTTAAACTGCTCAGAGCTAGCTGTAAGTTCAACATCATAGTCAGATCCAGCCTTTTCTTTCAATGTCACAAAATTTTTGCTTTGACCACGGTTGTCATGGAGCTGACAGGGATAGTTCTGTGTCTGGTCTTAAATTCAGGTCATTACGTTTTTCCATATCTGATACTGGCTTTTCTCCAATTTTTGTTAGTGTTATTACTGTCAGTGAAGCAGATTCCTTAAAAGATTCTGTCACTTTGTTCACTCTGTTCTTGTTCTTTGAGATTGTACAATAACCATGGTGGAATGGGACATGCCTAAATGGCAAGCAATAACCATCAGTGATTTTCTACCTTCATGGTCCTTAATCATTCATAATTTCATTTCCAGTCAATCATTCGGCCTCTCCCTGGCAACATCAGCAGTATATTTTTATTGTGTTTTGCTGCCATGATAAATGGAATAATATAAGATTGAATCAAACACAAGAGAAAATGATGTAAATGAGAGGTAGGGTAAACATGAGATGAATGAGGTGACTGCCAGCATTAACAAAGCATACTGTTTTACAGTAAACATTTTGTTTCATTAATTTGCCAAAGGGTGCATGCGCTCACCAGAGAAGCACTCCCAGGAGGAATGGTCATACCCTAATCCCTTCTCCTCCATTCTCCTCTCAGGATTTTGGGCACCTACGCACATGTGCCCAGCATGTTTTTCAAGGTTCCGGGTCTGGGATTCCAATCATGCAGTCGGCCATGTGGGATCCACCTGCCTTAACAACCACACAACTGTCTAGTCTTACAGTAAACTTTTTCTTTTTTTAAATAAACAAGAGTAAACTCTAATATAACAATAAAAACTATAGTATAGTAAGTACATAAACCAGTAACAGTTGTTAATGATCATTATCAAGTATTGGGTTGTCAGAAAAGTCATGACATATTTTTTCTGGTTTTCTATACAAAAATGCACCATGGTTTTTCTAACAACCCAATATTATATACTATACATAATTGTTTATGCTATACTTTTATATAACTGGCAGCGTAGTAGATTTGTTTACATCAGCATCATGACAATCACATGAGTAATGCATTGCTCTGTGACATTAAGATGGTTACCACTTGTATAATATGGCCCACTATTGACCAGAACATCATTCTGCCGTGTGTGGCTCTAATTAACTTAATTAGATTCAGTTACAGTAGTTTCAGTTTCTTTTGACTCCTAGAAGTTGTAATTCTGTTCTTCTTTTTTTCTTGTTAATTTGCCAGAGGGTCTGTGTGCTCACTGGAGAGAGGGGGGGAATAGAGAGAGAGGGAGAGGAAGGGAGGGCGGCAGGGAAGGAGGGAGAGTAAGAGAGTAAGAGAGAGAAATCACCCCCTATGGGGAATAGTCATGCTACAATCCCTTCTCCATTTCTTTAGCCTGTCAGGATGTGGGGCATGCACACACATGAGCCAGGCATGTTTTTCAAGTTGGTGGGCCTGAGACTGGAACCGTACAGTCAGCCATGTGGGATGCAACTGCCTAAACTACCACACCACGGGCTGGCCCTGTAATTGTAATTTTCACTGGCAGTGCACCTTAAGTTATCATATTTCAGGTTAGAATTGTTGTTTATTGTTAATACTTGCCCTTTAGGTGAATGTAATGAGTAAAGCTAGCTATCGAGTCCATTTTCAAGCTTTCTTAAGGAATTCAGGTTCATTGGATCTTTCCCCTGAAGTAAAGGAGCAACTGGTTATAGAACCAGTTGAAGCCTTCAACTAGTACCTCTCTCTTTTTTTTTTTGAGAGGTTTTCGCTATAGGGCGCTTGCGCTTGCCAGACAGACAGAGAGAGACATAGAGACAGAAAGCGAGAAATCACCCCCCAGGGGGGATGGTCACGCCACAATCCGTTCTCCTCCATTCCCTTCTTGGGATCTTGGGCACGCACGCACACGCGCCCAGCGTGAGTTCTAAGCCACTGGGTCCGGGATGCAAACCACGGTCAACTACGTGGGAATCCAGCGACACAGCCATTATGCTAACTGCTGGTTCCCAGCTAGTACCTCTCTTTTACAATGTATCACAACGAAGCTGGTGGGTATAGGTTTTTATTGGCATGCTGGAGCTTTATAAATAGCCTTTGAGAATACCATACTAGCTAATGTATTTTATTAGTGAAAAGCTAGATATCAAAGGGAGAATCCCTGAGGAGAGGTAGAAGTAGATGAGAGAAAAGTGCTGTTTTGAATTTTCATGAAAACAGTCAGTAGAATGCAAGCTTATTTTATCCATTACTACTTAAAAAAGAAAATCCCAAAGGCATATATTTAAATTTTTAACACATTTTCACATTGTTTGGGAAGACCATGCATTCCTTTATACAGGAATTAGACTCAAACAAATTGGAGAGTGAATCATTTTTGGAAAGAGAGGGGAGCAGACCCAGTCTTGTAGCTGAGTCTCAATTGGAAACTGTTCCATGTAACCCAGGAGGCTAAAATGAAATGCTGGAGAACACAGTCTTCCCATAGGCCATAGGCCAAATGTGATGCCTCTTCAATGGGTTGCTTTTTGAATGACGGATTGTTATCACGTGCCTCCGGTAGGCTCGGGCAACCTTTGGACTTCTGTAAATGTAATGCCAAAAGCAGCAGCTTCACCCTAGAGTTGTTTTTCTGATACCCTGGACCTTTCTACCCCTCCCTGCTATTAACAGATCCAAACCTGGTCACTCCTTTCTTATATTTATTCAAACCGTCATCAGGATTGTTCAAGGTTTTCCTAATTAAGATTCTACTTGCCCCCTTAGTAATGGTTATCACGACTTTTCTTTTTTTCTTTTAATCTGGGATGTCCCATAGGTAGGCTAAGACTTAGTCATCTGGTTATTTTAAAAGAATTTTTAAAAAAATCATCAGTAACTACTAATGAGAAATTCAGAGGGAAGGGATGAGGGGAGATAGTGAAGAGAGAAGAGAAAGAGAAATGGCTACTGGTAATAGAAGTGCAAAAGCATGGACTGACCATCTTCATCTGTCATCATCTGGGTCATCATTACTGTGCATGATAAATACTGTTAAATCAGAGCAAAAAATACATTTCGGTTCCTCTCAACCATGTGGTCCTGACCAGAGAGGTTTATTTACCATTTATTCCTCAAATGCAAATATTCAGAGAATAGCTGTTTAAGACAATGCCTTATTGAACCTTCTTTTAATGATGGGAACAAGATTTTTATCTAAAATCAAAGGTTAAGAAAAATAAAGCTTTTCCTTGTCTGAGAGGCTCAATCCTTAGAGCCATTTTCCCTAGAAGGCCCTGGTTCCTAAAACATTTGTAGGCTAGGGCCCTGTAGGTAAGAGATGTCTGCATCATATCCTCTCAGCCCACTTCTGATTTCACTTCCAGCTGAGTTAAGTGGGCAGTTCCTTCCTTAAAAAAATATTTATTTAATTCCATTTGTTATCATTATTTTTAATTTGACCAGAGACAGACAGAGAGAGAAAGGGAAAGCAAGAAAGCAAGCTCTCAGGTCCGGGACTCAAACTGTGTTTGGCCACATGGGAAGCCAGCACACCCAACCATCATGCCACCTGCCGGCCTGAAGCGGACAGTTCTTTACAAGCCCAGTTATCACTGTTCATGCTGCTTCACCCAAGTGAACATTCATATCTTTATTTTTCTTAGGGTATTTTCTGACCTTACGGTGCCTATATAGGCCATTAATTCAGGAAAGTCAACATCCCAGGGAGCAACCTTCTAAACATAGGTAGACAAACTTGGAGGCATTTATGTTTCTCAGAAAAGATCCCAATGCAAGCAAACTTCACTGCCTATGGAAGTAATTTGGGCAGCTCATTGTTACATTGGTTTTCTTCTTCCCTGCCTCTGTCCTACTTCCTTATTCTTGCTTCTTAGGATCATTTCCACATACAAATCTTTGCTTCACACTCTGCTTGGGGGAAACTGAAACTACAACAGAATGCTGCAAAAATGTACATTATACACAATGTAATCCAGTTATAGGAAAACTACTAAAGGTATACAACCAAGCCCTCCTTGCAGTTAGCTACTGCCATGACCATCACTGGGAGGCACAAGATAGTTGATATCCTAGATTACAATGTCTAGTCTGTCAAATGTGTCAGGGAAGTCAATTAAAGGGAAGGCAAGTCTAATGCTACCTGTGTAAAGAACCATTACCACCTTTTGGAAATATAACATACAAACTCCAAAGTCATTATGGCCCAGAATTACCAGGGAGGGTTATGTTTAAGAGATAGGAAGGAAATGATTGAAGATTATGGGGCCAAGAAATTTCCCTCAGTGAAGTTTTGACCTTGACATTCTGACCTTCCAGTCTATGCACCTTTCATGCATTATCACCCTCACTTTTTCTATCAGGGAAGAAAATGATCTAATTAAATAATTGAAAGATATGCTTCCGTGAATCAGCCTTTAAATGTTGGCTTAAATTTCAATAAATATTTATTTTTTCAGACTTTCAGACTTACAGTTTTAAGAGATTCTTCAGTAACCAAAAGAAGTAGCAAACCTGCTGCGTTCACTTGGCTGTGATGCTGTTATAAAGTGGGCATGTCTGGCTAATAATCTATAGCTTATGCTATGCTAAGATTTAACCAAAATGAAGAGATTTTCCTTTTTTTCAGAAAACATAACTGTCTATTGATCATCTAAAAGGGTAAGTTATAATAAAACTGTGTTACTGAAAGTTAAATTTTATAAATATTGATTATGTTCTTTCAAAAATTTCAGATTTTATTTGTCCTTAATCTCACTGTTCTATTTTATGAAGACTTTTGCTTTATAACCAATTGATTCAAAGGCTTCAGGCCAACTTAGCATTGCAAGCTTTCTCATATGCTCATGTAAGATGCTAACGTTAGGGGGCCGGCAGGTGGTGTGGTTGTTTAAGTCTCTGGATTTTCACATGACTGACTGTGGTTTGAGACCTGTTGGCTTGCTTTCTTCCTTTCCCTTTTTCTCTATCTCTATCTGGTCAAATTAAATAACAATAATAACAACAACAACAACAAATGGAAATAAATAAATAAATATTTTTAAAAAGATGCTAACATTAGGGGAAGCCAGGTGAGGAATATTCAGGAACTTTATGTACTATTGAGTTGTTGGAAAACAAAAAATGCATCATGACTTTTCTGATGTCCAATATCTTTGCAACTCTTCTGTAAGCCTGAAATTATTTAAAAGAAACTATTTCCATCATTGTTGTTTTAAACATTCTCAGATTAATTTCTTCATTTGCTAGTGTCTTGACATTGCATTGAATTTTCTTTCTGAACTTTTTTTACTTTCCTTTTTTTCCCCCTCCTCCTTTCTGAGAAAAAAGGTATAAGCCAAACATTTTATCAAATATGAGGCTGGCAGGAGACATGGTGGTTAAGGTTCTGGGCTCCCACATATTGAACCACATAGTCCCAGACCTGATGGCTTGCTTTCTCACTCCCCTCACTCCTGTCTGTCTCTCACTGTTCAAATTAAAAAAAAGAAAATAATAATGATGGGTAAAATTATCTTTTAAAAAGATAATATCAAATAGGTATAGTTTTTACATCATAAATATGTATTCCTGTGAGAGGTCCCTTCTTTCCATTAAGAAAGAAAAGATGGTCACTTCTCTTAAAAATGGGGATCATGGGATGGCTTGTACATTCTAGTATGAACCTAGTTGCTGTTCCAGATAGGTGTGCAATGTTTCTTATTGCTGTCTTGTTGTCAGAAAACATTTAAACAAGAAAACATACTCAAACAATTTAGACATAATTGCAAATTAGCTCCAGCATATGCTTTCCAATCATGTTCCCATGTTGTGAACAGAACTAGAGAGTAAAATGTAGCACCAGTGGGTGAGTTTCAGGTCTCATTGGGGTAATCTTTAAAAGCAGGTAATGAGATAGAGATTGTCCTAGACCTTTGATATGCACAGTATCACTTACTACTTGGATAAAATAAAATCCTGGCCTTTATTCTAAAACAGATGAGGAAGTGACCTCTTTTCTTTTCTTTCCTTCCTTCCTTCCTTTCTTCCTTCCTTCCTTCCTTCCTTCCTTCCTTCCTTCCTTCGTGGCATAGTCCTCTTATCAGTCACATATATCATTCATTTAGGAGAACCATTTAAGTATGCTTTCTGAATACTATACAATATGTTTCTATGAAATTCATATACGAGATTCTCTTTGTAAAGCTACGTCTTGCACTGTGAATTTGAAGGCCATTTACTGTCAGAGTTTTTTCTCTTTGGCTGAAAGGCTCAACTAACCCTTCCTATGTAGTCTCCCCATGGGTAGCCTTCCCTCTGATATTTCAGCAATAATAGAGGACATTTCTCACTGTCTTCTGGGGTGAGCTATGATTCATATTGTTGTGAAGACTGAGGGTGTTCTTGTGAAGCTGTACTTAATCAAGCTCTCTATCCTTCTAGATTTGGGGTTCCCTCAAGGTTTCTTTCTTCTAATACTTCAATTACTGTCAGGTCTCAGGCTTGTGTTTTTTTTTTTTTTTCTCTTCTATCAAGTTCTGGAGTCTTGAGTACATTGGCTATGCCCAGAGAGAGGCAGATGACCTTTCTGAGATCTCTCATCTCTTTTCTTTCTTTTTGAAACTATTTTTATTATTTTATTTTATTTTTTTTTATAGAGAAAATTTTGTTACAGGGCTCATGTGCTCAGCAGAGAGAGAGAGAGGGTGACAGAGAGACAGAAAGCAAGAAATCACCACCCACCCTGAGAAGGGAGGGCCACACCACAATCACTTCTCCTCTTTTCTCCTCTCGGGATTTTGGGCATGCACCCAGTGTTAAGTTTGAAGCCGCTGGGTCTGGGACTTGAACCACAGTCAACTATGTGGGAGTCCAATGATGTAACCATTACTCTATCTGCTGATCCCACAAAACTATTTTATTTTTAAATGAACAAAAGTGTATGTATTATTGTGTATAACATAATGTTAGTGTTTTCACCACAAAAATGATAACTATGTGAGGTAATGCATGTTAATTAGTTTCCTTTAGTTATTCCACAATGTAAATATTACTCTTTCCTCTCTCGATGAGCCAATTTATTAGTTAAGAATAAAGTGGTTATGTTATTAATATGAAATCTTTTCAAAAAAGAATAATTTAATTCCATTGGTTATTATTATTTTTTAATTTGATGTTTTTGTCATGTGGTATGTGCACTTGCTAGAGAGAGAGAGATAGGAAAAGTGAGAAAACAAGCTGTCAGGTCCAGAACTTGAACTGCAGTTAGCCATGTGGGAATCCAGTGCTTTTAACCACCATGCCACCTGCTGACCCCATTAATATTAAATCTTATATTGGCAAGGCTACTGGTTAACTTATTGAGGCTTCTCTTCATCTGTAAAATTAAACATCATCTCAGAGATTTATTATTTTTCTTGGAGAGATTTTTGCTATAGGGCGCTTGTGCTCGCCAGGAAGACAGAGAGAGACAGAGAGACAGAAAGCCAGAAATCACCCCCCGGGGGGATGGCCACGCCACAATCCCTTCTCCTCCATTCTCCTCTTGGGATCTTGGGCACGCATGCACACGCACCCGGCATGAGGTTAAGCCACGAGGTCTGGGACTCGAACCACGGTCAACTACATGGGAGTTCAGCGACACAGCCATTACGCCAGCTGCTGGTCCCCATCTCAGAGATTTTTAAAGAGATTTAACATGATTGTGTACACACATACACACACATACACCATCTATCTCCCACATGGTAGGTGCTCCATAATCCCCCCCCATTCTATAAGGGCTCTTTGCATTTTTAAGCTGCTCTTACTGCAATAATGGTGGCTCCTTTTGGTTCCTCTAGAGGGCAGCCCCAAGGGGTGTCCCTGAAGAGACATCCAGCTTGATCCACTGCTTCATATTTCCGCCTACATGTTTCACTTTTAAGCAATAAAGGAAAAATTCTTCAGGGACCTAGTGGAGTGAGACTAGGTGATGGCAGGTAGTGTTTATCCAAAGCTGATATTTCATCTGATGTACCCTGAAACCTAGTCCCACAATGACCCAGGAGAGCCTGCTAAGCAGACAGTAATAGCTGTTGCTTCCTCTGAAATGTTAAACTTTACTACCAGAAGAATTTGGCAACAATTCCAGTCTCATTTAATGATGCTTCCCCTTAGGCTAGGGGTCACAAAGTTCAAAATGAGTCACCAATATTCTCCATTCACTCAAGGCTCAACTCCAGACTAAGCCCAATAATAATGCTAGTTTGTTTCTGCATAAAGACATTTTCTAGAACAGATTATTTAACCTTCCAGGTAGTTCTACCCAATCCTATATGCTCTCCATTTCATTGCTCCTTAATTTAATTCTACTAATGTTTTAAACTGTTGCTTAAAATCCATCTGCTTCACCAAACCTCTTTAGATCACTTACCCCAGTGAGATATTGTGTTCCTTCACTGAATTGCTATTGATATTAGATTGTGATTGAGACTTTTGAACATTTCACTGTTATTAAATGAGAAACATACATATAGCTCATTTTCCTTAAAAAAAAAGGTAAATTTTTTGAAAGGATGCATTATGCTTTTTTGTGTCTGCCATAATGACTAAAACAAATATCTGAGTGCGCATGATATTTTAATTTACATAATGGCTTCTTCAAATATCTGCAAACCACCAACTCTCAAAGATTTCTGCTACTGGAGAAGGTCAAGTGAATATGAATAATCCAACATTTGAATTATTCAAAAATCATTTATATTGAATTTTGGAAGATAGTAGTAACAGTTTTATTCTTTCTCTAATAAATAATTTATAAAAATTTATAGTAACATCAACACTAAGACTTTATACTCTTTAGAACTTAGCTCAAACTAATAATGATTCACCTATATTTGTTGAGAACCTGTAACAGAAGACAAGAAGATGGAGACTAGTCAAAGCCTGGTTATAAGAAAAGTCTAGAGGCCTAGTCTTGATGGCACAGGCAGTATGATACTGAAGACCATGTGGGAAGGCTCTGGGTTGGTCTCCTGGGTCTTCTTCAACATACTGGGCATGCCATGATCCTGACTGGCTGCAGGGCTTGAGGTAGGATCATGGCATGAAGATCCTATGGAGGGTGCCTGTCTCTTGTTCTCTCTCACCCCAAAGTGCAATGGGGACCTCAAGCTGCCTTGCTCCTCCTATCGATGGGTAAAGGCAACAATCTGATCCAACTCTGAAATGCTAAGATTTAAGAGATGTATTAAGTCACTCTCCCCAGGGATATTGGTGCTTAAAATATTTTGAGCGATGGGCAATGTTTAATCTAAGTCATGTATGTCTGAGAGTAAGAGTTTAAGTGTCAGCAACCAGTAAATGGATGAGGTTGGGAGGTTACGGCCAGAACTACTGACATTTCATATAGAGGAAAGCATGGTGGAAGGGAGAAGTGTTTCACATTTAGAACTATGGGGACTACCTTAAAATCTTAATTCTTGCCCTTTGTAGTTACTGATCCTTGTGAAGTCATTTTACTTCCCTGTTCTCATTTTCTCAAATGAACAATGGGACTGATAATCCTTGTTTTATTCAGGATATATTAGGGTTAGACAGGCATTTATTGAATCAAATACGTATAAAAATCACTTGGGAATCTTATTAAAATATTGATTCTGATTTAGGAAGTTTGGACTGGGGCCCAGGATTCTGGTTGTCCAGGATCCACATTTTAGGTAGCCAGAGGCCATTAGATATATAATTAAAGGGAGTTTTCTTCTCAGCCAATTTAGTGGAAAAAGGTAATTTTTTTTTTTACCCCTGGCTTGATGTATTACTTTCTGCTCTCAGTAATGTTCCTGCCCTACACTTCATCCTTCCCTTCCAGGCTTCCTCATCTTCTCATCTGCTAATGACGGTACCATTTTACTTTCTTAAGGCACTTACTCCAATCTCAACTGCAGCCACATCATCAACATTCACTCATTTATAAGCTCATTATCCTGTAGGTGAAAAACACTGCTGATTTGTATATGTGGGATTAAAGCTGGCCTCTTGACCTAACTCTAGGTTAGGTTCATTTTAATCATCTGGGAAAGCATATCCTTCCATCCAGGGATTTATGACCTCCCTGAGTCTATCCATGCATTGCTGATAAACACTTGTAAAGAACTATGCCAGGTGCTAGTCAGAAACAAGACACTGTAAAGAAGATAATGAGAGTAACCAAAAAGAATTGTTATATTCCCCTCTAGCAGGATGAAAGGCAGAATGTGCATGAGGTAAGAGAAGTTAGCCAAATGTTCTTTTGCCTAGGTGGATGGACATGTGCATATCTTGTGTGCAAGTGAATGAAGGCTTCAGTGAGTCTGTAAAATGAATGAAAAATTATGGTGAAGGAGAATACTGTAATTAGAAAAATTAATCCTTGACAACATGGTTGTCAAGGTGGTATTTGACAACCAAAACTAAGGTGGTATTTTAGGTGATATTTTACCACCTAAAAACTAAGGTGGTATTTGAAGAACACATTTATTGAGGTAAATGGACATAATAAATGTCATATATTTAAGGGGTAGAATTCAAATTTTGACATATGTATTCACCCGTGAAACCATTACCACAATCAAAATAATGAATATATCCATCACCCCAAGAGTTCCCTGTGACCTTTTGTAATCTCTCCCTCCTTTCCCAACTCCCATTCTTTAGGAATAAACTGATATGCCTTCTGTCACTGTGGATTAGTAGACAATTTATAGAATTTTATATCAATGAAGTAAAATAGTATGTACTTTTTTTGGACTGACTTCTTTCACGCAGCACAATTATTTTGAGATTCATCCATATTATTGTGGGTTTATTCTTTATATTACTGAGTAATATTCCTTTTTTTTTTTTTGGTAACTCATAGGTAATCTATCCATGAACCTGTTGATAGATATTTAGGTTGATTCTGATTTTGGGCTGTCACAAATAATACTTCTATGATAGTCTTTGGATAGGCATATGCTTTCTTCTCTATTGGGTAAATATGTGGGAGTAGAATGACCATCTCATATGGTAAATGTTTGCTTAACTTATTAAGATATCGCTAAACTGTTCTCTAGATACATTCTTGACAACACTTGGTAAGTTCAGTGTTTGTTATTTTAGGCCTGTGAATAAGTGTGTGGTAATATCGTGGTCTTAATTTTTATTTCCCTAATGACTAATCATATTGAAAATCTTTTTATGATTTATTTGTTAAATAAATACATTCTTTTTTCCCCCAAGGTTTTTGCCATAGGGCATGTGTTCTCACTGGAGAGAAACAGAGATAGTGAGAGGGAAAATGAGAAATCATCCCCAGGGGGGATGGCCACACCACAATCACTTCTCTTTCATTCATCTCCTGGGATTTTGGGAACTCATGCACACAAACCTGGTGTGATTATCAAGTTGCCAGGTCTGGGATTCAAACTGCAGTCTCCCATGTGAGAGTCTAGTACCGTAACCAGTATGCCACTTGCTGGTCCCTATATACATACATATACGTATATATACATATACATATATATATATATTCTTTGATGAAGAGTCCGTTTGATCTTTTGTTCCATTTTATATTGGAATATAGTTTTCTCTTTTATTGAGTTTAAGAGTTCTTTATATATCCCGGATACAAGTCTGTTATCAGAGAAATGATTTGTAAATATGGAGCTAGAATTCCAGTATATTTAGAGGTGAGTAAGAGCTGGACCCTGCCTAGGGGAGCTTGCAGGTTAATGAAGGCTTTCAGGACAAATAACAATAATAATTATCACTGAAGGCACTGGGGTTATAATTAAGCCTCTTGCAAAGTGTCAGGGAAGTTTAAAGGAGCATGTAATATATTTTGTCTGAGAGAGCTTGGAAGGATTTCTTAGAGGAGGGGGACTCCAAGCTTTATTTTGGAGGGCTAAGAATTGGGTAGCTAGAGAATCTCTGTAAAAGAGCATCCTAGGCAAGGAGAATCAGTGAAAAGGCAAGAAGATGGTTTGAGAACCATGAGTTCTAGATGATCAGAGGGGATGGGAAGGATGAAAAGAGGGAAGACAAAGAATATTGAGACTAGATTGTCAGATTGTGGAGCATTTAGCAAGTCAGGTTTAAGAATCTGGGTTTTATCTTCAAAGCAATAGAGATTTTGAAGGGTTTTAAGCATCAGAGTAAAATGGTAAAATTTGCATTTTAAGAAAATGGCCTACAGCGATGGCAATGGATTAGCAGATGATAATAAATTCAGGAGAGATTATAAGAACCTAAACAAAGCAGTAATAGTTTTTTTTGGAAATGTGGATTCTTGAAATATTAAAGAGGACTGTTAGACATGGGGGAGTGTGGGAGATGATAGGATATAGAACGGCTCTCTGATTCTAGCTGTGATAAGGGGGTGACTTGGGAATGCACTTATGTTCAGGAATATAGGTACAGGAGCAGAGAGGTAGGCAGTATTCTAAGTTCAGCTTGAATCATTTATTCATCTACTCAATGGATTTTTACTGAATGCTTACCGTATGCTAGAAACTGGGGATATGATGGAAACCAAAACCAAAACCAAAACTGATCCTTGTTAGCTTTCACAGAGTAAAGAGTCTAGTGTGGAAGAGAAAAAAATGAAATAAGTCCACAAATGTATAATTTAAAACAATAGGCTCTGAATTGCTTAAGGTAAAATAGTAGGATGTTTGATATTGCACACAGGTAGACCTGATATAGTCTTAGTCTCAAGAAACACCATCTTGAGATGCTTCCTACTCCACTCTTCTTGCATAGGATTGCTTTGGCAATATGGGATCTTTTATGAAGAAGTCAAATTTAGGAGATCTGAAGGAGTTAGACTGGTGAAGATAAAAGAATAATGTTTCAGATAGAAGTAATAAGACATGATAAATATTGTAGGACATCCGGCAGATGCAAATGTGCACTCAAAAACAAGATCTTGAAGAACTTATCAACCATAAGCAGGTAGAACCATGACAGAGAATGAGAACTTTGATGGAGCTTTTGTAGCATGAGGAGAGAATAAGGCTGATGCTTGACCTGTAGAATACCAATATTTAAGGTGCAGAAGAGGAAAACAAGTTAGCTAAAGAACCAGGAGGAACAGTGAAGCACCTAAGAGAAGAAAGTAGAGATGAAGTCAAGGAAAAGGAAATAGAGTTCCTGATCTCCATTGCTCAATGTAAATGACTTCTGTTTTATTGAATTCCACATCCACTCACCATGTACAGAAACGTTTGCATGGTGTTAATTAATTCTGTTGATTGTCTTTTGCGAGGCTAAAACAGGTCCCTGCCTCATTAAGTCTCAAGGAAAGTATGTAAATAAAGGAACAATACATTGGTTCTAAATGTTCTCAAGGGAACTTGTTTTGGCATTTCCCCTTCTGCCTGTCATTCTGAAGAGTGATTTGTAATTTTGAATTCATAAAATCACTTTCCAGCATGTTTTTAATGTAATCACATTCCTTATTGTGAATTCCTTATTCTGTGAAATGAGTCTGAGTACTGTGGTCATTTATTCTCTTCTGGGAAGAAAATCCAAAAGAAGGTACCTCACCCTGCAATGGTGTGATGCAGTTATACATGAACAAGGATGTTTTCTAGGTAGGGCTGCTGTGTGACCCAAACTAACTACCTGAAGAATAGCCATTATTTTTCTCCCTGCTTCTCTGTTTTTGTGGATTAGTTTTTCAAAGTCTAGCTTATCACTTTTTGCACAAAGTTAACTTCAGCATTATAGTCCTCAATTCATTGCCCTTCTATTAAAAATAATTTCTTAAGAATCTGCTATGGGGACCAGCAGTTAGCGTAATGGCTATGTTGCTGGACTCCCATGTAGTTGACTGTGGTTTGAGTCCCAGATCTGGTGGCTTAAAACTCACGCCGGGCGCGTGTGCGTGCGTACCCAAGATCCCAAGAGGATAATGGAGGAGAAGGGATTGCAGCGTGGCCATCCCCTCTGGGGAGTGATTTCTCACTTTCTGTCTCTCTGTCTCTCTCTGTCTGGCGAGTGCACGTGTCCTATGGCAAACCCCCCCCCCCAAAAAAAAAGAAAAAAAGAACCTGCTATGTAGGCCAGTCCTATGGCCTACTGGTTGAGGGAGCCAGCTCTCACATGGCTAACTGCACTGTTTGAATCCCAGCCCTAGTGGCTTGAAAAGCATGCTAAGTGTATGTGTATGCATGTCCCAAATGCTGAAGAGAGGAGAAATGGAGGAAAAGGGATTGAAGAATGGCCACACCCCACTGGGGGGATGCTTCCCCCATCTCTCTCTGGTGAGTGCATACACCCTCTAGCTTAAGACAAACAAAAAAGAACCTGCTATGTACCATGTATTGTACTAAGCATTACTGAACAATGCATTGTGTTGCTTAACTTCAAGCAACTGCATGAAATACATTATGACACCCATGTTATAGAGGAGGCAGCTAAGGCTTAAGTTATTTTTGTTGAACTATTGAACTGTTGAACTCAAGAAGCACATAATTCATAGTGAAGATAATTTTACCACTCAGGATACTACCAGCTATGCTGCAGTAACAAACAGCCACCACCACTCGCTAGCAAATGTTTGTTTCTCACTCCCATAACTTATAAATGACAAGTCAGTTTTGCTAAATGCCTCCTCATCCCCAAACTCAGGCTATGAAAGCTGCCACTATCTTGATAATTGTTGGTTTTCAAGACAGACAAATAGTTCTGGAGAGTCTCACACCATTAATTAAATGCTTTAGCATAGAAGTGACAGTGTTACTTTTATTCATGACTCATTGGACAAAGCTAGTCACTTGACCCCACTTAAGCAGAAGCCATTCAAGAAACACAAATTGATTTAGGGCTTGGAAAAGAGAAGAATCAAAAGTGGAGTTGTACTAATTATCACACAAAGTTAAAGAGGTTCTATGTATTAGATTTTGGGTCAAATTCAATGCCCTGCATCCTAGATTTTAACTGATACAAACTTTAAAATTGTATTGCAGAATCAAAACCACAATGAGATACCCACTTCATACTCAACAAGATGGCTATGATATATGGCAATATCTTAGATTTGATTATTGCACACTGCATGCATGCTTTTAAAATCATAACGTACAATTAAATGTAAATAAGAAATTATAAAATAAAAATACATAAAACAAAACAAAAAACAGAAAAAACTAGGACAAGCAGATGGTGTAATGGTTATGTTGCTGAACTCCCATGTAGTTGACTGTGGTTTGAGCCCCAGACCTGGTGACCTGATGGTTTAAAACTCGTGCTGGGCACATGTGTGTGCCTAACCAAAATCCTGAGAGGAGAATGGAGGAGAAGGGATTGTGGTGTGGCCATCCCCCCTGAGGGGGTGTTTTCTCACTTTCTGTCTTTCTGTCTCTCTAGTGAGGACATGTGCCCTAAAGCAAAAACAAAACAAAACAAAACAAAACACCAAAAAACCCAAGTGTTGAAGGGGATATAGAGAAATTGGAATCTTCATATGTTGCTTATGGGAATGTAAAATGGTACAGCTGCTTTGGAAAACAGTTTGACAGTTCCTCAAAATGTTAAACACAGATGGGGCCACTGTGTTTTTACACTGTACCACAGATGGTGGTACAGTGGTAAAGCACAACACTCTGGGAGGCAATCCCACAAGGAAAGGTTCCTGTCTCAAGAACAGAGACCTCCTTGTTTAAGAAACATGCTTGCCCATGATCCAAGGCTGGCTGAAACTGGGGGTGGAACCCTAGATAAAGACCCTGTTGGGAGTGCCGTATCTCCCTCCCAGGCACAGAAAAAGATAAACTTTAAAAAGGTAAATCTAGAGTTACCATGACTCAGAAATTCTACGTCTAAATATACACCTGAGAATTAAAAACATATCCACACATGTACACAAACGTCCACAGCACCATAATTCAAAATAGCCAGAAAAGAGAACTCAATCGTCCATCATCTGATGAATCAATAATAAAATGTAATATATAATGGAATACTGCTCATCAATAAAAAGAGAATAAGAACCAATGCATGCTACAATTTGTGTGAACCATAAAATATTATGCTAATTAAAAGAACCCAGTCATGAAAGACTACATAGTATATGATTCCATTTATATAAAATTTCCAAAATAAGCAGATCCAAAGATATAAAAAGATTAATGG
Source organism: Tupaia belangeri chinensis (assembly GCF_000334495.1). Lineage (NCBI taxonomy): Eukaryota > Metazoa > Chordata > Mammalia > Scandentia > Tupaiidae > Tupaia > Tupaia belangeri. The sequence goes on along the minus strand of NW_006210084.1, from coordinate 38,588 downwards.
TTGCCTAGGACTGAGGGTGTTAGAGAAAATAGGAAGTTACCATGAATGGGTATGGGGTTTCTTTCTGGGGTAATGAAAATATTCTAAACTTAGATTGTCATGGTGACTACACGATGCTGCAAATATACTGAGAACAATTAAATTTTATGCTTTAGATGAGTGGCCTATATGATATATAAATATCTCCATAAAGTTTTCTAAAAGTGTAGGGGCCAGCAGGTGGCATGGTGGTTAAAGGTGTTGGACTCCCCTCCCACATGGCCAATTGTGGTTTGAGTCTTGGATCTGGTGGCTTGCTTTTTCACCTTCTCTCTCTCACTCTCTCTTGCTCTACCTCTCCCTGGTCAAATTAAAATAAGTAAATAAATAATCTAAATACAATAATTCTTTTTTTTTTTTTGGAGGGGTTTTTGCTATAGGGCATGTGTACCCACCAGACAGACAGAGAGAGGGACAGAG
>NW_006210084.1:27732-37950 GCF_000334495.1 Tupaia belangeri chinensis | reverse complement strand
TACATGGGAGTCCAGCGACATAGCCATTACACTAACTGCTGGTCCCAATACAATAATTCTTTCAAAAATTTTAAAAAGCTTTAAAAAAGTGTATTACTGAATTTATCTTTAGGAATTACTGTAATGATTCTAAACTGAAGCAACAGAGAAGAAGGATACCCAACCTAGTTACTGTCATGTGAGGCAGACCTGCCATTTCTTCCATTTGGGTATCACTCCGTTCTTCATCACTTTTCCCCATCTTTCAGCAAATGGTCTTTGCCACATAGTGACAATGTCCCTTATGTCACAGGAGCAATGTACTCTAACACCTGAACAGAACACCTAGGCAGCATTAGGCAGCTATTGTTAAGAGTAGATGCCTCTCCTATTTTACTAAGCATATTTTTTCCTTTGATAAAACAAGTATGAGGCTGGCCCTATGGTCTGGAGGTCAAAGGAGCCATATCTCACATGGCCAACTGTATGGCTTGAATTCTAGCCCTGACAGCTTGAAAAACATGCCAAGTACATGTATGTCCATGTCTCAAATTCCAACATGATGGAGAAATGGAGGAAACAGGATTGCAGCATGACCATGCCCCATTGTGGAGATGCTTTCTCCCTTTCCCTCTTTCTGTCTCTCTCTGGCAAGCACATGCACACTCTGATTTTTTTAAAAAAGAAGTAGAGGGACCATCAAATGGTGTAATGGTTGCGTCACTGGACTTCCATGTGGTTGACTGCAGTTTGAGTCCTGGACCTGTTGGCTTAAACTCACATCAGGTGAGTGTGCATGCGTGCCCAAGATCCTGAGAGGAGAATGGAAGAGAAGGGATTGCGGCATGGCCATCCCCGCAGGGGGTGATTTCTCGCTTTCTGGCCTCTCTGTCTCTTTGTCTTTCTGGTGAGCGCAAGTGCCCTATAGCAAAAATCTCTCTTAAAAAAAAGTATGAATCATCCTTTTTGAAATGATAGTCTTATAACTTAGTGCCTATTTCATTTTTTCTCATGTTTCCAGAAATTTTATAGGCAAATTAAATGCTAAAACATTAAACTTATATTAATTCTCATTGTGAACATGAAGGCTACTTCCTTCTTGATCTTGATTTTCTAATCCTATGTTCTTCCTTTAAGTCCATCCTGTATTACTTCCTTCTCTTTTTCCCCATGCTTTAGTTCTTCACTCTCTCTCTTACTCTACTGACCTTCTTCCCCATTTTTCTACCCAAGCTCTAGTTAAAGTGGCTTATTCCATCCATGTTATCATATAGGAGGCTGAGGGATGAGAAAAAGATGGTGGTACAGACTGGGGACATATGGCACTAAGAAAAATAAGGGCCAGCCTATCTCCTGTCAGTTATCATGAGATCCTAAGTCAGCTCTGTTCTCTAAATGACTATTTATTTTATTTTATTTTTTTTTTAGGGTTTTTGGCTATAGGGTTCCTATACTAGTTATCAGTCACTTATCTGAGTCTAAGTGTAAGTATATTCTCCATTCTGATGGTTTTCTCTTTACTCTTATTATTGTTTCTTTTGCTGCATGGAAGCTTTTTAACCTGATGAAAGTGCACTTCTCTATGTTCAGGATTTTTCCTGTCGGGGTGCGACTAGGTGGGATCCCACCACCAGCCATTACGCTAACTGCTGGTCGCTCTAAATGACTATTTTAAACCTCCATTCTTCTCAAGCCATCAAATCCTTCCCCTCAGTTGCAAGTGTTCATGCATCTTATTTTTCAGGAAAAATTGAAATCACCAAATGAAACTTCATTAACCTCTAGCTACATAATCCTACAAACTAATTATCCCATTCTATTGTGATTTAAAAAATGTACTATGATTTTACAAAAATTCTCTTTTTCTATCTCTTCCTAATGAGCTATTGTTACATACAATTTTACCTATCTCCAACTGAACCAATGATTAATACCACAGATCTTTTCAAATTATAAACTCTTATCTTCAACAACCCTGTATATGAAAATTACAAATACATTTCTTCATTTGCTATGGTAAGAGTACCTTTGTTTTCAAAAGTTCATCCTCATTCATTTAGAAGACTATTTGTTGTCTGATTTTAATCACTTTGATTTTCTTTAGAACTGTATTTCACATTATGGAATATCATTGACAATTCAATATATATTTCCAAAATTATCAATAGAGCAAATTTCAAATGTACATAACATAATGTAATATTAAAAGTTGAAAGTGGTAAATATGTTTATATATCCTCTATTTGTTTATTATATTCTGCATATAGATATCTTTTTTTGAAAAAGAATTATTTAATTCTATTTGTTATTATTATTATTTCTTAAATTTGACCAGATAGAGACACACACAGAGAAAGGGAAAGTAAGAAAACAAGTCTCCAGGTCTGGGACTTGAACCATGGTCAGCCTTATAGGAGTCCAGCACCTTAACCACAATGCCACCTGTGGGAGTCCTACATACATACTTCATACCACTTGTGAGCATCCTGCATACATACTTTTAAAAATCATACTGTACCCTAAAAAGATGTATAATCATTACATGTAAATCATAAATTACACTTCTTTTTAGTATAATTGGACTTTTTATTGTTAATTTTTACAATTTTTAACAGTGTGTGGAAACACAGAATTAATGTATGAGTTCATTTTGGTGTGAAAAAGTTTTGAAATCCATGCATAGTTCTTTTATAATACATGTTTCATAAACTTTGAAGACCCCTGATACATCTTTATATCCTTCTCTATAAAATCAGCTTTATATCATTTAACTGGATTTGTTGGTGTCTTTCCATTACTCTGGTTATTGTCCCTTTATAGCATTAATAACAATTGTTTTAAGAAGTAGAATTGGCGCAAAGACCAGAGATCCTAATGTTCAATGTTGTTGAGGAAAGATGCTTCACTAAGGTATGCTGATACCAGAAGGCTGGTTTGATGATTTGACCACCATTGGCAAGAGAACAAAGACTTCTACAGTGGGTAATGAAGAAGGAATTATTCCAGGGGAGGGAGTTTACCACCTTCTTAACTTCGGGGTCTTTTTCACTGTGGATTGAAAATGAACTACAATCCCAAATTTGGTGAAAATACAATTTCTTGACCCCCCCCCCTTGGTTCTAGACATGTTTGTAATTTCCAGCAAGAATTAGAACAGTGAGCCATCTGACCCAGTTCAGTGTCTTGCTGTTAAGGACAACTGACACTGAAATTATGATACTGATGCTTTGATAGATTTATCAGGAATGTCAACATCTCAAATCAGGGAAGTACCTCCCAACTGAGGAGCCTGCAGATGGATGAGAATCTATTTACTAGGCAGAATTGGGTTTACCTGTGAGAAGAGAAGAAAGGAGCTGAGATTTGCTTATTCTCACTAGACCAGTGAGGCAGGGGAAAAAATAACAGAAAATCTCATGATTGCTTTAAGCTATAATAAATGTATTGCATGTAGAAACTACTCTATTTAACTCCTCTTCTGAAAAATATGTGGCATCTTAAAAAGAGTTATAATGGCATCCAGAAATTTGGATCTCAGAAATAATTTTCCATGTGAACTAGACACATATTAAGGGGAAAATTGAAAGTATGTGAGATATGAAATTGCTAATGGTTAAATTTAAGATAAAGCAATTTTAAAAATTCTGCCCAAGAAATGTGCATAAACCTAGTAAAATATAGTATTAAGAATGTCTAAGAAGTTGCAAATGATATTCATAATTATATCCAGGGTGAGCTATAACTCCTAAACATACTGATTTGAAATTTTCTCAAGGCAGTGAAATGAAAGTGTTAAGTAACTGATATTTGCAGACTAAATTTTGTTTGAGAAAAAGATGACCTTTTTGGGATAGAGCCAACTAAGACAAGGAAGGAAACACTGGCATGAAGCCCAGGTCTTCTCAAATCTTAGAAAAAGATCCACTATTTTTTCTGGTCTTGAACCTTTAGAATTTTGACTTGAAACTGTAATAATGTATATGGGGGAGCTGGGCATGGGTTTCCCTCCACTTTCCCACTTTTTCAATGAAATGTGATTCAACATTAGGAAGTTCCCCAAGAGGAAATTTTAGCTAAATGAGATTTTATTTAAATATACTCAGAAAGAAAAGACTTTTCTAGCTTCTTTAGGCAAATTAAAAGAGTCCTGAGAGAGATAAGGAAGGGCAAGCAGGGGAAAATACAGCTCAAATTTAAAAAAACAAAACAAAACAAAACAAAAAAACAACCTTGGATCCTGCAAAGGGAAGGCAGATCGAGCCCTTCTGCAAGAGAAACTGAAGATAGAGACACCTGCTTCCAGCAGAGATACAGTCATGAGTAGAAGTAATGCCACAGGGAATTCGGAGTATTTCTGTTGCCTCTACCTGAATGCAGATACCAGCCCCCCCAAGGAAGTAGCATCCAAAACAGTTAAATTATTGAGGATCATAAGGCCTGGACCACAAGGACTACCTAGTTGTTACTCAGTTGTTAAAAAATAATTACTAGCCCCAGGTCAGCAGGTAGTATGGTGGTTCAGATGCTGGACTCCCACATGACTGACCTGGCAGCTTGCTTTCTCACCCTCCATATCCCTGCTCTCTCTCTGGAGAATACACATGCCCTATAGCAAAATTTTAAAAATAATAATTATTTTAAATAAATATTAAAAAAAATAAATTACTAGCCTCTTCTTGATCCAAGTGGGAATTCCAACATGCAATTGTCCTTCTATAACTACAACTTAATTTAAATGTATATATATATATACATGTGTATATCTATCTATCTATATACATATATTATGTCTATATCTATATCCATATAGTAGGGATTGAAATATCTCAGATATTGCTGGGGAATTACTTGTACAGAGATTTGGGGATATTTAAATGTAATATGATTATAGAACTGCAAATAAAATGTGTCATAATCCAAATGTGCTTGTTTTCTGAGTTGGCCCTTGTAGAATTCAAACAATGAATAGAAATTATTCTACTTGAACTCTTGGAGTTAAGTTTATAAGTGCCTTTGATTTCTTAATATCAATTTGATTATGTTTTTACTTGTACAGAGATTTGGGGATATTTAAATGTAATATGATTATAGAACTGCAAATAAAATGTGTCATAATCCAAATGTGCTTGTTTTCTGAGTTGGCCCTTGTAGAATTCAAACAATGAATAGAAATTATTCTACTTGAACTCTTGGAGTTAAGTTTATAAGTGCCTTTGATTTCTTAATATCAATTTGATTATGTTTTCTAACATTATTAATAGGTTTTTGAAAAGATGTACTGGCACATACTGAAATAAGTAATTTCAACATAGTTATTTTTTTATCAGTTTACCATAATATAAGCCTCTCAGTAGCATAAAACAACAAACTTCCATTTTTTTACACATCTAGAGTGGTTGGTTGAGGTGGCTCTGCTGTTCTTGGCTGGCCTCACTCACATAGGTGGCTACTGCTCACCGTTGGTTGATTTGGGCTGGCTATGGTGCGGGTAAATGGGGCAACTTAGATGTGATATGTGTGTCTTTCATCTTCCTGGGTATGTCTTTATGGCAGGAGAAGAGATGCAAGGGAGAGAGTGGAAATACAAAAGGGTAGAGGACAAATCATTCAAATGATGAAGGTATATGGAGCAGTTTGTTTAATGGATATACTTTCTTTGTGTAGCTTAAAAAAATTTTAATGCGTTTCATGTAAGGTATAATTTGGCATATTACCATAAGACATTTAAACATCTCTCTGCCTCTCCATGGAAGACTCAAATTTAGATATAAAACTAAGTTATCAAATTCTGACCACACACACAATTTCTCTTCTTCTGGTGTTTCATCTTTCTACAAATGAATGACAATCTACCCAGCTGAACAGGCCACACTCCACAGGTTCAATTGATTTCCAAATCTTGTGTATTTTTCCATTCACCTAACTCTAAAGTTTATCTGCCTCTCCATGGAAGACTCAAATTTAGATATAAAACTAAGTTATCAAATTCTGACCACACACACAATTTCTCTTCTTCTGGTGTTTCATCTTTCTACAAATGAATGACAATCTACCCAGCTGAACAGGCCACACTCCACAGGTTCAATTGATTTCCAAATCTTGTGTATTTTTCCATTCACCTAACTCTAAAGTTTATCTTCTCTCTGTACACACGACCACTCAGGATCAGGCCATGATTTTTTTTTTTTTTTTTTTTTTGTGACTGGGCCCACTGCCATGGCCTGCTAACTGGTCCCTTCCATAAACATTTAATTCCCTGTAGTACAGTCTCTTTCTCTGGTTACACAATCACAAATATGGTCATATCACTCCATCCTTAAAACCCTTCACCCTTCGATGCTTCCTAAATCTCTTATAACAAAGGCCAAATGTCTTAACTCAGCTTATGAAGCCTCCCATGATCTGACTGCAGCCTGCCTGTTCTACCTCATTGTTCCCTTTTACCCACTCTGCTCAGCCTTCCTTAGCTGTCTTGAATGCACCAGTGCCTCTATGCCCTTACACTTACTGCTCTCTCTCCACACCTGTGTCTCCATACCCATCTCTCCTCAACCTCCACCCAATCTACGATATTTTCCCTTTACAGGGTGTTTTCTGTATTGCCAGTTTATGCAGTAAGACTCAGGAAGGTAGAGATGACTCCTGATTCATACACTGCTGCAATCCTATACCCAGCACCACTCCTGGCACATAACAGATGCTTCCTTCATAAATGATTATCAAATGGATGAATTAACTTTAATTACTTTTCAATATATGACTTTGGTAGAAGTCAGCAAATCTCTTTTAGAGAGAGAAAAAGAATGTATAACGGGAAAAAATACATCTTTGGTTAGACTTTAATGTTATTGATGTCAGAGGACAGAATTTTCTTAATTATATCCACATAAATCTCACATGATACCATGTGATAAATTAATAAATGGTTAATTTATTTATTTACTTATTTTTTAAAGTCTAAGATTTTAAGTGTTTTAGGTAGCTCTTTTTAATATTTATTTATTGTTATTATCATTTTACGTTTATCACTGTATATCATTACAGCATACAAAATGCGTTTTCCCAGCATTAATACATTGTATATTAGTCAAGTCAAAGTTATTACCATACACATTATCATCAGCATATAATTTTCCACTTTTGTGTCTCTTAAATATTTTGCTTCCTTCTTTTTCCCCTTGATTCCCTCCCTCTCACCCTCCTGCATAAATTCCTGTTTCTAATGAGCAATATGTTCCAAATGAGCAATAGTCCATATTTATTTCTTCTTTCTCCTTTTTTCAGACCAATTTTCTAATTCTGAAAAGGTAGACGTATTTTTATTAATTTGGAACTACAAACAATTCCAAAGGTGTTTCCCTTAGTTTCAAAACCTGTATTTTTTCATTTACTATCTGATGGGATTTGTGAAGATATTCATTATTTTATTTTATTTTTTTTACTTGCTTCTTGTGAGAAGTCATCTTAAAAGGTATTTTTACATTTTGTAAGTTAAATGACAAATAAAAGATATGGTCTAACCAACATGTGTGAGATATAGTCTACTTTAACCATACATGAAAGCTGAATGACAGAAAAGAAAATTCACCAGTTTTCAGAATGGCCATATTTAAGTCCTGTCTCAGACACTTCTATGATATCTAGCTACATGGCAAATTTAGGCAACCAGAATCTGTAAAATATAAGCTTCCCCAGAGCAAGGATTTCGTCTATTTGTCACTGTGCAGTAGTACACCTACAATTCTGCATTGCTTAACAGGTGGTTACTGCCCAACAACTATTTGATGAATAACTAAATGAAACTTTGGGTTCAGGTTGCTGCAAAAATAGGTGATATAAAATATTCTGGCAATTTTAGAAAAATATTAGGATGAAGAAAAATATTGGTTTGAAAAGATTTTAAAATCTTTAAGACGTTATTATTAACAGCTTTATAGTTTCCTTCTAATGCCTGTAATCTGAATACCCAATTTTACTGGATTATTCATTTTACCATAAAGATAAGTCTATCTTTATAGTACGTGATTAATATTCTTTTATCCTAAGTGCATTAGAAGTTTGAAATAACATGAGATTAGAGCTATTTCCAACAACACAAATAATTTGAGAACAGAATCTGTTTAGAAAAAAATAATTTAGAGTAGTGGCAAACTAAGAATATAGGGAGCATGGTTTCATATGGAATAATTTCAAAGGGAACAAGGAAACATTTGTATAATCAACACTTATAATTTATAAACTCTATAATTTTAAATATTCTATTTACACTACCTTATTTAATTTTTGCAGTAGTCCTCTTGCAGATAGATGGTATTATTTCCATTTCATAGATAGAAGCACTGAGGCACAAAAATAGTAAATATTGGATTTTCACAAAAGTCATGATGCATTTCTGCATAGAAAAACATAAAACAAATACATTGGGGCCAGCAGGTGGCATGGTGGTTAAGAGCACTGGAATCCCACATGAACGACCCTGGTTCAAGTCCTGGACCTGGCAGCTTGCGTTCTTGTTTTCTCTCACTCCCTCTCTCTCACCCTGTCCCCCTCTGGTCAAATTAAAATAAATGAATAAATAAAGTGAAATAAAATAATTAAGAGAAATGCATCATGACTTTTCTGACAATCCAAATTACCCACGTACACAGCTGATAAGGCACAGTGCCTGCCTTTGAATCTGGATTTTCTGCCTTCAAATCCTTTGCCAATTACAATGACCACAGCAAAGAGTTTAGGAGAAACTATGAAGTTACTTCTCACACCAATTACAAGTTCAAGGGCTTTCCCAAACTATCCTTATTTTTAATAATTTTCTAGAACAACTCATAGAGCTTACTGAGAGTTATTATACTTAAAATTATGGTCCACTCTGGGGAATGGGTTCAGACTAAAAGTGGCCTAGGGAAGAAGTGCATGGGGCAGAATCTAGGAGGGTTCCAAATGTGAAGCATTCATAGTCCTTTCCCTGTGGAGTCAGGACACACTATTCTCCAGGTACCAACGTATGACCATGTGTATAGAGCATTGCCAAATTAGAGAAGCTCACTGAAGTCCCAATGTTCAAGGCTTTTATTGGGCCTCCATTTTGTGGGCATGACTGATTAATTGCCCATCTGTTTGATCTCAAGCTCCAGGTCAGTTGATACCACATGACCCAAATTTGGCACCCTAATTCACATTGTTGGCCTTTCTGGCATGGTTAGACCCCACCTTAAGAGTATACAGGTATGGCCAGACCCTATCTATATCACTTTATTAAATTATTTGGTATGATTCAAGGTGCCAGGCGAACAAAGACACTCCTTTCAAGTATAGCATTACAAGAGCCCAGAGATTACCTGCTAGAAATAGGGCAAAGACCAGACCTTATCTTTGGATAAAGACTAATTCTTTATTACCCAACCATATTGGGAAAAGAGTTTGCAAAGAATAGAAAGACATGGAAACTGAAGACAGTGGGTAAATGTAAGTGTATATACACATAAGACAATATGGCTTGTTGGAAAAAAAATAAAACCTACATTTGGCTTTGTTGTTACACTATCCTCTGGTCAGAAGATCAAAAGGCTTGGTGAATGTGGGAAGTTATAGAGGAAAGGGATAATATCATTGTATGGTCCAGATATAACCCTAATAGTTTATAACAAAAGACACAGCTATAGACAGTCTTAATAGCAGAGAGCCCATCATTTTTCGGAGGAAAGTCTGCTTGTTTTATGTTTTTGTTTTGTTTTGTTTTTGTTTTTGTTTTTTTTAAGAGGCTGCTAGTTGTTTTCAGTTTAAAAAATTGATATCCATTATCAGACCAACAACAGTAAATGCCTGGGGCTTTTTGCTAAAATTAGTTTTCATACCTGAAAGAATATTGATGACATTTTAGAGTAGAACAACCTAACAGTTCCAACATAAAAGCTTTCTAAGAAGGACTTTATCCTTTAGCTTTATCAAGAGGCCAAAAGGAAGTAGAACTGAGTTCTGCTATTAGACATAAAGGCATCAGTCTTTTCTATTTATACTGCTCAGCTTTATCTAGCATAAAGTGACACAGAAACAGAGAAAAGCAGTACCATGTATCTGAGTGAGTTTGGTATGTGCATGTTAATTCCTTTTGGCTTATGACTTATTTTCCTTCGGTAAAATCTTAAACCATCGAATGAGGTAAAGACTGTCTCTGGTGTCCTGCATCCTGGATCTGCCACTTTCCATCCCCCCCACCCCCCCCCCACACACTCCTTTTCG
>NW_006210084.1:25957-27717 GCF_000334495.1 Tupaia belangeri chinensis | reverse complement strand
AGCTTCCATTTCTTAGATTTCTCTGCAAGAGAGCAAAATCTGTGATAATTAGAATGGACTGGTTTTATGTGTTACTCCTCTTCCCAGGAGCATTTGCAATGAAGAAAACATCATGGGGGGAATTTTTTCAATCCTATTTACAACAGTGGGTTTATTAGTCAGGATTTGTAAAGGTCTGATGTAGCAATAAGCCTTCACATTTCAGAGGCTTGATGTAGGAAAGGCAGACATCTCACGGAAAGCACAGACTAATGTAGATTGGGGGCTTTGCCTATTTTCCCAAGTGCTGACCCAGGGACTGGTAACTTTTATTTTGCAACTCTGACATTTTGGAGTCCTTTTCTTCTACCCGTGTGGACTTTCTAGCCGTGTGCAGAATTTGGGTCATGTGGTATCAATTGACCTGGAGAAAGAATAGGTAATCTGCTCTTTCTTTTTTCTGGGACTAGAGATAACACAATACTTCTGTTCAAATTGTATCGGTTAGGATTAGTCTCAGAGAAGTATGATAGCTGGAAATCACAAAATGAGATGTTTGGGGAACAGAAGTTTCAGGAATGTACAAATCCTACCAGCAGAGAATGCCTTGCTCCACCAATAGATAAGGTCAAGATTGCATTCAGAGTTCAGCAAATTGTCCTGCACGTTTATCGTGAGCCAAAAATTGTTCCAGGTGTTGGGCATACGCCAAAGAAAAATGTGGCTGTTACCTTTAAGAATATCACAGTAGAGTGAGAGACTGACAACTAACCCCCTAACTACAATGTAATTTGACATTTACAATAACAGACACATGTACAGATTACATTTGAGGAGTGTGAAACTTTTCAAGATTGCTATGTGAGAGCGAGAATCTGGGTGACTTTACAAAGGAAAAGGCCCTTCCACAGGTGTTAGAAAGGAGTTTTTCAGGCAGAGAAAGAGGATAGAAAAAAAGACTCATGAAGTAACAAGCTAACAATGCCAAAAACTGCAAAAGCCACTGAGAACATTCTGTGTTTAGGGCACTGGAACACAGGAGGTTAATTTCAAGACAGAGCATGGTATTATAGAAAGGGAGACTGGAGACCTTCTCTAGGTCCTTCCTGTCGGCCATGCTGGAGTGCTTAGAGTCTTGTGGGCAAAGGGAAACTCCTGAAGGATTTTTCCCAGGGAGACCATCAGTGTTGAAGATATTCGGGAAAGCTTTAAAAATTCTTAGCCTTTAATGAGCTTTCACCATGAGCCATGCCCAGAGTGGCAAAGTTTATATATACAATCTTATTTCATCCTCCTGGAAGCCTTACGAGGTTGTTGTATTACTATTACCATTTAAGAGAGGAGTGACTGCAGTCACAGGGAAGGTAATTTGCCAGGGACACCTAGCTAGTATGTGGGAAAACCAGGATTAAAACCTGGTTTTAAGGATTTTTGTCCTGTCTTGAGCTGTCGATAGGTTCATGTACCTACTATTTGAACAGAATCCTAACCTGTGTCTTGGTTTTAAGTTTTAAGCAAAGTTCCTTAGCATTTCTTTGATTTATTAAAGTTAAAACTACTTTTCTTGAAATTACCAGCTGAACTTGCTATTGAAAGTAGTTAGATTTTATTTAAGAAGTTGTGTGATCAATAAAATGTGTGTGGGGGGAATAGAAAACAACTGTAGACATCAAAGATAGTATGGGAGGAGGGTGGGAAAGGGCAGAGGGTCAGAAATAGGTGTAAATATATATAAATAAATAAATACACACACACACACACACACACACACACACACATAT
>NW_006210084.1:16528-25774 GCF_000334495.1 Tupaia belangeri chinensis | reverse complement strand
ATTTATATATATATGACATATATACATGTATATATATGGATATATGTGTGTGTATATGTATGTATATATATATATATATAAAATAACATACAAACACACACACACACATTTGATTTGTTAGCAGATGTATATGTTTGCCAAAGAGAGAGAAAGAGAGAGGAGGAGAGAGAAAAAGTGCCCCCCATGGGGTGTGGTCATACCCCAATCGCTTCTCTTTCATTTCTTCATCCCCTTGGTAGTTTTGGCATGTACACACATATGCCTGGCATGATTTTCAAGCCACCAGGTCCAGAATTTGAACTGCATGGTCAGTCATATGGGAACTGGCTCCCTTAACCACTATGCCACAAGGCCAGCCCTTTTTTTTTTTTTTTGAGAGGTTTTTGCTATAGGGCGCATGTGCTTGCCAGAAAGACAGAGAGAGACATAGAGACAGAAAGCGAGAAATCACCCCCCAGGGGGGATGGCCATGCCACAATTCCTTCTCCTCCATTCTCCTCTCGGGACCTTGGGCATGCACACACACGTGCCCAGCATGAGTTTAAGTCACCGGGTCTGGGACTTGAACCATGGGAGTCCAGTGACATAGCCATTATGCCAACTGCTGGTCTCAAGGACAGCCCAATTTTACTGATATTTTCATTTATCCAATATAGCCAAAATTTTACAATATTTCAATGTATAATCAACATAAAATTATCAAAGAGCTATTTTACCCTGTTTTCTCATACAAGGTTAAAAATCTGGCATTTTAATTTGGCAACACATTTCTGTTCAGGCTAAGTACATTCCAGATACTTGACAGTCACATATGGCAAGAGGTTACTGTATTGGACAGCATTGATGTAGAGAGTTTCTGTCTACGGCTTTAGGATATTTTAGCTGCCAGATGCTAAGGAGTCATAAAAGTAAATGTCTGGGGGCCAGCAGGTTGCATGGTGGTTAAGGCATTGAACTCCCACATGATCAGTGGTGTTTCAAGTTCAGACCTGGCGCTTGAGCTTCATACTGGGTGCATGTGCGTGCATGCCCAAAATCCCAAGAAGATGGAGGAGAAGGGACTGTGGTGTGGCCATCCCTCCTGGAGGGTGATTTCTTACTTTCTCTCTCACTGTTTCTCTATTTCTCTGATGAGTGAGTGCATGCATCCTATGGCAAAAACCTTAAAAAATAAATATCTGTCCATATTTTCAGGTGGTTTGTTTATAATCATGAATAGAAGACACAGCTCCATTTGCGATCATTTTTCCCCCCTGAAACTTATTCCAAAGTCCTCCTTTTCCCCTCATGGAAATGTTCAATAGTAATTATACGTCAGATCCTAAACTAGCACATCTGGCACCGATAGATGTCATGGTTCATTGTCATGACTAGAAACGACAGACGAACTATTTGAACTCTACCTGCACAAGGGACCACTATCTGTCCTGTATCTAGTAAATTTTCCCTTCCAAATTTAATTCTCTCAGAGTGATGATAGATATTATGTATGTTCAACATGTTTTTAATGCCAGTGCAGAAGTTCTAGTAATTCCAATTAGGGTCATTTTATTGTATTCATGGGAGTAATATCAAACACAGATAATTGAGTTTACTAAACAGAGGCTGACCCCACTGTTTGTCCTTCACAAATACACATGGTCTATCAGCTTGTTTAACTAAATGCCTATCAAAATATGTGCTGTGGGGAAAAGGAATTTATATAAACCCATCTAACAGTCACTCCCACTGCCCCCCACACATAATATTTCATTGTGTCCCTTACATAACTTTATTGAATACCTGTCCATTTGCCATTCCCATGCAAACCAAAGTAACTCAGAATGTCCCTTGAAGAACAAGACACATACTAAATTTATCTGTGGGAAAAAGTTATATTTTACATTCCCACTGAATATATTTTATCTCTTTCAAAATGTACAATTTAATAAACTGTTTGGAGTTCCCATGTGTAGGAATGATCCTAAATCTTGGGAGATGGTGATGGACTTGGATACTGTCCCTGACTATAAGTAGGATAGCAGAGTGGCTATGTAAACTCTCTAAGCCTCAGGTTTTATAACTGTAAAATGGAATTAATGATAAACCTCTATTACAGGGTTGCTGTGAGAAAAAAAAGTATGAAAAATGAAAAATGCTTAGCTTAGTAGTTGGCAAAAAAAGTCATTAATAAGCATTCTTTTTCATTGTTGCCGTCCTTTTCTTTCTGTTGTTATAATCTTCTAGTGAGCAAGGCAAACAGAAATACCTGTAATGAAAATTGTAGTGCAACAAATGCTGATTGTGCTGCAAATCAGCACAGTGAAGGTAGGAAAAGAACTATTCCTTCTGATTAAGGCCAGAGATGGTTTTTTGGAGTTGGTGGCATTTGCCTAGGGCTTTGAATAATGAGAAAAAGGATAGAGAAAAGAAGGGAAATCTTGGCAAAGCCATGAATGTGGAAATGCAGTACATAGTCTAGGAATAACAGCACGAGAGACTGACGTGCTGAGCTACTGGAATTTGGTTTTAAGAATAGTATGTCTTTCATAAATATTGGACTAAGAATTTTGCAACATTCTTAATAAATGGACAGCTATTACTCATTTGTGAGAAAGGCAATCACAATACAATGTTTTGTTTGTTTTTTAAAGATAACACTGAAGGCATTATACAAAACAAAATTAAGAGTGAGACCATCTGGACAGCTTTGCGATATGGCTAGTATTTAAGATAGGTCATGAAATATTAAACCTACTCACTTACAAATATGATCTGACATTACTATTGAGTCATGGGGAAAGTCATGACACGTTCTTGCATAGGAAAACATAGGAAAATACAACATGACTTCCCTGACGACCTAAAAAAAAGACATTCTTAATAGAAAAAAGACTATTACTATACTGCCTTGTGTGTTCTCAAGGCTCAAAGAAATATGAAATAGATCTAGAAAAACTGCCAACCTTAGTCATGATAATAAGCAAATGGAAGATCTCTTGAGTTCAGTATCCAGCATACTAGTATAATCACAAAAATATTGCCCTACTTTATGATAAAAAGCATAGGTGAGTGTCTTTTTTTTTTCTTTCTCTTCCAGTTGCCAAAGGATGTGTGCACACACCAGAGACAGATAAAAAGAGAGAAAACACACCCCAATGGGGTGTGGTCGCCTCAAACCCTTTTCCTCAATTTCTCTATCCCATCAGGATTTGGGGCACACATGCAGGTACATGTATCAGGAGTGTTTCAAGCTGCCAGGGCTGGGATTCAAGCTGCTGTCAGTCATGTGGGATCCAGGGAATAACTGCTGCACTATGAGGCTGGCTCTTGGGACATGCAAAAACAACAAAAACCCTGATGCCTGTGTCATACCCAAGTCCAATTACATCAGAATTTTTGGGTATAAAACCACTGATTCCTCTTAGTTACAAGGCACAAATTTGAATATTTAGTAAGCAGTGACTTATGATTTGGAATAATCTCTACATGGTGTTGCACATAGATTATCTAGTCGGTTCAAGTCTTTACTTCCCTTCCCTATATCCATGCATGATAAGAGATCATTAGAAGCAGCTTCTAAAATATTCCATCAAAGTATCCATTATGGGAAAAATATTTAACTCTCAGAGAATTAGAGAGCTTATTGTTTTTAAAATGAAACCTTTTGGGAACACTACATTTTCACAACATATTTCTATTTACTTAATTTAAAAATAATATCAAGTTAAATTTCATCAAGTAAAATGAAGTTGCAGTGGTGGGCAAGGCTGACCCTCAGGGAAGGTTCTGGTTTTGCACCCAGAGTCCTCTCTGAATGTGCCAGCCACGCATGTGTCCATGATCCAGAGCTGGCTATGGCTGTGGGTGGATCGTGGCATGAAGACCTTGGTGGGAGTGCCCCCGCCTCACTCCCTCAAGGAAAAAATAAATGAACTTTAAAAAATTAGACTTGATATTTAAACAGTTCTGCTGCTAATTAGTTAAGTGGTCTTATTAATAACTTGATCTCTTTAGATGTATGCATGCTTACACATACTTACACACACATTAAATGATATTTAGGGACACATTTAAACTAAAAACATTCAAGAGGAAAATATTGTGTGATCTTGTAAAGGCTTGGAAGTCAGTCAGAGACTTGTATAGGCATCAAAGCGTTGAAACTAAGAAAAATCCCGTTAATGAGAAGATTGTGTGTGTGTGTGTGGTATGCATGTATTTTTAAAAACTCTTTGGAAAATCATTATGCCAAATTACAAATTTACTCAGTGTTCATATATCTTACTTTTCTTCACTAAGATCACTTTTAAAATTTACATCTTGGGCCGGCAGGTGTCATAGCGGTTAAGGGCGCTGGACTCCCATTGATCCTGGTTCGAGTTCTGGACCTGATGGCTTGCTTTCTCACTTTCCCTTTCTCTTTCTCTCTCCATCTCTCTCTGGTCAAATTAAAATAAATAAATAAATAAAGTTAAATGAAACAATTAGTTTTTTTAAAAAAACCTTACATCTTCACTTATTTGTGGATTAGGTGCTTTTTAGAAAGGATGCAGTGAACAAATTCCCTATATTGTGTTTCAGTTATCTTTTGCTACGTAACAAACCATCTCAAAATATAGTGTCTTAGAACAGCAAAGGTTTATTACTCCTCACAACTTTGTGGGCTGATTGGTGGCAGTGCTACTGCTGTCACATGACCTCACTGCAGTCAGCTGCTGGCTCTCCTTGCACAGCTGGGCCTCTCTCTTCATGTGGAATTTTGTGGCAGTTTCTCTACACTATGGTCTAAGGGTTCTTGGAGAGCAAACTCCAGTGCATGAGTATGTATCAAACCTCTACTTGAATCACACTTGCTGAGGTACTATTGGCCAAAGTAAGACATACAGTCAAGTCTAGAGTCCACATGAGAAAGGACTACACAGAGCAAGACTTCAGGGAGATGTGATTCATTGGGGGATGGGGTGAGGCATTATTTAATAATCTACCACAACAACGTGTTCATTTGATAAAGGTGGTAGACCACACCATGTGAGTTGAGGAATGCCCTGAAAACATTCTCTTCCTTTCTTATTATTACAAG
Organism: Tupaia belangeri chinensis; assembly: GCF_000334495.1. NCBI lineage: Eukaryota > Metazoa > Chordata > Mammalia > Scandentia > Tupaiidae > Tupaia > Tupaia belangeri. The sequence goes on along the minus strand of NW_006210084.1, from coordinate 20,712 downwards.
AAAAGCCACAATTGCAGTGGCATTCTATTGGATTAAGGCAATGAATCACTACTAGAGTCTATTTCAGAGCTATTTGGGCACTTTCTCAAAAACTAGATGATTGACTCCCTACACAAAACAATCAAATAACTCCATAGTCAATTCTGATGTACACACCTGATTAAGACTGACTAGGTTATGTGTTCCATTTCCATTAATGATGAATTTGCTTATGGAAAACCAAGCCAACAGTGAAACAGCAGTACCTGAGGGACAAAGATCTCTGAGAGAAGACTCATTGAGTTTTCTAGCATCCCCCTGTTTATGTCCTGCAGACCGGTCTTCTTTGATCTGGAATGTGAGCATTTTTGTCACTGATTGTTTTGTTCTCTAGTATCTCAAAGAAAACTGACGGAAAGAGAATTTCATTTTTTTTCATTTTAATATCTTTTACCAAAACAAAAACAAAAAAAGTATGTCTAACATTTAGGCAGTTACCTATTTCTTTGGGCAGTATTTTAGGTAAGTACTACCAAAAAGCATAAAAACAGTTCCTTGCTGATTTACTTAGGGCTTACTTTTGTTGATGATAACTGATGTTAGAGATTAGCATATAATTTACTTACTTTATTCAATTAAAAACATAAAATATTTTAAGGGAATAGAAAACAGTAATGAAATATTCATTGGTGATTAGGGAAATGCAATACCCAATTTAACACCAAACTTAACTATAATCTTGTTTAATTAAACTCCTGTTTATCATCTGAAGCTGAATCAAGCAATGTACTATGAGCCTCTTCTTTTTTTTTCTATTTTATTTTATAACTTCTTGTTTACATTTAATTGTAGTATATCTTTGGAGCCTTTTCTTACAGTTAGTGTTTCTTCTGAGGGTTTGAAGCAGCACAGTGACTTTCTCATCGCTCTTTGCTAGCTGAGTATTCGTTACATACACTCTTCTGCTCAGAGGAGAGGATTTGCTCACCCTTCTGACTTCCCTTTGTCCTCTTTTCCATTTTGCAAAGGCAGGGAGAAAAATAACAGGCCTCATTGTGACTTTCCAGGTCTCAAGATGAGAAAGTAATTTACTCAAACCACCTCTTCTTTTCTTCAAGAAAGCTTCCATTGGTATATGTAATTGTTATAAATACTAACTTCAATAAGATGCTTAAGATTATCCATTAACCACTCAAACAGGCACCTGGCTCCTTTTGAAACAGTTCTATTTTTTAAGGGCTACACCCCCTTTTTATTTTTGGGCACTGCTTTTGAAATTCATTTAAAAATAACAGTTTCCAAATGAGCAGGTAAAGGCATTGTTAAATGCACTGGATGATGCAACTGGAGACAGGAAAAGCTGAGGGCTTTTTGCACTTGCACGACTCAGTCATCACACAAATCACACACATGTGTGTTGAGCTGAGAAACAGCATTGATTTGATTTCAGAGACTGGCCTATAATTCTAGCTCTATCATTAATTACTTGTGAGATCTTGAACTTGTCATTTCACCACGTGGGGCTTTACTTTCTGCATGGTAGAATTAGGGGGTGGGGGTGGCATGCTAGTTTATTTCTAAAGTAATTGCCAGGTCTAATAGTCAATGATACTGAGCATATTGCACTTTTCTTATTGCCTTGCTTCACCCTCTTGCTTGAGGTTATAAATATTTTGATAATCTTCCCTATCAGTACCTGGGATCTAAATTTCTTCTAAGAAAATGCTACAGAAATGTTTTAATGAAATAGAGACCAGTAGATAGCATAATGGCTAAATTGCTGGACTCCCACGTAGTTGACTACAGTTCAAGTCCCAGACCCAGTGGCCTAAACTCATGCCGGGTGCATGTGCATGCGTGCCCAAGATCCTGCGAGAGGAGAATGGAGGAGAAAGAATTGAGACATGGCCATCTCCCCTGGGGGGTGATTTCTTGCTTTCTGTCTCTGTCTCTCTCTATCTTCCTGGGGAGCGCCCGTGCCCTATAGCAAACACCTCTCCAAAAAAAAAAAAAAGGCAGAAAATAAAGAGATAGGGGACTGTGTTTTGGTAGCAGGAATTTTATACTTAATGCTCTAATAGCTGGTAGCCTTTTCTTCTTGAACCTAATTTGTGAACCTCTATGGGATGACCACATACTCTCCAGGGGGTCTCCTATGAAATATCATGATGGGAAAGTTCAGGGACTCTACACATTCTTTAACAGAACCAAGTAGGTGATCAAATTATATTATTTTTTAAAGGTTTATTTATTTTCTGAGAGATGAAGAGACACCCCTAACAGGGTCCTCAAGCTGCTATCTACTCCCAGCCTCAGCCAGCCCAGATCATGGGCACACACACATGCCCGGCATGCACAGGAAGACAGACCCTGAGATGTGAAGTCAGGCCCTTCTCATCCAGCTTCAGCGTCATGGAGTGTTGCTTTACTGCTGTGCCACTGCTGCTGGCCCTGGCAAGTTATTTATAGTTATGTTCTCTCAGGCAACTCCAACCTTTTTACTATCTGGCAAGGCGTTCTAAGTACAAAAGATTGGAACAACTCATCACTGAAAAAAAAAGCCATTTAAAAATGTCCTTAGACTGGACATCTCAAACTCTAACACACACAGATCACCAGGGGGATCTTGTTCAAATGCAGGCTTTGATTCAGTAGGGCTGGGTGTGGGTCTGAGCTGCTGCTTGTCCACAGAGAGTACTTTGAGTACAGAGGCACTAAGGGACTGAATAAAATGTATACGGGCTTGTCTCAATTCTAATTCAGTTTGCCCATTATAAAGACAGATAGGCTGTACACCGCGTCCGAACGCACTACCTGAGCTAACGTGAGAAGGATCTCTTTCCAAATGGCACATCAATAGAAGGGCATGTTTCAGCTTTAAATATTCATGACTTGTCTTCCTCTTGTCTCTTTCAAGCATTTTGACATTTACTTAAGTAATTACTGTCACTATCAAACGGCGGCCCATATTTGTGTCCTTTGTAAATCCCTCTATGTTATTATTCATGCCTTTGTTCCGTCTCCACTCTTGGAAGCTGCCTTTATCGGGTTTGCCAGGTGGATTCTGCACATATCCAGAATTAATCTCCACGGCCCATCAGAGTGTAGCCAACTTCATTTAATCAAGGGGAGAAGAGGGGAGGAGACAGTGACTGGGAAGGGAGATCGGGAGCCTGATGACCACTACAATTTAGACAGATCAGACAAAGCAAGAAGGCACTTTCTGCTCACGTCTTCTTACCACAGGCAATACCGGAATCTTAATGTGTTTTGCTAAATCCATTGCACGGTTGTCGTCCAGACGTACAGATTGACATGTTAGCTTTCTACAGTCTTTGTTTCCCAAGACTATCTGTGTTACGAAACATTTCAGAACTGACAAATTGTCTTTTTCCCTTTTCGTGAATCCATTTGGAAGTGGAGTTTGTGAGAGGTGCTTAAAGGGAAAGGGAGGTGACATGTGCTCCTAATTGTGCTAAAATCACTAATAGATTATTAATATTATAAGCCTATTTAGTGTGTTCAACACATAGCCAGTTATGTATGAATCCCACATGAATGGCTGGTTTTTCTTTTAGTAAAGGGAAAAGTCATTTTCAGATTAAGAAGCAGTTCACTTGTTAATGAAAATTCTTTTGGTTCCTGCTTCTCAGGAATAAATCATCAAAGCTCTCTTAGTAATGGCCACAAATATTTTGTACTTGTATACTTTTTAAATAAAAGTTGAAGTTATTTTAAAGTCAATTAATTAGTCTTTACCAAGGTTAAGTACATTTGGGTATTAGTATGCTGTTGCATAATACAGTGAGTTGGCAGAACAGAAAGTAATCGGCCAAGTTCAAAATGTTCATAGATTCTTTACTGTCTGGAGACCTTGAAACGGAATAAACACAAAAAAATTAACATATAAAGTTCATTTTTTCAGGTACAAAAAAAAGCCAAGAAAGGGTGAACTAACTTAATCCAAGGTCTGAGTGAGTAACACGGACAGCAGAGAAGCTGTCATTTTATGGCATCTGTCACTGGTAGCAGCTAAATTTGGGGAGAAATCATATTTGGAAGAAATTATCTTTTTTTCTTTTTTGGGGGAGAGTTTTTTGCTATAGGGTGCATGTGCTCACCAGACAGACAGAGAGAGACAGAGAGACAGAAAGTGAGAAATCACCCCCCAGAGGGGATGGCCACGCCACAATCCCTTCTCCTCC
>NW_006210084.1:11311-13077 GCF_000334495.1 Tupaia belangeri chinensis | reverse complement strand
TTGCATCTGTCACTGGTAGCAGCTAAATTTGGGGAGAAATCATATTTGGAAGAAATTATCTTTTTTTCTTTTTTGGGGGAGAGTTTTTTGCTATAGGGTGCATGTGCTCACCAGACAGACAGAGAGAGACAGAGAGACAGAAAGTGAGAAATCACCCCCCAGAGGGGATGGCCACGCCACAATCCCTTCTCCTCCATTCTCCTCTCGGGATCCTGGGCATGCACGCACACGCGCCCGGTGTGAATTTAAGCCACCGGGTCTGGGACTCGAACCGCAGTCGAGTACGTGGGAGTCCAGCGACATAGCCATTTCGCTAACTGCCGGTCCCAGAAATCATCTTTTGACAATAGTTCTCTAATATTGATAGTATACATTGCTTTTGTTTTTCTCCCAGCAGATATTATGTCTCCTTTTCCAAAGAGACAAAAGAGCAATCCTTGTAGGCAGCTTGTAATTATGTAGCTCAATACTGCTGAGTATGAGTACTCACTTGCAATAGGCTGTAGAACACCTGCCATTCTGTTCTAAGTAACAGAATAATGTGTGTGTGTACTTTTAATTATATGGCAACACACACACACACACACACACACACACACACACACCTTTGAAATCAGAGCATTCCTATTCTACCAGGCCTCCTTTGGAATCAGACAGGCTGCGTGATGGCAGTGAGTGTGCCTATTAGGGAGGGAGGCTTCTCTATGGGGTGTGCTGACGTCTCTTTATGGAATGATTTCAGTGCTGAAGCTTTAACTCCTTCCTTTGGGACATGAATCCATCCTGACACACATCTGCAGGGGAAAAAATAGCTCACAGTTTCATTTACTCAGGAGCAGCCTTTTGTTGGCAACCTCCAGGCCCCTTCAGGTGAGGTCTGCCACCTGCGTGTCTGTGAACATCACAAGGCAGACAGAGAAGGTGGGGCTACTGCTCAGACTGCCCGCTCTCTGGCTCATTTCCATGCTTCTCTTGCCTTATTGAGTCTCCCTTTTCACAGAAGCTCTAAGCTTCTGAAATGACTGAAACTGAATGTGTTTACCTTATTTTATGTGATGGGTGCTTATTAAGCGTTGCTATATAGGATTAATTTTTTCCCTTGACTCAGATTATCATGTGATTATCTGTCTTATTTTCATTCTAAAGTGATCTCCATTTAGTGGGGCTCCTAACACTTGAGATTCGGCAACACTAGTTACTCAAGTAGCCAGCAACCTGTAGAATATCACAATGTACTAGGGAAACTTGCTATTTATATGGAGGCTTTTAATTGCAATACTGCAGAGGGGGAAAGTAAGGAAGCATTATGTCTTTGTGCCGTATGCCTCTCTGTGGTGAACATACTAATATTGGAAAAATTATATTGGCGGAAACGACCTCTTTAGAATTGCTCCCTAATGTTAATTCTAATACCAGCGAATAAAATCTATATTAGAATGACAACTCCATTCATTCTACATTCACTATCCAACTATCCACATTACTAGGAAGAGGAGCTCTCATCTTTTCTATTACATATTGGGAATCTTGGAGGAGTCAGTGAATATATTTTAATAAATGAGGCTTGGGGTGGGAATGATACATTGTAGTGTCTATTCCATAAATGGACTAATACCTTCTGGTCCATGCTAACACAAGAGTCCCTCACCTCAAACGCCAAAAATGATACTGGTAGCATCACTTCAGGACTGGGGAATTATAATTAGTCGAAATTGTCCTGGCCTGAGGTGTATTTCAGGTTGTGTAAATTCTCTCTACAAGCTAAA
>NW_006210084.1:6806-11247 GCF_000334495.1 Tupaia belangeri chinensis | reverse complement strand
AAATAGATTTAAAAAATCAGTACAGTTTATCATTTGTGTTCTTTTTGGTCTGGTTCACGAGCATTTGCCTATTCATAAGTCATGAAAATGGTATCTTATGTTTTATTCTTTGTTCCTACTTTTACATTTATGTCTACTATATATCTAAAATTGATTTTTGTGTTGGTATAGGGGTGGGGGTTCAAGATTTATTTTTTTTCCCATCTGGATATTTTAAATAATCCAAGACTATTGATGGAAAATATCCCCATTTCCCCATGCACTGCAGAGTAAATTTGGTCATAAATTATGTGACTGTGTATAGGTGGGTCTGTTTCTGGACTCTTGTTACATTGGTCTATTTGTCTATCCTTGCACCAGTACTACATGGACTTGACTGCTTTAACTTTATATCAGTCAATATCTGGCAATATCCTATAGTGCTGTGCTTCTTCACGTTTTCCATGGTGATTCTCAGTCTCTGCATTTCCATATAAATTTTATTTTATTTTTTTAAATTGCCAGATGGTATGTATATTCACCAGAGAGGGAGGGAGGGAGGGAGGGAAGGAGGGGAGGGAGAGAGAGAGAGAGAGAGAGAGAGAGAGAATGAAAGCACTCCCCATTGGAGCTTAGTCATGTCTCAATCCCTTCTCCTCCATTTCTCCATCTTGTTGGGATTTGGGCTGGGACTTGAAGTGTGGTTGGTCATGTAAGATTCCACTCCCTTAACAATGGACTATGGAAATGGCCTTGCATGTAAATTTATAATCAGTTTGTGTATTTCCAAAATGATTTAAATAGCATCAAATCCATAGATTGATTTGAACAGTCTTCCAGTCCCTGAATACAGTATATCTGGAGAAGCACGATAGAACTTTTAAAAGATCCTAAATAAATCCTGTTTTTCCTCCAAACCAAGAATTTGTTTGAGTACCAGTTATATCCTGGAAAAATTTGTGAAGAATGTGGAAAATCCCACTCTCCATCCTTTCATTTTTTTTCCTCTTATTTTTCTATCACCAAAAGTCCAGGAACTTCATCATTACTTTTCTATGTCTGGGAATCTTCATGTAAGCCAAATCCCACATCACTTTTCTTCAGTCAAAACTCATGCACCATATAGTAACATGATACAAATTGTGATGAGCGACTCATTTAAGAAATGTTGATTATGTTGGAAATTGCACACACTGTATCAGGAAATATTTGTAATGGGTATATCAGTGATTATGACACTATTTCTACTAACGAACAACTTCATAATCTCAGAGGTATACAACATTAAGCTCACAAGTTTGAAGATCAGCTAGGAAAAGACTGATCTAGGAAGACTGGGGTGAGGAGGCTCTACTTTTTGTTCTTCTCATTTTCCTCCCAAGAGCAGTAAGGTGGGCAGAGCAAGTGCTTCCCACAAGGATAGCAGAGGTGCAAATGAGAAAGCTCAATGTCTCAAGTGCTTTTCAAGCCCCGTGTCTCCTGACATTCCACTTGATCAATTCAAGTTGACGGACAAACCCAGAATCAAGTTATGGGCAAGTATACTCCATCCACAAAACTGGGGGAGGACCAAGTGAATATATTTTAACAACAACCCAAATTATCATAGCAGAGAAACCTTCTGAGTTAGCGTAATGGCCCTGTCACTGGACTCCCATGTAGTCAACTGCGGTTCGAGTCCCAAACCCGGCGGCTTAAACTCACGCTGGGGGCGTGTGTGTGCGTGCCCAAGGTCCCGAGAGGAGAATGGAGAAGAAGAAATTGTGGCGTGGCCATCTCCCCTGGGGGGGGAGGTGATTTCTTGCTTTCTGTCTCTCTGTCTCTCTCTCTTTCTGGTGAAAGCATGCATCCTATAGCAGAAACCACTCCAAAAGAAGAAGAAGAAAAAAGAAATCTTCTGAGTTCTTAAACCTAATGAATTTGCTAACTACCAATGTGTAATCAAATTATGTTTCAATGAAATAGCATAAATTAGCAGGTGTTTTCTGGTTGTCCCAAGAACTCCTTTGTCTTATATGAATCCAGTCCACATTTCATCAGTGCCACGGCTCTGTGCCCTTGTCTGTGTACCTCATTCATTTGTAGGTTAACTTTATAGCCTTTCAAGATTTAGCAAAAGTCTTCCCTGTTTCTGGAAGTCTCCCTAATGCTTGCCACTGTTGGATTTTTCAAATTCTTTTTTTTTTTTAATTTTAACATCTATCTATCCATCTATTTATTTGTTGGGATTTTTTGTTTGTTTGTTTGTTTCCAAGCCACTGGGTCCAGGACTAGAACTATGGTCAGCTATGTGGGAATCCAGTGCCTTAAGTACCATACCACCTGTTGGCCCCACATTTAAAAAATGTCTATCCTCTAGTCACCAATAGCATTCACACTGTACATTAATCTACTAAAGCATTTAATGCATTTGGAAAGTAGAATTTGTCTGTCATACAAAGAAGACTTTAACATGTTTTCTCTTTCAATTGCCTAATTTTCTTTACTATAGATCGATAGGGCAGGATTGATCATTATATATCTATCTGGGGCACAACACTTTGTGTATAATAATTAATGTTAAGTAAATAAATGAATGAGTGATTTCTGTGCATGTGCAGTGAGTGTATATTTTCTGAACATTTGTTTTGTGCCTCCTGGCACATGGGAATGAATTCCAGGAGGTGGACATTCTGGGAACCATCTTAGAAATCTACCACCACAGAATTTGTGAGCAGGAGTGGTTAGATCTCTATCTATCTATCTGTCTGTCTTTCTATCTACTTACCTAGCTATGTACCAGCTTATGAGCAGTATTTGAAGCCTAGACTAGCTTTCTAGACCGTTATCTCCTCAGAATTGATCATTCATTCCTCTAAACAGCTTCTCATCTTCCATATGTAACACTTGGCTTAACATCAGATTGAGGATATTATGCCATCATTATTAGCAGTAGCAACAAGACCAACAAACTTTTATTGGGAACTACTCTGCAACGAATGTGCAAGTATATGAAGTTCATTCATGCATTTAAAAATGTAATGATCACTCATCAAGTGTCCCCCACTTACTGTGTGCAAAACATTTTACAAATAGAAGGGCGAATATGAATGCACCACTAAATGTTGAGTTAAAGTCATTTAAAGCGGGCCAGAGCCCATGTTCATGGGGGAAATTCTACATTTCTCTTGGCAAAGTGGAGGTGCCGCCCAGTTTGTTCCCATTATACAAGTTCATTCTCTGGTAGCTTCCCATAGCAGGGCAGCAGGGCTGGTTAAAGGCTCTGAATTAGAACCCTGTAAGCCCATGCTGTCAACATAAGCCATCCAGACTAGAAGTTCTTAAAGGGTGGTATTTATACCAATGGCATCAACATGACCTAGAAACCTGTTAGCAATGCTTATTCTCGGGCTCTACCCTCAACCCACCAAAACAATGTCTAGGTAGGACCTATCAATCCATGTTTGTTTGTTTGGTTTTAAAGAATAATTTTATTTCTTACTAATAGTTTTTGTTGTTGTTTTTTAGTTTGACAAGAGAGAGAAAGAGAGAGAGAGAGAGAGAGAGAGAGAGAGAATGTGAGAAAGCAAGCCACCAGATCTGGGACTTGAACTGCAGTTGGCCATGTGGGAGTCCAGCACCCCAACTACCATGCCACCTGCTGGCCCCTCAATCTCTGTTTTAAGAAACCTTCTAGGGTGACCAGCAGTTAGCATAATGGCTATGTTGCTGGACTCCCACATTGCCGACCGTGGTTCGAGTCCCAGACTTGGTGGCTTAAACTTACGCCAGGCACGTGTGCGTGCGTGCCCAAGATCTGAAGAGAATGGAGGAGAAGGGATTGTGGCATGGCCATCCCCCTGGGCAGTGATTTCTTACTTTCTGTCTCTCTCTCTCTCTCTCTTTCTGGTGAACGCACAGGGGCCCCCCCCACTAGCGAAAACCCCCCCAAAAAAAAAAAAAAAAAAAGAAAGAAAGAAGTATTTTAATAGACTAAGAAGTGGTGGAATTAATGTTTTAACATATACCTAAAGTGATGTGCAGAGTTTTGTGCTTAGAGGTAAGATTCTGGAGGTATAGCTATGGAATTATAGTTTTTCCCAACTTGTAGCATTATCTGTTTTAACCTGAATTCTTTCTAATCTGCCTCAACCACCTTTTTCTTATTATTAATTTTTTTTCTAGAGAATTTTAGCTCTGGGGTGTGTGTGCTTACCAGAGAGACAGAGGCAGAAATGAGAAATCGCTCCCAGGAAGGATGGTCACTCCGCAATCCCTTCTCCAGTCTCTTCTCAGGATACTGCGCATGCGCACGCATGCACCCTGTGTGAGTTTGAAGCTGCTGTGCCTGGGACTAGAACCATAGTCGACCATGTGGGAGTCCAGCAATGTAACCATTATTCCATCTGCTGGCTCCATCAACCCCCCTTTAAAAAGCCTATTCTTCAGGTTTTCCTCTCCTTTCTCAACTTGTAACTATTCT
>NW_006210084.1:3533-6547 GCF_000334495.1 Tupaia belangeri chinensis | reverse complement strand
AAAAAAAAAAAAAGGAGAAAGATTCCAGAGACATAAATGAGGATTAGTGATCTTGTTTTTCTTAGGTTTGGAATGTCATAATGGGTTACAACGATTCTCAAGCAGGGAAGATTTCACCTCCTGAGGACATTTAGCTATGTTTAAAGACAGTCTTGGTTATCACAAAGGTGGCAAGGAGGGGGTGGGGCACCTAGTAAGTAAAGATCAAGGGTGTGGTTGACACCCTCCAATCACAGAGCAGCTTGCTCTCCAACAGCAAATAAACAATGTCCTGGTTAAAAAATTCTGGAAGAAAAATATATTCATGCACCCAGCTGTGAAAAGCAGAGAAAATGAAACAAGTTAAAAAAGAAAGTCCTAGAAGAATCATAGGTTAAAATAGCTCCCCAGGAACTAAAAAAGAGAGTAACATGAAATTGGCTAGGTTGTTGCTTGATTTGTGTGTGTGTGTGTGTGTGTGTGTGTGTGTGTGTGTGTGTGTGTATGTATTTGCTTATTTCAGAGAGAGAGAAAAGGGGGGAGGGATGAACAGACAGGTACTCCAACAGGTCTTCATGGGATCAACAACCCCTATTCTTAACTGGCCCAGATCAAGAGTATGTATATCCACATCCAGAGCTCTCAGCAAGGTCCCAACACGTGAACCCACGCCTTTTTCCATGTGGCTCCAGTTTTGCTATGTGGCCCCTGAATAGTTTTGCAATATATGAATATGCTTTCATCATGGGGGGATTTATTTCAGTAACATTATATATGAAAATATCTGCAATAAAATCACTTTCCAGGGCCAGTCCTAAATAGGACCAGTGCTACAGCACAGTGGTAAAGTGCTATGCATAGGGAGCTGAATCCCACATGGTTGACTGTGGTTTAAATCCTGGATCTGTTGATTGGAAAAACACTTCAAGTGTGTGTCCAAGCTTGCCTAAAATCTTGATGGGATGGAGAAATGAAGAAAAAGGGATTGTGGTGTAGCCATGCCCCATTGGGGGTACTTTTTTTCTCTCTCTTACTGGAGAGCACATCTACTCTCTGGCAAAACAAAACAACACAATAAACTCTTTTAGTAGCTGGGCAAACTAGAGGGCCTGCTGTGACCGTTCTGGGTAATTCAGCTTTCTACAGGTATTTTCCTTTCACCGGAGACTGTAGGTACTTGATCTCTCTCTACCCCACCCGGACCCCTTTTATTTACATGGCACGAATGCTTTCTGTTCCAAGTGAGGATATAACAGGCTACTGCAAGAGTTTATTGTGTTTCAGGCTATCTGCAACTTCAGGGCTTCAGTCTCCGAATACATGAACACTGAGGAACTCCATATAACCAAAACAGAAAAGCTGAGTTAACAATAGAATATAGATACACCAGAATAGGGGTACAAGTGAACTCCAAAATTTCACTGTGGGTGGACATACCTGGCCAGATAATGGGGCAGTGGGAAATGTTTCATCGGGTCAGAGTCAACCTTTAATAAGAAACCATTTAGGGGCCAACTGCTGGCACGGTGGTTAAGACACTGAACTGCATGGCCAACTGCAGCTCACGTCCTGGAATTGGTAGCTTAAGAAGCACTCCAGGTGTGTGCGTGTGAGTGTCCAAAATCCTGGAAGGAGAATGGAGGAGAAGGGATTACAACATGACCATCCCCCCCCACCCCCGGAGGGTTATTTCTCACTTTCCTTCTCATTGTCTCTCTCTGGCGAGTGCACCTGCCCTATGGCAAAAACCTAAAAAAAATTATTAAATTTCAGTATTTTATTTGATTTATAGAGTAATGGCAGGAAAAATATAGGACATTTGTTTTAGGGTGAGAGTGCTCCAAAAATGCTTTCAAATATCCTATTATCAGGATGTATCTGGAACAGTAAATACTCCTGGTAGTATTGAACTTTATTTTTAAAGTGAGAATCCAAATATTTAGGATTTCTAAAAGTGAATCTATTCCTGAGACCAGCAGTTAGCGTAATGGCTATGTCGCTGGGTGTAATGGCTCTACCGCTGAACTCCAATGTAAATGTAGTCGACTATGGTTTGAGTCCCGGACCCGGTGGCTTAAACTCACAAGGGGGCGTGTGAGATCCCAAGATGAATGGAGGAGGAGTGGTAGCAACATAGCTATCCCCCCTGGGAGGTGATTTCTCGTTTTCTATCTCTCTTTCTGGCGTGCGCACACGCCCTATAGCAAAAAAAAAAAAAAACCTCTCCAAAAAAAGGGAAAAAAAAAGTGAACCTATTCCAATAGGTGACTCAAACATCAATAAGCCAATAAGCCATCTTATGTCTGAAAGTTTCTAGGAAATGTCCACCTGAACAAAGAAGGCTGAGGCAAAGCAAGTAAAGCAAGAGAGTTTTGTCCAGAGTTAGGACTATCTCTCAGACATCACGAAATCCTAGTTGTCCTGGGTAATGGATGCAAAGTGTTAAAGATTTCAGGGTGATTTTAAAGGCAAAATTTGTGAATAGGCGGAGGGAGTAGCAAGGAGTCTTGTACATCAGTGACTAGCTAAATTCTGTGGCAGGAGGCCACCTCTTGGTCACTTGGAGTCACTTTGCCTTATCTTAAAATGTAGAGACAGTGAGTCTGGAGGGTAAAGGGAGAATGCATTTGGGCAATAAGAACTTTTAAAAAAATGCCATGAGTTTGAGTCACATCTAGAGCAATTTCACATGTATATTCCTAAGAAAACCACAAAAATGCATAAGCTTTATTTCCTTATAGCATTGACTCAGGTAGACTAGAATCTCTTGTTTTCAGGAGAAAATAATCTATTTGGGGATCTATCAGCTTCCTTAAAATTTCAGTTTGATGATGTGACATTTTAGGGTGAGTGAATCAATTTTGTCCTGGTATCTCTGGCCTACGACAGGGGTTAGTCAAAAATAGTGGCCTCCTAACATTTTTATTTAACAGACATCACTGTTTTGTTTTGTTTTGCCTTTTGATTGACATATAATAGTTGGACATTTTTATGGGGTACAGTGTCGTTTTTTTTTTTTTTTTTTTTTTTTTTGT
>NW_006210084.1:0-3508 GCF_000334495.1 Tupaia belangeri chinensis | reverse complement strand
GTTCTCGTGGCCCTGTCCAAGACTCATCTCGGTGGCGTTGAGTTCCAGCGCCACACTGTGGGGTGAAAACTGATTACTTCCCAGCCATTTCTGCCCCGGGGGTGGGTCTGGTTGTTGCCGGGGTTAGGCAGATGTCAGGTGAGGCAGGAGGAGCCAAAGTGTCCCTTTACTAGACTTGCTCCTGGCTGCACTGTCTGTGAAGTGGAGCTAATCGTGCTGCTCGGAGCAGAGCGTGGAGGGGGAGAGGTGGTTCGAGAGCACGCCAGAAGACATTGTTATACCATAGTACGTTCACTTGCAAATATTGAAAATGCTCAGCATATTTAATTTCTATGTTTGCTTAATGCATGCACGGAGTGTCTCTGTGTTTGCCGTAATTGCCCTTGACGTGAATTTCTAGAGGACTCGTGTTGTGTGTGTGTGTGTGTGTGTGTGTGTGTGTGTGTGTGTGTGTGTGTATGTATTTGCTTATTTCAGAGAGAGAGAAAAGGGGGGAGGGATGAACAGACAGGTACTCCAACAGGTCTTCATGGGATCAACAACCCCTATTCTTAACTGGCCCAGATCAAGAGTATGTATATCCACATCCAGAGCTCTCAGCAAGGTCCCAACACGTGAACCCACGCCTTTTTCCATGTGGCTCCAGTTTTGCTATGTGGCCCCTGAATAGTTTTGCAATATATGAATATGCTTTCATCATGGGGGGATTTATTTCAGTAACATTATACATGAAAATATCTGCAATAAAATCACTTTCCAGGGCCAGTCCTAAATAGGACCAGTGCTACAGCACAGTGGTAAAGTGCTATGCATAGGGAGCTGAATCCCACATGGTTGACTGTGGTTTAAATCCTGGATCTGTTGATTGGAAAAACACTTCAAGTGTGTGTCCAAGCTTGCCTAAAATCTTGATGGGATGGAGAAATGAAGAAAAAGGGATTGTGGTGTAGCCATGCCCCATTGGGGGTACTTTTTTTCTCTCTCTTACTGGAGAGCACATCTACTCTCTGGCAAAACAAAACAACACAATAAACTCTTTTAGTAGCTGGGCAAACTAGAGGGCCTGCTGTGACCGTTCTGGGTAATTCAGCTTTCTACAGGTATTTTCCTTTCACTGGAGACTGTAGGTACTTGATCTCTCTCTACCCCACCCCGACCCCTTTTCTTTACATGGCACGAATGCTTTCTGTTCCAAGTGAGGATATAACAGGCTACTGCAAGAGTTTATTGTGTTGCAGGCTATCTGCAACTTCAGGGCTTCAGTCTCCGAATACATGAACACTGAGGAACTCCATATAACCAAAACAGAAAAGCTGAGTTAACAATAGAATATAGATACACCAGAATAGGGGTACAAGTGAACTCCAAAATTTCACTGTGGGTGGACATACCTGGCCAGATAATGGGGCAGTGGGAAATGTTTCATCGGGTCAGAGTCAACCTTTAATAAGAAACCATTTAGGGGCCAACTGCTGGCACGGTGGTTAAGACACTGAACTGCATGGCCAACTGCAGCTCACGTCCTGGAATTGGTAGCTTAAGAAGCACTCCAGGTGTGTGCGTGTGAGTGTCCAAAATCCTGGAAGGAGAATGGAGGAGAAGGGATTACAACATGACCATCCCCCCCCACCCCCGGAGGGTTATTTCTCACTTTCCTTCTCATTGTCTCTCTCTGGCGAGTGCACCTGCCCTATGGCAAAAACCTAAAAAAAATTATTAAATTTCAGTATTTTATTTGATTTATAGAGTAATGGCAGGAAAAATATAGGACATTTGTTTTAGGGTGAGAGTGCTCCAAAAATGCTTTCAAATATCCTATTATCAGGATGTATCTGGAACAGTAAATACTCCTGGTAGTATTGAACTTTATTTTTAAAGTGAGAATCCAAATATTTAGGATTTCTAAAAGTGAATCTATTCCTGAGACCAGCAGTTAGCGTAATGGCTATGTCGCTGGACTCCCATGTAGTAGACCGTGGTTCGAGTCCCAGGCCTGGTGGCTTAAACTCACACCGGGCGCGTGTGTGTGCATGCATGCCCAAGATCCCAAGAGGAGAATGGAGGAGAAGGGCTTGCGGCGTGGCCATCCCCCCTGGGGGGTGATTTCTCACTTTCTGTCTCTCTGTCTCTGTCTGGCGTGCGCACACGCCCTATAGCAAAAAAAAAAAACCTCTCCAAAAAAAGGGAAAAAAAAAGTGAACCTATTCCAATAGGTGACTCAAACATCAATAAGCCAATAAGCCATCTTATGTCTGAAAGTTTCTAGGAAATGTCCACCTGAACAAAGAAGGCTGAGGCAAAGCAAGTAAAGCAAGAGAGTTTTGTCCAGAGTTAGGACTATCTCTCAGACATCACGAAATCCTAGTTGTCCTGGGTAATGGATGCAAAGTGTTAAAGATTTCAGGGTGATTTTAAAGGCAAAAGTTGTGAATAGGCGGAGGGAGTAGCAAGGAGTCTTGTACATCAGTGACTAGCTAAATTCTGTGGCAGGAGGCCACCTCTTGGTCACTTGGAGTCACTTTGCCTTATCTTAAAATGTAGAGACAGTGAGTCTGGAGGGTAAAGGGAGAATGCATTTGGGCAATAAGAACTTTTAAAAAAATGCCATGAGTTTGAGTCACATCTAGAGCAATTTCACATGTATATTCCTAAGAAAACCACAAAAATGCATAAGCTTTATTTCCTTATAGCATTGACTCAGGTAGACTAGAATCTCTTGTTTTCAGGAGAAAATAATCTATTTGGGGATCTATCAGCTTCCTTAAAATTTCAGTTTGATGATGTGACATTTTAGGGTGAGTGAATCAATTTTGTCCTGGTATCTCTGGCCTACGACAGGTGTTAGTCAAAAATAGTGGCCTCCTAACATTTTTATTTAACAGACATCACTGTTTTGTTTTGTTTTGTCTTTTGATTGACATATAGTAGTTGTACATATTTATGGGGTACAGTGTCATTTTTCAATACACAAAGTGTAATCAGAGCAATAACCATATCCACCATCTTAAACATTTATATTACTTGGTGGGGTGAGCATTTGAAGTCTTCTCTTCTAGCTATATTGAAATATGCATTGAGTTATGTCCAACTACAGTTACTCTATTGTGCTGTAGTACTCCAGAACTCGTTCCACGTATCTACCTACACTCTTATCTGTTAACCAAGTTCTCCCTATCTCCACACCCTCCTTCTTAATCTCTGACATCACCTACTAATTCTCCATGTTTATGTGATCAAATCTTTTAGTTTTCTCTAATGAGAACATACAATATTTGTCTTTTGTTGTCTGAATTATTTCACTCAGCATTATTTTATTTTATGTTGTATTTCTTTTTATCTTACTTCTTTTGTTTTCTTATTTTTTATATTCAATCACTATACATCTTCATATCATATAAAATGAATTTTCCCATCATGAATACATATTATCTTAGTGCAGTCAAACATTTAACATATACATAATTATTAAAATATAATTTTCCTTTTTTGTGTTTGTTAAATGTTCTCC
>NW_006210083.1:0-1738 GCF_000334495.1 Tupaia belangeri chinensis | reverse complement strand
GTACATTTTTATTCAGATATTGCTTTTCTATATTCCTCATTAAGACCTTTATTGCTTTAGGAATCAATTCTTAGAAAATATTGTTTGGTTAAGTGAGTAACCTGAAATATGCATTAGAATTGTTAAATGTCTCTTGAACTTGTCAATCTCTGGACTCCAAATGACTTTTTATATAAAGGGCAGTGGATGCTGGAGGGACTATCTGAGGTGCTGTTAAAGCCTCCTCTATTCCCTCCTCTATTGAGGCCTAAATTGTGTGGTCAACAGGTGTGGAAAAAGTATGAATTCTGTTCAAACTAAGAGTCACTGACTTGTTCTTACAAGTTCAAAGCAGTGTGAGTAAAATCTCACCTAAAGTCCATTTACATTTCATGAATCTTGCACAATCTTTAATAAGAATTTATTATGTACTTATGCCCAAATTTTTATAGTATTTGATATTCTTTAGGTGCAATAATTGCTTCAGCTAGTTCTGTTATCAACCTTTTAGTGTGCTTAATATGTATTTGGAGAGACAGGTGATAAAGCACTTCTGTTTTTAATAACAGATTGAACTATTCAGTACTTTTGTGTCTTTAAAAGAAACTTGAAGAAGCTAACTAGGATTTCTGAAAAGTCTCTTTCTACCTATTGAGATAGTCTGGCAATTTCCTAGTTTTATATCTTTAATTCAATAGAAATACTTCAAAGTGGTAAGTGACCATTTGGTGTAGTCTTGGTTTCTCTCTAATAAATCTCTTTGCCAGATGTGGGAGTTGCAGACTTGCTATAAGCCAGAGAGAAGCAAATGGGTGAGTAAAACTATTTTGCTATGGAAACATATTCCTATAGGAGTGCAGTCTTAATAAAGTGTCAGGACAGTAATTAGACTAATTATTTGGGTGAGTACCTGAGCCACCCAAGGGGAGGTTGAGTGATTGAATGAGAAACAAGGGATTTGGGTAAACTGAAAAAAATTTTATTTGGGAGCCTAAAACTTAATAAATAATCTCTTGGATCTTGAGCTACATATTTTCCCTGAAAGTATGCATTTTTTTCCCAGCAAAACTAGTTGGGGTTATGTTATTAAGGAATGAAGTGAGACAAATATGCAGAGTTGCTATTTAATTGCATACCATACCAGAAATCTGAAGACCTGCAGCAGATTTAAATTCCATCTCTTTACTTGCCTTTGGACTCTCAACATCATTGCTTGGGAATTTGAGATGATCTTGCACCCTGTCCCCACCCCATCTGGACACCTGTTCCAGTGAAGAAGTTTGCCATCCAGCAGGCTGTCTGTGGCTGCAGGGCTGAACTCCAGGGATCCATGGCTCATTCCCTCCCCAACTCATCTTTGAACTCTAGGACTACAGCATTTTCTAAAGCATGTGACACACGCCACACACCACACACACTCACTTTTTTGTTCTTGATTTGAAGCTCAGTGGATAAGTTCAGGCACACCTCTTCTCTAGAAACAGGGAGGACTTTAGGTCACCTCGGACCAGTGACAACAGTGCAAGGTGCTGGTGAGAAACAGGTAGGTAGAGTAGAATAGAGATCACCAATTGCTTACTCCTACATGCCTATGAATGCTTGAAGATACCTTGAATAATTTGGAATGTATAGATCATCAGATGACTAGAAATCATTACAGACACAAGAAATATGAGCAATCACAAAATTTCTTTCCCCCAAGGGAAAAACATTAATTCCTCATCACTCACAGACAACAGAATAGAACTTGTGAAAATGT
>NW_006210082.1:0-3379 GCF_000334495.1 Tupaia belangeri chinensis | reverse complement strand
CATGGGTCCCAGCTGTTAACCCTGCAACCATGGGCAGCCTGCCTTCTGGTAAGGCTCTTTGCTGGAATGGGTGTCCTGGGAGGAGTTTGGAGAGGGGTGGAAATTCTTCCAAAGTCCCAAGAAACAAACCTGAGAGTCTTAAGGTGAGTAGGGTAGGGGATAAGCCACAGGTCCCAGCCATCAATCCTGCAGCGTCAGGCAGTCCACCTTCTGTCAAGGCCCTTCACTTAAATGGGCATTTGGCTGGGTCCTCTCCTACAGTTGTCTTTTTTTGGAAATGATATGCTCCCAGATGTTGAATCTTCAGAATTGGTTAAACAGATTACTTCTCTAGCTAGGTTCTAAAGGACACTCTAAGAGGAGTTCAATATATAGACTTGGGAACCAGAGCCGACCCTCTTTAATACAGGAAACTTGGTTCTCATGAAAACCCTTCCTCAGTCTCTCCTCCCCTTGCAGTTACATGGAATGGCCCCTACTTGGTAATCCTGTCCACTTCCACAGCAATAAAGGTGTCTGGCATTGACACTTGGATTCACCATACCTGAGTCAATTGCCTAAAAATCCACCTCTTCGAAAGAAAACCACACACATGAAACTATCAACTCCAACACATCCCAATCTCCTTGACCAAACCTACTTACCCATGGATGACATGGGTAAAACTTCTTTTTTGTCATCATAAAATAAGTCCAGTTCTCCACCTCTCACCACTAAAATTCTCTCCAACTCTCTCAACAATGTATCTTGGTCCCCATTTCTAAAACCAAGTATTTGTTAACAGGGTTTATATTCTGGCAGACTTTGCATGATTCAATAATTTGGTTACTAGCCATCATTAGGCCCTGTCTGGTGAACACCCTTTGAGCTGCCTGTAAAGTTTTATCTCTTACGAAATGAAAACTCTGATGCAAAGTCTATAGTATTTTCCACTCCAGAGTTCTTAAATTCTGTAGAAAATATTGAAACAGCCTTACATGAATTCTGGCTCCAAGGAGACTTTATGGGATATTCTCCTTGCACTATTTATTGGGCCACTTTTGTCTGTCCTATAATCTGCCTGTCCTCAAGGCTCCTTTAGAATTTCCCATTATACCCCCTAAAAAGAATACTTTGACCATTAATGAGGGATAAACCCAAATTTTGGTCTGCCTAGGCAGCTGTTCTGGATCAGGTCCCATTGTCTGGATAAAGAACACCAAAAATATTTGGTTTCCCCAACTTGTGTTGACACTCGATTTCATAGTCTCGGAAATCTTTCTGATCTGGGTAATGTTGTTGACTATACTATTAGTCTTAACAATTCTTTATTGTCCAACAGTGGGACCTAGGCCTGTTTTAAGGTCATTGAAGGAGATCTAGACTTCATAAATGCCCAACATCATACTAATGTAAGAATAAGCCCTCACCCTCCTAAGTTAGGTGAAAAGAATTTCTGGGTTAATATAGCAGATCAGACCTATCACTGAACTACCCTATGAAAGATACAGTGAGCTCCCAAGGTACTGTGTGACAGAACTTAATGGAAATAGGATAGTCCCCATTGAGATGAAGTGGGAACTTGGATATTCCCTCCAAGATTGGAGCCATTCTTACTTTCTGTTTCCAAAAACCTCAACCCCTGCCCAACCTGCACCTGATACTTTACACATTGCAGTCACCTTCAGCTCACATTATTACTGCTTTAAATATCTTTCCACTCTAAAGCCATGTGATATCAATATTCATCCAACCCACCCTCTCAAACTTTCCTGCTACCAAATGGATGGTCAATTTTATACAATCAAACAGCTTGTGATAAAAATCCTTGCCAATAGTACAAATGTTTGTGCTCTAGGAAAAGTTACAACTGTTCTTGGGCCCTTTCCTCAAAATTACTTCCCTTTTTCCAATACTGGATACTTATTTAACTGAGCTCTAAACAATAATCCTAATTGTGATGACAGCTCCCCTCTCTTTAAACAGACCATTGTGGACACATTGGCTTGTAGCCTATTTGGAGTTTCTGTCCTAGCTTTGGGTGTAGTTTTTGAAGTTAATGGTTCAGCCTATACCATCAAAAATGTGTTATACTCCACCTCTTTAACATCATGAGCCATTGAAGGAACTACATGATAATATTTTAGAAAACTGGGCAGTAATTGATTATTTACTGTTAGAACATCATGTAGACTGCCATGAAGTTCCTAAAAATATGCTGCTTTAACCTAACTGAAAATTATGAGAAGGTGAATTATTTTTTAAATTATTTAATTTAACAAGTCACCAGGTCTGGGACTTGAACCATTGTCGGACATGGAGTGTTGAGCACCTTAACCACCATGCCACCTGCTGGTCCCAAGGTGAATTTTTACATTGAACAACTCCAGGAAGAAATTAACAAAATTAAGCTCATGCCCTGGCATTATTGGAACTTGCTCACTATCCTTATTCTTCGATCCAATCATTGTGATTATCATTCTTTCTATTTTCAGTTCCTGAATTTTGAATCTTCTAACCAAGTGTGCCTTTTCTCATTTAGATAGAATTTCCTGCCAATCACTGATCTGGTTGACTTCTATTGCCACCCCCTCATGAATCTACCATGGCCCCCTGGAGAGACATCCAGAGATGAAGCCCAGCTGCCACCTCTCCCTATCTTCAATCTCTACCTACAGGAAATAGCTATATCGAGTCATTTTTCATCATTCCTATGGCAGTTGAGACACCAGTCTTGAGTGAGGATTGAGGTGTATTCTGGCTAGGTAGAATAGGTAACATAAGGGGAGCCATAATGGAACACTGAGGAGGAGGGAGACTGGAAAACCAAGTGACCCAGCCACTTTGACTTAATAAAAACCACATTCTTCCCTGCTTTTTGTCCATCTGATCAAAACAAGCATTACGCTTTATTAACGTAAAGCAGTTGAAACCAGGGTCCCAGAACCAAAAAACTGAGTTTGAAATGTTAACTGCCAAGTCTCAATTAAAGGCACAGTTTGACAAGCTAAAACAGACAAAAAAATTACCCACTGTATATAAATCATACATGGGGCTAAGAATAAACATGTCCCCTACCTAAAGAATGCCTAATGGAATCAATGGGGATCATAATTAAAAACAGTAAGGGAGGGGCCAGCAGATGGCATAATGGTTATGTCACCAAACTCCCACATGTCTGACTATGGTTTGAGTCCCTGACTTGACAGCTTGTAACTCATGCAGGGCATGTGTGTATGTGTGTCCAAATTCCAAGAGGAGAATGGAGGAGAAGGGATTGGGGTATGGCCATCCCCCAGGGGATGATTTCTTACTTTCTGTCTCTCTGTCTCTGTGTCTCTGGAAAATGCATAGATCCTACAGCAACACTCTCTCTCAACAAAAAACAATAAGGGAACCC
>NW_006210081.1:0-1416 GCF_000334495.1 Tupaia belangeri chinensis | reverse complement strand
AAATATAGGGATCTTTAAGTTGTACTTTTTCCAGGGCAATCGTTAACCCTGGAGTAGATAAGTGTTCCTTAAGGTCTTGGAAACAGTGAAGGACTAATTGACCATCTTTGCCAGCAATTAAAATATCATCCATATAATGGACAAAATACATTTGTACCCAACTATCTCTGACTGATTGCATGGCTGCAGCAACATATTTTTGACACAAAGTAGGACTATTGGCCATACCTTGAGGTAAGACTGTCCATTGATAATGTTTCATTGGTTCTTTAAAGTTAATAGATGGAACACGAAAAGCAAATCTTTCTTGGTCCAAAGGATGTAAAGGAATAGTTAAAAAGAATCTTGAAGGTCAATAACTATTTTTAAGAAATTAAGGGATATGGCTACTGGAGACAGTAGCCCAGGTTGAAGTGCCCCCATTGGAACCATAATTTTATTGATTGCTCCTAAATCTTGGAGTAAGCACCATTTTCCTGATTTTTTCTTAATAACAAAGATAGGAGTGTTCCATGGCGAAGTACTCTCTATGATATGTCCTACCTCAAATTGCTCCTGTACTAACAATCGAGCAGCATGTAATTTTTCAGAGGGTAAAGGCCATGATCAACCCACACCGGTGTATTATCTTTCCAGGTGATCCGAGCTGTGTGGGGTACAGGAATGTCAATGGCCAATAGGATAAATTTCCCAGTCCGGTTCTATCAAGTTTAGGTTCAGGCAATAGGGGTTGAACAATGCCTGATTCATTTCTTCCCAAGCCTTTTCCTGGTGTATAACCTTGAGCCAGCATTTGTGAAGTTACTGTATCATTTGGGCTAAACATCAAGAGATTCATTTGTGATAACAAATCTCGTCCCCACAAATTAATAGGAAGGCCTTGTATTACAAAGGGTTGGATATGTCCTTGATTGCCTTCCCTATCTTTCCATTGTAATATTTTTGAACTTCTTTCAGGATTTTGACTTTGTCCTATACATTTCAAATTAGTTAGGGTTGGGACAAGAGGCCAAGATTGGGGCCAACTGTCCTTTTTAATAATTGTAACATCTGTTCCAGTGTCTATCAACCCAGAAAATTGTTTTCCAA
Source organism: Tupaia belangeri chinensis (assembly GCF_000334495.1). Classification (NCBI taxonomy): domain Eukaryota; kingdom Metazoa; phylum Chordata; class Mammalia; order Scandentia; family Tupaiidae; genus Tupaia; species Tupaia belangeri. The sequence continues at coordinate 327 of NW_006210081.1, read as the reverse complement.
CCAACCATAAAGTAAGCATTGGTTTACTTGGAGAGATTTGTTGTACCCAATAGGCATCTGAGGAACCAAAGCCTTTTTTGCCTCATGAAGAGGCTTGGATATTGTTTTGAGTTGAGAGCAATGGAAGGAGTAGGAGTTGAGCTATGTGTTTGTTGGCAGAAATGGTATTAATCTTGGAGAGAAAGACAGAATCAACTCTACTGCCCCAAAATCTCATTTGGAGCTTGGGGCAGCCCCCTTTTCCCAGTTCCCTGATCCTGATTTATTGGTCTATTATGGATATCAAATTTGGATGTACATGAGGTGAAGTGTGTGAGAATTCAAATG
>NW_006210080.1:1564-2212 GCF_000334495.1 Tupaia belangeri chinensis | reverse complement strand
AAATGGTAATTTTTGTTTAATTTTCCACAGACAAATCCCCAAGATAATACCAATTACCAAATTAAGAGCCTCTGTTGATGACACTGGGTGACTTCTTTCAACTTCAGGTGGCACCAAAGTGATTTAAAACAGGACCTCAGCATCTGAGGATCTTTCTTGGTCCGGCTTGTGGCTCTGAATGATACTATCAATGATGAAAAGTTATTCCTGATCTCTTTTCTACACTTTCCTCTGTTTTCCGTATAATAAATTTTATATTTCCATGGCTTATCATATTTGTTCATACCAATAGACATGAATAGTTTTCTTTTTAATATTCAGAAAACAAGAAATATCCTAAGTTCTATCTCTATCCTAATTTCTATTGATTTTTCCTTGTATATAGCATATCACTTTGTGTACCTATTTTTCTTATTGTACATTTTAATTTTTCTATCAATATTATCATAGTTTTATGTAAATGTTGAAAACAGATTTAATTTTCTTTTGTAGCGGTTTTTCCGTTAGGGCATGTGTACTTGCCAGAGAGAGAGAGAAAGAGACAGACACATTGTGAGAAAAAGTAAGAAATCATCCTCAGAGAGGTTGGTCATGCTGCAGTCTCCTCTTCTCCATTCTCTTCCTGGGATCTTGGGCATGTACACACAC
>NW_006210080.1:0-1186 GCF_000334495.1 Tupaia belangeri chinensis | reverse complement strand
AAACTAATAAGTATGTCTGCATTTCAATTTCTTTTTTTTTTTTAGAAAAATAGGCAGTGTATCTAATATTTGCTCAAGTATTTATTTACTTTTGGTAATACTGAGGCAATATTATGGGGCTGTCGAAAGTCATGACACATTTTTCCATAGAAAAGGAAAAAAAAACTAAAAATATGTTATGACTCTTACAACCCAATATCATCTCAAAGAATTACAGTGGGGGTCAGCAGGTGTCATTACAGTTAAGACATTAAAAAGAAAAACGAAGAGGCAAAACATTTATAGGGCATATAAATTGATTATTATCTGTTGATGATAGTATGTAGGCAACTCTAACTAGACTGGTGAGAAATGTATTCATGTTGGAAAATTTACAAGCAAAGTGATGTATAGTGATTGAATGTATAAAAGAAATTAAAATTATACAATAAAAAGTCCTAGGCTCCCACAAGACTTATTGCAGTTTGAGTCTCAGACATGCTAACTTGCTTTCTCACTTTACCTTCCTAAATATCTGTGGTGAGTGTGCATGATAGTTCTTAGAAAAAAAGAATTAGAGTGATAACTAATCACTTTTTTTCTTGTATTACCTATTTCTATACCAAAAGTCAGCAAATACTCCAGACTTTTGTCTCAGGAATAGGTTTGGCACCCACATGAATGTGTTTATTTTCTTCTGTGTCCCAAACCCTTTTATTCTCTATTTATTTTTTTCTTTTTCTTTTTAAAAATAATTATTTATTTAATCTTTTCTTATTATTAACTTTAAAATTTGCTCTAGGGCATTTGTGTTCAGCATAGAGAGACAGAGACAGAAAGAGGGAAACGGAAAATCAAGTGGTCAGGTCTGGGCCTCAAATTATGATCAGTCATGTGGGATTCCAGTACCTTGTGAATCATGCCACCTACTGGCCCCTAATATTCATTTTTTAAAAAATGCTTATTTAATTTAATGTGTTATTATTATTAATTTTATTTATTATCATAATCTTGTTTATATTACATTGGATCACATATAACTTTAAGTGTATTACATTTCTTTTTCCAGAAGGAATACTGTGTATATCAGTCAATACAAAGACATTAAAATCTCCATCATCATCATCAAATACGAAGACATTAAAATCTCCATCATCATTATAAATAGCTTTATTATTTTTTTTCAGATTATCATATTATTATTATT
>NW_006210079.1:0-518 GCF_000334495.1 Tupaia belangeri chinensis | reverse complement strand
TTTAGGGCACACTGGCACACGCCTGGCAAGAGTTTTAAGCCAGAGGGTCCAGACCTTGAACAGCAGTCGACTACATGGGAGTCCAGCAACGTAATTGTTATGCCTTCTGCTGGTCCCAGCATTATGATTTTGATATTGACCAATTAGAACAAATGCCGGTCCCTTCAGAAAGGATGCTCAAATTTAAACAATTGTACAGCCATGCTAGTGTATACTGGCTGAATAGCACCTTGGTCTACAAATGTTTTATGTTAAAATACAACAGTTTGGGCTGGATTGGTGGTACAGTGGTTATGCTGTACTCAAATGATGCTAGATTCACGTGGAGGATTGCAGGTTTGGTTGCACAGTTGACCACACACACTAGGCAGAAGCCTTCGTCCTATTAGCTGGGAATGTTGGTGGGATGGGGCTGAGAGTATATTGGTGTGAGACCCTCTTAAGGGTGCTTTGTCTTCCTCTATATCTCTAAGAAAAAAAAAAACTTAAAAAAAACCATTTTGATGGTTTATATCATT
>NW_006210078.1:0-414 GCF_000334495.1 Tupaia belangeri chinensis | reverse complement strand
AAACATAAGGCTAAACAACCTCTCCATAAGGTGGGCACCACCACAGCCGGAGAAGGCTGAAGAATCTCACAGATACAGAGAAGGAATTGCAAGGTGTTTCCTGAATTCCTTCAGACCTGTCTGTTGGAACACCCCTAGTAATTTCTACGTTTTGCTCTGCCTGCAGCGAGGGTCAAGGAAAGGACAAGTTGCAAGGTTCTGTCAAAGCCCAAAGGGACAATTGGTGTTTGCTCAGAGCATGTCCCCACACCTCACTCAGAGCCTCTCTCCGACATGTCCCTACAAGTGGCCAGTGCCTTAAACAAGATACCACTTGATGTTCCCTATGGCATGTTTATCAAGATGCCAGGACTAGGATTTTTTTCTTATAGGATTATTTTAACTTTATTTATTGATTGATTTAATTAAATTTGA
>NW_006210077.1:0-449 GCF_000334495.1 Tupaia belangeri chinensis | reverse complement strand
TAACACAGTAGCTGATATACACCACTCACTCACTCGATCTTAGCTATTATTACTGAAGGTCAGGCAGGATTCTGTGAAAAATGGCGAGTAACAGGGAGCATCTGTCAAGCCCTGGATATTTAAAGTCTGATTGTTCTCACTGAAACCCTGAAACGCTGCTTTGCTTTACACCCGCGAACCCCTCTACATGCGAGGCTTCCCATTCAGTGCTCTGATTCTACCACAGCCACTGGGTTGGCCTCTCCCAGAAACACAACATTTCTGAAAGTTGCTACATTCAGACCTGGTGACTTCTGTAGGACAGTGCCCACGGGGGTAGCAATCAATCTTGTCATATCAGTTTTCCAATCATCTATTTATCTATCTCCTAAATCTCCAAAAACACTTCTTCAAAACATAGCATAATTCAAGGACCAGCAGATGGTGTGATGGTTATGTAGCTGGACTCC
>NW_006210076.1:3456-5787 GCF_000334495.1 Tupaia belangeri chinensis | reverse complement strand
GGTCAGCCCTGTGAGAGCACAGTGCTCTAAATCTTAGACCACCTGCCAGCCTCCTTACATCACCTGCCAGCCCCTTGATACCATTCCTCATTGTCCTAAACATCTCAAAGCATTGACTATAATTTCAGGCAATTAGATGAGACAGAAGATTTATACAAATATCATGTATTGAGTTCATATATAAAAGCAGTGCTCAACTAGCCTCAGAAGCCCAGAAATGGATTAACCCCACTCTCATCATTTATCTGTTGGCCCAGGAGTTTTAACTTAACTTCTTTTTGTTTACACAATATTACATTGTTAGATATTTTAAAATTCAGAACCTAATATTTTCTACCCAACCAGATATGAGGACATAGGATAAATATTCTTGGGGGAAGACAACTTTTCAGAGTCTTTATCATGTAAAAACCTACATTGAAATGGTTTTAAATGAAGTAATTGCATATGAGGAGAAAATGACACGAGGGATATTTTTAGTAATGTATGAGATAAAGTAATTAGGAACCTTGGAAATATTTGATAAATAATATATAAAGGGTACCTGAAGGTGGTGAGGTGGTTAGAGCACTGGACTCCCACATGGTTGATCGGTGTTCGAGTCCCAGAAAAGATGACTTGTTTTCTCACTTTAACTTTCTCTGTGTATGTGTGTGTCTCCTTCTGGTCAAATTATAAAGAAATAATAAATAAAATAGAACAAAATATTTTAAAAAATTAAAGCATAATAATACATAAAGAAGTTAAGTATACTAGTTCTTAATTAGAAGTCTAGGTAAGGGGAGTGAGCAGGTTGTCTAGTGGTTAACTCTCTGGAATCCAACATGGCTGAGTGCAGTTTGATTCCTGGAACCAGAGGCCTGAAACTCATGTCAGGCACACATGCATGCATACAAGCCAAAAATTCTGAGAGGAGAGAGGAGATTGTAGTATAGCAATCCCCCAGGGGGTGATTTTTCTCTTTCTTTGTCTTTCCTTCTCTCTCCTATAGCCAAAATCCCTGTCTGAAAAAAATAAATAGAAGCCTAGGTAATATCTAAAGGATAAACAGTGAAGAACTATTAAATGTCAGTTTTCTCTGAAATGGGCGAAATAGTGACATGTAGTCAAAAGAGCTTATAACATACATGATAATGACTAATGATTTTCTTTTCTCCTCAGACTCCTGAATCTGTGTGTAACCACAACTGTGTTCCTGGATTCCAGAAAATTCCCCAAGAAGGAAGACCTGTTTGCTGTTTTATTTGTGCTTCTTGCCTGGAGTCAGATATTTCAAATCAAATAAGTATGAAATATATAACTACACTATAACTTCCTACTATTGCTTAATAAAAATGAAACTATTACTATTAGAAATAAAACATAGGGGCCAGCAGGTGCCATGGTGGTTAAGATATTGTCTCATGTGGCTAGCCTCAGTTCAATTCCCAACCCAGAAACTTGAAAGTCATGCAGGCACATGTACATGGGTGCTGAAAATTCTGAAAGAAGAGACTGTGGCATGGCCAAACCCCTGAAGGGTGATTTTTTTTACTTACTTTTTTACTTTCTGTCTCTCTGATAAATATATGTGCTTTATAGCAAAAATCTCCTTTAAAAATAAATTAGTAAATGAAACATAGAGCACCACAGTTCTTAATTCATGTAAGTATTGTTTTGCTATATTTATTTTATAGATAAACTCCTACCCTATTTTATGTAAGCTGTTTCCTGCCGATGCTCATTCTATTAAGCTAAACTGTGAAACTATTTCCAATGAACACCCTTGAAGTTAGGTGCTGGGTAAGACACTGTCAATTTTGGATCTCATACTGGACCACACTACTCATGAACGAGGATGTGTAATTACCAAGGCTATCTGTGGATGCCTTAAAGTTTGAATTTGACTTTGAGACCCAGATGATAAGCACAAAAGAATTCCAGATAAACTATTTAAAAAATATTTTATAACTTTTTCAGCCACACTCAAACATCTGTGTAATTAAGTAGAAAGAATTGACTAATATCAGAATACCACACTTCAAAATACATTACAGGAAGAAAAGGAATCATCATTTAAAAATTGAGGACTCAATTTTTTGAGGACTCAATTGAGGACATCTTAATAAATTTCACAATTGTGCACATCAAATATGCTCTCATGCAAAATATAAAATATAAAATGAAACAATTATCATAATAAATACTGTATTATCAAATATGAAATATGGAAAGTTATGGGAAATCATGCTTCCATTTTTCTGATATATAAGAAATAAATATGGTTTGAATTCTTCCATAAGTATTATGTAATTGCAGACATTTGAACAGTAGAAAACATTAGAATTTCAT
>NW_006210076.1:1461-3182 GCF_000334495.1 Tupaia belangeri chinensis | reverse complement strand
CATGACCATTTTATGGAGGTGGTGTTGTCTCACTTTCTCACTCTCTCTGTATCTCTCTCTAGTGAATGCATGTGCCCTCTGGCAACAGAGGTCAGCAAGTGGCATGTTGGCTTAGACGCTGAATTCCCACATGACAAACTGGTGCAAGTCCCGGATCTGGTGGCTCATTTTCTCACTTTCCTTCTCTCTCTGTCTCTGTCTCTATCTGATGAGCACACATGCCCTACAAGTTTTAAAAATAATGGTGAATAAAATTAAATAAAAACTTTAAAAAATAAAAAAGAAAAACAAAGTAAGAAAAGGTTTGTAATCCTAAAGAAGACATTCATGTGTTTGTGTGTACCAAACTTGGTTCTGAGGCAGAAGCCAGAAGTATCTGATGACTCTAGAAATAGGGGTAGGTAGTGTAAGAAAAAAAAAATGCACACAAACCAGAGAAGGAAGAGAAAGAGAAAGGGAAAGTGAGAATGCAAGTTGCCAGGTTCAAGACTCAACATGCAGTCACCGTGTGGGAGTCTATCATCTTCACCATCATACCACCTGCTTGCCTCCACTCTTATTCATTGAGAATATATTTGGTTTCTGGAAAAGTTATGACGTAGTTTTCTTTTATCTCTATGCAAAAATGCAGCATGAATTTTCTGACAACCCAATGCTATTGCCTCAATATTACCAAAAATAAGTAAATAAATGAATAAAAACTTGAGACATGAAGAACAACCCTACATATTTTTGTAAAAAAAAAATAAGTAATTGAATATAAACATGGCTGTTAATTTCTGTAAGCTCTGTGAAGGTTTTCCTGGTACATAACAATAGAAGTTAGTAATTGCTACAGAGACATTACAATTTATAAAGGCAAAATAGTACTAGCTACATAGAGAAATTAACAAACCATCCCTTCAGAGGTATCTAAATGGGTACTTCAAAAATAACACTGCATTCTTCTATCATATAGTTAAAATACAAATTTCTCATAAAATTGATATATATGAGCAATCAAATTTCATTCAAGATTCAAATGTTTTTTATTTACACTGTTTTTAATTTTGATATTTATGTAAAAGTGTTAATATTTACAGAAAAATCAAAATGTGCAATGAGAAAAGTCTGTATACAAAGTGATATGTTATATAGAAGAAAAAAATCAATAGAAATTAGGTTAGAGGAAAAGTTAAGATATTCCAGGAGAACAAATTAAAGTGATTTTTGTCTAAATATAAATAAGAAAACTATTCATTACTATTTTGATAAACAATAAGCCATGGAAATATAAGGTTTATCAAGGGGAAAACTCAGGAGAGGGTAGAGAAAAGATCTGGAATAAATTCTCTTTCTCAGTATCATCATTGAGAGTCACAAAATGGGTCAGCCAAGATCCTCATGTGCTAAAGACCCAGATTCAAATCACTTTGGTGTTATCTGCAGCTGAAAGAATTCACGGTGTGTCATGAACAATGGCTCTTAATTTGGTGTATCTTCCTATTACCTCAGGGACTTAATCTGTGCAAAATGGCACAAAAGTGACCATTGGCTTCAACATGACAATTAGTGAAATTGAATTGCTGGACCTTTGCTTTTTCACCAGATGCAAAGCAGTGTACCCAGTGCCCAGCTCAGGAGTATCCAAACAGTGAGAGAACTCACTGCCTTCCCAAGCCTGTGACATTCTTGGTTTTTGAGGATGCTTTGGGGACAGCCTTGGCCTGCATAACACTGGG
>NW_006210076.1:240-889 GCF_000334495.1 Tupaia belangeri chinensis | reverse complement strand
CAGGGCTTCTAGGCTGCATCTTTGTGCCCAAGTGCTACATTATTCTGATAAGGCCTGATGAGAACTCCTGGAAAGCTTTAAAAAACAGAAAGGGTTCTAAGTAAAACAGACACTCTAAGGTTTCATCCCTTAAGCCTGTATCACAATTTTAGGATTTTGAACCAAAAATGCACCCTGATTTTGTATCCTCATGTGATATGTGATAAAATAACTGAAAATGACTGACTTTTTAAATTCATTTTTAAAAACAGTCATTGTATATATCAACCTTAAGCAGGTATTAAACCTGCAACTATGAATTGTTTCTTAGATTAATGGGCAATTTTACATTATGTGTATAGATTCATTGCTAAATTATTATTATTATTATTCATTGTGTTTTCCTAGAAAGATTTTTACTTTTGTGTAGTCAGAAATAATGTCTTTATTTCCATTAATGATTTATCAATTTGTATCTTCTCTTTGTTAAGAAGATCTATTTAATATTCAGTAAGTTTATTGATGTTGTTTATAAAACCAGCTAGTGATGAGGCAAAGGGAACAGGCTTTCTTGAAGACACAGCCTTATGGATTCTGCAAAGTAGCCATTTTGGGAAAACAGAAATCAAGACTTCCCACTGATAATTCGGCCTCCAGCACCCAAAACTTG
>NW_006210076.1:0-225 GCF_000334495.1 Tupaia belangeri chinensis | reverse complement strand
TCCTCTGTCTCAGTCCCTGTCTCCTCTCTTTTTTTTTTTAATTTTTCTTTTTAGAATTTCACGTGGTGCCGTTTTCCAATTTTTGTTTTTTTACTTAAATATTTTTAAATATTATTTTTTTCTGTTTTATTGGAAAGTTTTTATCTTCCTTTCTTCTTGTCTTTTTCTGTTTCTTGTTTTGGTTTTTCTTTTTCTTTTTTTTTTGCTGTTGTTGCTGTTGTTTCT
>NW_006210075.1:0-624 GCF_000334495.1 Tupaia belangeri chinensis | reverse complement strand
GATCTTGTCCATGAGACTATCCTTTTCTATGATCTTTCTCTGTTTGTTCTTAATTATTATTTTAATGAGTCATCCTCCATCAATTCCACATTAATTTCTTCCATATATTTTAACCATTATAATAACAAAGTAGGGCAGGATGTGCTTTTTGATTCATGACTTTAATATAACTTGGGTATGGCTAAGACTCTTCTGACTCAGGCTCTACCTGACTTGTGACAGATTAGCTCTGAAGGCGTGCAGAAAATGCCACCCCAAAGTATGCTGCTTGGGACTTCAAACCAAGGACACTTAGGGAATAGCAAATCAGGGAAGGGCTTTCTCTGAACTTCCCTTATTTGCCTCAAGACAAATCCTCCAAAAGGAAATCAGTTGCCACAAATCCCTTTCCTGAGATTTTCATCAACCAGGGAAGGGGCCAGGCAGTGGCACACCAGTAACACAACTTGACCTACACAGGGAGGATTGGTTCTTGTCCTGGGGCCTCTTTAAACACCATAGGCTTACATGTAATCCGGACTGGCTGAGGTTGAGTGTGGGTCTTGGTGTGGAGATCCTATTGGGAGTCTCTCTATCTCTCTCTTTTTTTTTTCTTTTAATTTTAAATTTATTCATTCTCTACAT
>NW_006210074.1:0-1325 GCF_000334495.1 Tupaia belangeri chinensis | reverse complement strand
ATTCCCTATCACTCACCTCTACCATTTCCCACCCTTAAATATACTGTCTCTGGTGTCTGCACTTGCTTTCCATGCCCCCATTTTTTCACATTATTGATTCATTAAAGATCTTAATTAATCTAAAATTAAAGGATAACTTTGCAGAATATGTATTGTTAGATAGGAGGTTTCTTGTGATTATTGCTTTGTTTTTATATCAAGACTTTGTGTCATCCTATTCTCTCCTGTCTTACACCTTTCCTGTTGACATATCTATTGATAGTCTTAAAAAGATTCCCTTGCATGTGAAGATTCACTTTTGTTTTGTTGCTTTCCAGGTACTTTCTTCTTTCTTTCTTTCTCTTTTTCTTTCTCTTTCTTTCTCTTTCTTTTTTTCCTTTCTTTCTCTTTCTTTCTTTCTTTCGTTCTTCTCTTGATTTCTGTCTTCTTTCTTTTTCTTTCTTTCTTTTTTCAATTATCTTTCTGTTTTACTATAGGCTATTAACCATTGCATTGACAATTTTTTTTTCATTCTACTTCATACTAAGAGACAGAACTATATGAGTGGTGGAAAAATATGCTAACATTTGATTAAAACATTATGGGAAAATTCTGACATATGCTAAACAACATGGATAGATCTTGATGACATTACACTAAGTGAAGGAAACTAGTCACCAAAGAGCAAATACTATATGATTCTACGTACATGAGATATCTAGCATAATTCAAATCATAGAAACAAACAGTAGGGAGTTTCCAGGGACTGGTGGAACAAGGAAATTGAAAGTTCTTGTTTAATGATACAAAGTTTTGGTTTTACAAGATAAGAGTTCTGGATATGGTTCTGGAAATGGATGATGTTGATAGGTGCATAAAAATATAAGTGTACTTAATACCATTGAACTGTATACTTAAAAATGGCTAAGATTCAGGCCAGCCCCAAGGCCTGGTGGTAACAAAAATATGATCCCACATGGCTAACCAAGCAGTTCAAATCCAGGCCCTAATGGCTTGAAAGCACACTGTATGTGCCAAATCCTAACAGGGCACAGAAATAGAAAAGAGGGATGGTAACCTGATAATGCCCCATTGAGAGGTGGGTTTTCCCTCTCTGTCTCTCTCTAGCAAGCACATTCAAGAAAGAAAGAAAGAAAGAAAGAAAGAAAGAAAGAAAGAAAGAAAGAAAGAAAGAAAGAGTTAAGATCATAAACATTTTTCTATTCATTTTATCACAATTTTTTTCTTAATTAGTAGAAAAAAATTATAAGAAAATAAATATCAATAATTTCCCTTTAGAATTCAATATTTTTGGGGGAGGGATTTTTGCTATAGGGCACATGCAC
>NW_006210073.1:0-548 GCF_000334495.1 Tupaia belangeri chinensis | reverse complement strand
ATCAGCTGTGCAAAGGGAGGAAAACAGTACTGCTTAGACACTGCATGTCGCCTCTGCCTGTATTGTTCTGAAAGCTCAGATTTAACTCCAAAAGCTAGAAAAAAGCATATAATCCATCAGATGACCACAAACCACCACAGAGGCACAAGAAATATGAGAAACCAAGAAAATATCTCTCCTCTAAGGGAAAAGAATAACTTCTCTTTCTCCCCAGAGAATACAAGGGAACTCATGGAAATGTCAGACGAAGAATTTAAAATATTCGTAGTGACAAAGATAACAGAGATGCAAGAGAAGAGAAACAATGCACTCCAGAGGGTGCAGGAGAAAATATGAATTTCAAGAGGTGAGGAAGTTCCTGTATGTATGAGATGAGTTTCAGGAGGTGAGGAAGTGCCTGTACAATCTGAAAGGGGAAATATACATCATAAAAAAGAACCCAGAGGAATTGTTAGAGATGAGGGCCGTCGTAATACAGGACATCAAATCCTCCCTCGAAAATATCCAAAACAGGTTGGATCATCCAGAAGACTAAATCTCAGATGTAG
>NW_006210072.1:0-1132 GCF_000334495.1 Tupaia belangeri chinensis | reverse complement strand
GTCCCTTATCAGCCTTTTTCTTTGTGATTAATACTTTTTGTGTTCTAGTAAAGAAAAAAGTGTCTACTCTAAGATCTTTATGGTATTTTTCTCTAATATAAATTCCCTTTGAGTTTTGTCTTTCACTTAAGTTCTATAATTTACTTAAATTGAATTTGCAAATGGTATGATGGAATGATTAAATTTTAGTATTTTCTTTTCTTTCTTTTTTTTTAAGAGGTTTTTGTCTTAGGGCACATGGGCTGGCCAAAGAGAGAGACAAGGAGAGTGAGAGAGAAAGTGAGAAATCACCCCCGAAGAGGATGGCCATGTTGCAATCCCTTCTCCTTCATTATCCTCCTAGGATCTTGGACACGCACACACATGTAACCGGTGTGAGTTTCAAGCTGCCAGGACCGGGACTAGAAACGCAGCCAGCTACGTGGGAGTCTATGCCATCTGCTAGTTCCAAGTTTTGGTATTTTCTATTGTAATTTTCTTATCTGTTTTCTACGGATGGACGTTTTAGTTGTTTCCAATTTTGGTTGCTACAAGAATACTGCACTGCTATAAGAAGTTTTATATATGAACATGAGTGCACATGTTTGTGGAGTCAGTTATGTTGGCTATACAACCAGTGGTAAAGCTGTTGAGTCTAAGAGCATGTATTTATTAATCTCCACTAAATAATGAAATGTTTTCCAAAGTGACTGCACCAAATTATAATGTAACTAACACTACATTAAGATTGTCATTGCATGGAGACCAACAGTTAGCATAATGGCTATGTCGCTGGACTCCCACGTCTATGTTGCTGGACTCCCATGTAGTCGAACACGGTGGCTTAAATTCATGCTGGTCATGAGCGCATGCGTGCTCAAGATCCTGAGAGGAGAATGGAGGAGAAGGGATTGCAACGGGGCCATCCCCCCTGGGGGGTGATTTCTCACTTTCTGTCTCTCTGTCTCTCTCTCTGTCTGGTGAGCGCACGCACCCTATAGCAAAAACCTCTAAAACAAAACAAAACAAAACAATAAAAGATTGTCATTGCTTGGGGCCAGCAGGTGGTGTGGTGACTAGGGCATTGGACTACCAAATGGCCAACTGCGATGGCCATGGTCCGGTGACTTGCTTTCTCACTTTCTTTCTCTTG
>NW_006210071.1:0-475 GCF_000334495.1 Tupaia belangeri chinensis | reverse complement strand
AGGAGACCCCTCTTTTCTTACCCGAAACACCATAGTCCGGGCTGCATTACCAATTCCATTTCACCTATAATGGCAGGAAGGCGGGAGAGCAGCTACAAGGTGTATACGGCTAAGGACAACCACAGGGGCTTTATGCCACTTGGTTGATGTGACACAGTCCTACCAGAGGCTGCCTGGTGAATTTCCCCGTTGACTCTCCAAACCTTCAGATGGAGTCCTTCTGGTTACCTCATCATGTGTTTACCTTCCGGTCTAAGGTCAACTGTTGAATTGATCCATTTTGGTCTACAAAGGATCAAAGTTCTTTATTGATGAGCCCCCAACACACCCCTTTTGGTTTCTGATAAAAACTACTCTCCTGCTCCGGTGGTGGATATGGTAAACAGTGTAATTTGATTTTTTTAAATATAATTTACTAGAGGACATATGTGTGATTCAGAGAAAGATACAGAGCAAGCGAAAGAGAGATCAACTC
>NW_006210070.1:1993-2365 GCF_000334495.1 Tupaia belangeri chinensis | reverse complement strand
TTGTTTTATGGCCTTACAGATGGTCTATCCTATAGAATGCTCCAATGTACTGATGAGGGTGTATTCTACATCTGTTAATGAAATGGTTTTTTAAATGTCAATTAAATCTCTTTAGTTTATAGTGCAATTTAATTCAGATTTTTATTTATTTATTTATCTATTTATTTACTCAGCCAGAGGGCACTGCATTTGCAGGAGACAGAGAGGAAAAATAAGAAAGCACCCACCCCCAAGGATTAATGGTCACTCTGCAATTCCTTCTCCTTCATTTCTCCTTTCGTTTGTGATTTTGGGCATGCATGCACACATGCCAGCATGTTTCTCAAACCACTGGGCCTGAGACTTGGACCATATGTTTGGCCATATGGAATC
>NW_006210070.1:1121-1977 GCF_000334495.1 Tupaia belangeri chinensis | reverse complement strand
CGCATAGGGTGGTGCAGTTATTGTTTTTTTTTTTTTTTTTTTTTTTTATAATGGTTTTCTGTCAGGATGATTTCTTCAGTGCTGGGAATAGGATATCAAAGTCTATCTCTTCCCTTCAGATCTCATAATATTTGTTTTATGTATCTGGGTACATATGCAACTGCTATCATTAAATCATTTTGCTGAATTGATTTCTGTATCATCATATAATGACTTGGTCTCTTTAAAAGAAATAGCAGGGGATGTGCACTTACCAGAGAGAGCTCACCTCCCTCAATGGGACATGGTCACCCTGCAGTTCCTTCTCCATTTCTCCATCCTGTCACAATTTTTGGCACATAAGCCTGGCATATTTTTCAAGACAGTGGAGCCAGGTTTCAAACCACAGTTGGCCATGTGAAATCTGGCTTCTTTAACTATTAGGCTATGACTCCAGCCTCCTTTCTACAGATTTTTTACTTAAAAGTCTATTTTATGTGACCTAACAAATCCTGCTTGCTTTTGGCTTCCATTTGTATAAGATAACTTTTTCATTCCTTCACTTTCTGTTTACATGTATCTTTACTTCTGAAGTCAGATTATTTTATGAAGCGTATAGTTGGTCTTTCTTTCTTTTATTTTTTTAAATTCTATCCAGTCAGTTAGTTTCTAAATGTATTAACATTCAAGGTTGATTGATATGTCAAGATTTACTCCTGTCATTTCATATTTCCTAGTTTTCATTTATTCCTGCCTTTTTAGTTTTGGGGCTTGATGATTTTTTCTAATGTTAAGGATTTTCTTTCTCACTTGTGTATATTCTCTACCAGTGAGTTTTATACTTTCATGTGTTTCCATGATAATAGTTATCCTTTTG
>NW_006210070.1:0-704 GCF_000334495.1 Tupaia belangeri chinensis | reverse complement strand
TACAGTTCTGAAGGATAGGTTTGCTGGGTAAAGTATTCTTGGTTGGCAATTTTTTGCTTCAAGCTCTTTGAATATATCATGCCATTCTCTCCCAACTTGTAAGGTTTTTAATTGAGAAATCTACTGTCAGTCTAATGAAGATACAAGCTCTTTGAATATATCATGCCATTCTCTCCCAACTTGTAAGGTTTTTAATTGAGAAATCTACTGTCAGTCTAATGAAGATACCCTTATGTGACTTTATCCTTTTCTCTTGCTGGTTTTAAAATTCTCTCATCTTTGCAATTTGACAGTTTCACAATAATGTGCCTTGGAGAAGGTCTTTCTGGTTTGAATCTTTCTGGGGACCTTTGAGATTTCCAAACCTGATTGTGCATATCTCTCTCAAGACTTGTAAAGTTTTCAGCTATTATTTCATGAAATCGTTTTTGTATGTCGTTTCCTGTCTCTTCTTCTCTGGAACTCCCATAACGCCATATTTGTTCACTTAATAATATCCCATAGATCTTATAGGTGCTCTTTATTCTTTTTAATTTTCTTTTTTATTTTTCTGTCTGAATATATTATTTCAAATGACTTGTCCTCAAATTCAGAAATGCTTTCCTCTGCTTGAAAATGCCTACTTTTAAAACTCGTGGTTATATAGTATTTCTTTTTTTTCTCTTTTTTTTTCTTTTTTATTTTTTTATTATCATCATCATAAT
>NW_006210069.1:0-1219 GCF_000334495.1 Tupaia belangeri chinensis | reverse complement strand
CAATATGCCAACACTTTTTATTTAATGGTGCTGAATATCTTCTCAGTAGTGAGGAACTTTCTTATTTTAAATTTTTTTATGTATTCAATCACTAGACATCACTACAGCTTGTACAGCGAATTTACCCAACATGAACACATTTCACACCAGTCCAGTCGAAGACACTAAATATGATTATTACTATCAGATAGTCACCATTTCTTTGTGTGAGGAAAGGAATCACGGAGGAAAATAGAGGGTGTTTTCATTCTGAACCTGGCATCCGTGCAGCGCTTGAGGACTGATTGTACATCACTTGCCAACTTAATTTCATTGTAACTCTTGTTCAAACCACCGACTTGGATCTGGTAAATGACAGTGAATTCCACTCCATCATGAGTTTTTCCTCACAATATAGCTGAAAAAAATCGAGAAAAATTAATTGTTGATTGGATTAATGTAAAAAATGTCAATACAAATTGCAATTATGTATTTGGGGAAAAAAATGATAGCAGATAATTTCATTCTGAATTATTCAACACACTTCTCAAATAGGACTACAATTCTTCATATTTTTTAGAAACACTGTGCTTATTTCCCTTCCAAAAAAAAGTGGCTTTATTTTGTTCATTTTATAGGTGTAATAAGAATAGTGGCTTAGCTAATCTAATAATACATTTTACAGAATGAACTGGAGGGCCAGCAGGTGGCATGGTGGTTAAGGTGCTGAACTCCCACACGGCTAACTATGGTTGGAGTTCCTGACCTGACAGTTTGAGAATCACAATGGCTGTGTGTTCATGTGTGTCCAAAATCCCAGGAGGAGAATGGAGATGACATTGTTTTGTGGCTGTCCCCCGTGGGGTATGATTTCTCACTTTCCCTCTCTCTGTCTTTCTCTCTCTCTTTGGTGAGTGCATGTGTCCTATGACAAAAACCTATAAAAAAAAAAAAAGAAGAAGAAGAAGAAAAGACAATTACAGACAATTTGGACGTGAGAATGGAAAAATTATGTTAAAATCCTGCCAAAACAATTTAAAGAGAAACAAAATTTATGTAATTGATTTTCTTGCAACCCTGAATCTCTCACTTTTTGCTTGAGTTTGATTCTTGATTGATTTCAGTTGAATTTGAAATTGTTTTATGTATATCAGATAGGGCATGGCAGGTTAACAATGGCTGTGGATTCTCTGTGACTCCTTTCATTGAGAGGTAGAGTCTTAGATTGATTGACAGAGTG
>NW_006210068.1:694-922 GCF_000334495.1 Tupaia belangeri chinensis | reverse complement strand
TTTGAGCAGACAGGTGCTGTGATCAACACTAACAGATCACGAAACTCCAAAAAGTGGGCAAAGTACACTAATAGCTAGCACAAAGATATTACAATTAGGATAAATATAAATAACAGATATATATTATATAAACCATGCAGAGAATCAATGTAAACACTAGGTAGTTTTTTCTTTAACATCAAGCAACTGACTAAACTTTAGATAGATCTTCCAAGAAAAGAGCGAAAA
>NW_006210068.1:0-548 GCF_000334495.1 Tupaia belangeri chinensis | reverse complement strand
CAATTAATCAATACCCACAATGTAAAATATAGCCATTAACCTAAGATACCATTCATAATTTAAGGTTTAATAACTGTCAAAAATTAGATGCATTCAATAATTGTTTTAGAAATAAATTTAAGAAGTCAGTCATTTTCAGTTACTTAAATGATGAGCTGGAAAAAGAATGTAAAAATAATATCTTTTTATTCAAAACCCTAAAATTCTGATACACACTTATGTGATAAAACCTTAGTTTTATTTGAAACCTCTTCTGTTTTTTAAAGTTTTCCAACAGTTCTTATCAGGCCTTAAGAGAATAACATAGCACTTAGGGGCAAAGATGCAGCCTAGGAGCCCTGCACTGGAGGATAAGATGGAGAAGACCTCCACGGCCACCATGAACTTCCCCTTGGTGCTGTGGTAGACAGGGACAAATGTGACCCAGACACTGCAGAACACCAGCATGCTCAATGTGAGGAACTTGGCTTCATTGAATGTGTCAGGAAGGCTCTTGGCCAGGAAAGCCACAATGAAACTTCCCAGAGCCAAGAAGCCCAGGTAGCCCA
>NW_006210067.1:0-575 GCF_000334495.1 Tupaia belangeri chinensis | reverse complement strand
CAACAAATAGAAATATTAAATGATATAAAACAAATAAAAATATTTACACAGTTTAGTATAACAAGAAACAAATTTAAGATACAACATTCAGAATGGTTCTATATTTGTAAAATGACATTTCATACAGTATTAATATTCAAAATGTGTAAAGATCTCAAAAATTTAACATTCAGAATACAAATATTCTAAATTTTAAAAAGTGCATAAAGCTTGAATAGACACTTTTAAGAAAAAAAGCATATGATGCCCAGCGCATATATGAATAAATGCTCAACATCACTAATCATCACTAATCAAGAAAGTGCAAATTAAAATAATAGCAAAAAACCATTGCCCATTATTAGTAGAAATGTAAATTTGTGTAATACCATAAAAAATTTATTTATTTATTTATTTCATACAGTACAATGCTCTCTGGAAAGAGAGAAATAGAGAGTGAGAAAGGGAAAGCATATCCATAGGTAAATCACAACACCATGATCAATTCTCTATTTTCTCCCTCAGGATGTGAGGGAGAGAGAGAGAGAGAAAGAGAAAGCACATTCTTAGGGAAATCACAACACCACAATAAAGTC
>NW_006210066.1:4721-5986 GCF_000334495.1 Tupaia belangeri chinensis | reverse complement strand
GGTTTATGGGGAGACCTTCTATAATAAAGGACTGGTTGGTTCCTTGGTTTTCCTGTCTGTCCACTGTAATACTTTAGCGCTCCTTTCTGGATTCTGACTTTGCCCAATGCCTTTTAGGTGGGTAAGGGTTGGTGTTAGGGGCCAAGGTTGGGGCCAGTTGTCTTTTCTGAGAATGGTAACATCGGCTCCGGTGTCAACAAGTCCAGAAAACTGTTTACCATCTAACCATAAAGTAAGCACTGGTTTCTCTGGAGAAATTTGTTGGACCCAGTAGGCATCTGAGGAACCAAACACTTTTTCACCTCGTGAAGAGGTTTGGATGTTATTTTGAGTGGAAAGCTGTGGAAGGAGTAAGAGTTGAGCTATGCGCTTTCCAGCTGTAATAGTTGTGATTAAATTTGGAGACGAAGCCATATTTTTTATTTCTCCCTCATAGTCATTATCTATTACTCCTGGAAATATTTGAAGTTCCTCCATAGTGGCACTACTACAACCCATGAGTATTGCAAAGATGTTTGGAGGTAAAGGGCCAAAGATTCCAGTAGGCAAGGCCTGTACCCCCATCTCGGGAGTTAATACTGTGTGGGTGGTGGAACAGAGGTCCAGTCCTGCGCTTCCTGGAGTCGCTCTAGAGAGGTCTGAAATGGATTGTTTGTTGGAACAGTTTGAATCACCCAAAAAACTTGCTTGGGTCTGGGGACCTCGGGCTGGCCCTTGTTCCCATTTCCCTGAAAGTAAATGAGTGGTCTGCCATGGATATCTGTTTTGGACCTGCACTCGTTGGCAGGATGACTTCTCCTCTGGCACTTACGGCATAACTCAAGAGGTTGATTCTGTCTCTGATTTTTAATAATTTTTATTTTACATTGTTTTGCCATGTGTCCTGGTCGACCACATTTAAAACAATTACCTCGATTATTGCGGTCAAGGAATTGATGGATGGTGTATCCTTGAAGGGCAGCAGCCATGGCCAATCCCTGTTGGTATGCTGATCCAATCTCTGAACACAGACGTATGTACCCTGTCAGGTCTCTTTTTTCTGTGTGGTCTAATGCCTGCCTGACAAGAAGCGTTAGCATTTTCATATGCCAGTTGTTTTACAAAGTCTGTACTTGCATCAGCATTACTGGATATTTTTTCTTACATGGTAATTAATTGATGTACAAAGTCAGAAAAAATGTTCATCAGGCCCTTGTCTATTGTTAGTAAGGGAGGTCCTCTAATCTCTTTTGGCAGGGAGTTTTTTCCAGGCCTTTATGCCTGCC
>NW_006210066.1:4306-4620 GCF_000334495.1 Tupaia belangeri chinensis | reverse complement strand
TCTGTGCATTGCGGCGGGAATTTTGCCTACAAGCCTCTACATATTCTGATTTCCAAAGCAGGTAGTCTCCTCCTGAAAGTGTAGCTCGGGCTAATGTTTGCCAATCAGATGGTGTGAGCCAGCCCTCAGCGATAACTTCGACTATAGATAAGGTATACGGAGCAGTAGCTCCATATTGGGCGACTGCCGCCTTAATTTCTTTTACCATTTTAAAGTCAAACCCGCTGTGACTGCGCCAGACCTGTCCTTTGGGATCTGTAGTTTCCATAACAGGGAATGTCTCAAAGTCTGTCATGTGTGATCCCTGAACTAGT
>NW_006210066.1:2072-4060 GCF_000334495.1 Tupaia belangeri chinensis | reverse complement strand
TGTCCCATTATTACCCTTATTACTTATAAGTAAGGAACCTTTGTTACTCACCGGGACAATTCTCTGCCAGCCTCCTCTTTGGCCTTTCTCAGGATGATTCTCTGCCGTCCCCTTCTGGATGATTCTCTGCCATCCCTGGACAATTCTCTGCTGTCCTTTTCTGGACAATTCTCTGCCATCCTTTCTCGGGACGATTCTCTGCCATCCCCTCCTGGACAATTCTCTGCCGTCCTTTCTCGGGACGATTCTCGGCCGCACCCTCCTGTTTTCCACTGTGGCCTTTCTCTTTATTTTGGTGCTCGGGATGATTCTCTGCCATCCCCTTCTCGAGCGCTCTTCACTGGATCCTTCATACTCAGGGTCCTTGTTTGGGCACCATGTGTCCCGACCCGGGGGGGGAGGGGCAGGGGGACAGTCGAACAGGTTTCCTGAAGGAAGGAGTGAGAGATGGGACAAACGACGCAGTGTTACAACATGGAGATGACACAGTGTTACAATTCTTCAGGGTCGTCAGGAGACAATGCATCGTCACAACTCTTCAGGGTCGTCAGGGTCATCTAGTGATTGTGGGCCAGGGATCGTGGTTATATACTTGTTGGTCAGCAGTGATTGGTTGAATGAAGGATTGTAAAAGGTGGGTTATGATTGGTTGCTTTTGTGGACCAATCATGAGATGCCGGATATGCAAATCTGAGGGATTCTAAGATCACCAATTTGCTATGGGAAGTGGCCAGAGTATGGTTTTGAAGGTAAGGTTTTGAAGGGGAGCCAATCATGGCCTTTGGCATTGTGTAATTGTTTGTCTCTGAGAAACCAGCGATATTCACTGGTGCACAACCTCCCGCATGTGCTGTTCATTCAGATGTGTGCATGGAGATAAGCTTTCATGTTGTTTTATTAAAAAAAAGATAGGAAAATTGTAA
Source organism: Tupaia belangeri chinensis (assembly GCF_000334495.1). Classification (NCBI taxonomy): domain Eukaryota; kingdom Metazoa; phylum Chordata; class Mammalia; order Scandentia; family Tupaiidae; genus Tupaia; species Tupaia belangeri. The sequence goes on along the minus strand of NW_006210066.1, from coordinate 3,137 downwards.
CTTATATAACATATAATGCATATGTAGTGTAGTATATATGCTATATATGTTTTTATATATTATACATATTTTTATATACATGTGTGTATGTATATATGTGTGTGCATATATATATATATAATGTCACCATCTGTTGAAATATTGGACATTTTGGAGTATTTTTATGTATCTCAAAGATACATAGATAAAGAAAAAAAGAGAGAAAGAAAGAAGAAAAGAGTGACTTCACAAGAAACTAAGATACTGCAGTACTTAAAATTTTAAGAAAAGGAAAATTTGGTTAACATTTTTAAATATACATTCAATTGCTGTGCATTATTATGGCTTGCAAAGTGAATTTTTCCAGCATGGATACACCGCATATTAGTCCATTTAAAGATATTCTCATACACATTGTCATCAACAGGTAATTTTTATTTTTGTGTCCCTTAAATATTTTGTTTCTTTCTTTTTCTCTTTGATTCCCTTCTTCACCTTCTCCCGTTTCTCACCCTAGTCCCACCCTGTCTCTAGTATCTGCAATTATTCTTCAAGCTTTTTTATATCTAAGGAGCTTTCAGCTTCTGCCATAAAGTACGGACATTTGGTATATATTAAGTGAGGACATGAAAAGGCCTCTCATAGTGGGGCTTACTTCTCTTAGCAAAAAATGTTCCTTAGTCATCCACTTTCTATAAAATGCCATGTTCTTGGTTTTTTTTTTATAACTATTATTTCATTGTATATATGTGCCATACTTTTTCAATCCTTTCATCTGTTTGTGGACGTTGGGTTGGTTCCATGTCTTAGCAGTTGTGAATAATGCTGCAATAAATAGATGTGCAAGCACTTTTCTGACTGAGCTTTCTCTTCTCCTTTGGGTAGATACCCAGGAGTGGGATTGCTGGATCATATGGTAGTTCTATTTGTAGGTCTTTGAGGAGCCTCCATATTGTTCCTCAAAGTAGCTGGACCAATTTACATTCCCAAAAATAGTGTAAGAGAGTTCTCCTTTCACCACAGCCCTGCTAACACTTTCCAGCTTTTTTTTTTTTTTTTTTTTATTCTTCGCGCTTCTGTTTGGGG
>NW_006210066.1:0-1741 GCF_000334495.1 Tupaia belangeri chinensis | reverse complement strand
CCTCACTTTCTGTCTCTGTCTCTCTTTGTCTGTCTGGCGAGTGCACGAGCCCTATAACGAAAACTTCTCCAAAGAAAAGGAAAAAAAAAGATTAGTTTGTTTAGTTCATTTTCCCATCTCTTAATTGGATTGATCTTTTTTTGAGGGGTGGTGGTGGTGGTGTAGGGTAAACTGCTTGAGTTCCCTGTGTATTCTGGTTATCACTCTCTTATCTGAGGCATTGTTTACAAAAATATTCTCCCATTCTAGATGTGATTTTACACTAATTATGTTGGCTTTTACTGTGTAGAAACTTCTTAATATGAAATAATCCTACTTGTCTATTTTGGGGAATACTCCTGTGCTTTGGGGATTTTATTTAAGAAGTCTTTACCTACCCCAATGTCTCCAAGAGTTTCCCTAGTGTTTTCTAGGGGAAGTTTTATAATTTGAGGTCTTAAATTTAGATCTTTGATCCACCTTGACTTAATTTTTGTCAAAGGTGAGAGGTAGGGGTTCAGATTAATTTTTCTGCAGGTGAAAATCCAGTTTTTCCAGGACCATTTGCTGAAGAGGTTTTCCTTTTCCCACTGGATTGACTGGTACCCCTTGTCAAAAATCAGTTGACTGTATGTTTGGGAATTTATTTCTGGGGACTCTGTTCTGTTCCATTGATCCACAAGTCTGCTTCTGCACTGGATTGACTGGTATCCTTTGTCAAAAATCATTTGGCTATATGTTTTGGGATTTATTTCTGATGTCTCTATTCTGTTCCATTGGTCCACCTATCTGTTTTTGTGCCAATACCATGCTGTTTTGATTATCACAGCTTTGTAATATATTTTGTGGTCAGGGAGCAAGATGCCTTCTACTTCACTCCTCTTGCACAGAATTTTTTTGGTAATACGGGGTCTTTTTGATTCCAGACAAATTTTTAAATCTGTGAAGAGTGACTCTGATATTTTGATTGGATTGCATTAAATATGTTTATTAATTTGGGTAGAATTGCCATTTTGATTGTATTAATTTGTCCAATCCAGAAGCATGGATGTCCTTCATCTACTTTTTTGTGTCATTTTCAATATCTTTTTAAAAATATTCATAGTTTTCTTTGTAAAAGTCTTTGACTTTCTTAGGTTTATCCCTAGGTATCTTATACTTTTTGCGGCTGTGGTAAAAAGGATTCCTTTCTTTGGATCTACCTTGTTCAACTTGTTGTTTGTTTATAGAAATGCTTTAGATTTTTTGGATGTTGATTTTGTATCCTGCTACTTTACTGTATTCATTTATTACTTTGAGAAGTTTTATCATGGAAACCTTTAGGCCTTCTAAGTATACTTTCATGTCATCTGCAAATAAAGATATTTTCAACTCTCCTTTGCCTATTTGAATACCTTTTATTTTATTCTGTTATCTGATTGCATTGATAGGACTTCCAGCACTATATTGAAAAGGAGTGGAGAAAGTGGCCTGTCTTGTCATGTACCCGCTTTTAGTAGAAAAGCTTTCATCTTTCCCCCATTCAGTATGATGTTAGCTATGGTCATAAATGGCTTTTATTGTGTTGATAAATAACCTATCTATGCTGATTTTAGTGAGGGTCTTAATCATGAAGGGATTTTTTGTGGTTGTTCTTTGTTTTGTTTTGTTTTTAAAGAAAGCTTTTTTAAAAATAATTATTTTATTTAACTTATTTATTTATTTATTTTCACTTGACCAGAGAGGAACAGAGCCAGAGGGAGACAGAGAGGGGGAAAGTAAG
>NW_006210065.1:22150-28336 GCF_000334495.1 Tupaia belangeri chinensis | reverse complement strand
TATGGTTTTTGTCTTTCTTTCTGGTAATATGGTGTATTACATTCATGGTTTTGTGTATGTGGAGCCGTAACCAAAACACCACCTGCCAGCTCCAGAGATGTTGTGTTCTATCAAACGCTTTTTCTGCATCAGTCGACATGACCATATGGTTTTTGTCTTTCTTTCTGGTAATATGGTGTATTACATTCATGGTTTTGTGTATGTTGAGCCATCTTGCATGCTTGGAATAAAGACTACCTGGTTGTGATATATAAACCTTCTTATATGCTGTTGGATATGATTCGCAAGTATCTTATTGAGAATTTTTGCATCTATATTCATTAGAGATATTGGTATGTAGTTTTTGTCCTTGTCAGGTCCTCGTATGTTTTGGGGATGAGGGCTTTGGAGGCTTGATAAAATGAGGGAGGGTTCCTTCCTTTTGGATCTTTAAAAATAACTTGAGTGGAATGGTGGTTAACCCTTCCTTAAAAGTTTTGTGGAATTTAGAAATGAAGCCATCAAGACCTGGGCTTTGTTGAGAGGTTGTTTATTACTGATTCAATCTCATTGCTTGTTATGGGTTTATTCAGGCTTTCTCTGTCTTCCTGAGTCAATCTTGGTAGATTAGATGTCTCCAAAATTTGTCCATCTCATCTAGGTTTTCTTGTTTGTTATGGTCACTCATAGTATCCTCTGATGATTTTTTTGTATTTCTGTTATGTCTGTTGTAATATTACCTGTTTCATTGCAAATTTCACTTATCTGGTTTCTTTCTCTCTCCTTAATTAGTCTAGCTAATGGTGTGTTGGTTTGTTTATCTTTCAAAGAACCAGATTTTGCTTTTATTTATTTTCTATATAATTCATTTATTTTCTATTTACTTATTTTTATTCAGATCTTTATTATTTCTTCTCTTCTGGCACTTTTTTGGATTATTTTGTTGTTTTTCAATACTCTAAGGCATGGTGTTAGATTGTTCATTTTCTGTCTTTCCATCTTTTTCTTACATGCACTAATTGCTTTGAACTTCCCTCTTATGACTGCTTTTGCTGTGTCCCAAAGATAATGGAAGCTCATGTACTCATTATCATCAATTTCCATAAATCTTTTTATTTCAGTCTAAATTTCATCAGTAGTTGTGAAGTCATTCAGAGTAGGTTGTTTAGTTTCCACATGTTTGTATATTTTCATGTTTTTTTTCCTTCTGAAATTAATATCAACTTTAATTCCATCACTATCAGAGAAGATGCTGGATATAGTTTCTATGCCTTTGAATCTGTAAAGACTTGTGTTGTGCCCTATCATGTGGTCATTCTTCAAAAAGGTTCCATGCAGGGGTGAGAAACATGTATATTTTGTGGTAGAGGTTCTATAGATGTCTGTCAAATCCAGTTCTTATATGGTATCATTTAGATCCTGTGTCACTTTGCTTATTTTTTGTCTAGATGTAATGTCCAGAGATCATGGGGTGTTGAGCTCCCCAACATTTAGTGTGTTAAAGTCTGTCTCTCTTTTTAGTTCTAGCAGTCTTTCTGTCACGTATTTGGGTGCTCCTGAACTGGGTGCATAATTTATAAGCATTATGTCTTCGTGAATTAGCCTTTTTGCTACTACATAATACCCTTCTTTATCTCTTCTTCCAGTTTTTGTCTGAAAGCCTATTTTGTCTGAAATCAGTGTAGTGACTTCAGCCCTCTTTTGGTTTCCATTTACATGAAATATCTTTTCCAGTCCTTCACTTTTAGTCTATGTTTCTTGTAGGTAACAGATAGAAGGTTTCTGGTTTATTATTCATTCAGCCAATCTGGGTCACTTGATTAGAGAATTTAATCCATTAACATTGAATGTTATTATAAATATTTCTGGACTTGTCCCTAACAGGAAGTTGGGCATTTTATTGATTGTTTTTTTGTTCTCTTGTTTTTGTCTGTCTCTTTTTAGTGTTCCTAGTATAGCACTCCCTTCAAAATTTCTCAAAGAACTTGTCTGGTGTTGTTAAGTTCTTTCAGGCTTTGTTTACCTGATAATTTTTTTTTTTATCTTTTCTTCCCTTTTGAAGGATAATCTTGCCTGGTATAGTAATCTTGCTTGGAATTGTTTCTCTCTTAACACTTTGAATATATCTTCCCATTTTTTTCCTTGTTTGCATTGTTCCTGGTGAGAGGTCTGATGTTAGTCTGATGGGATATCCTTTGTAAGTAACTTGAGGTTTCTCTCTTGACAATTTTAGCATCTTGTCTTTATCTGTGGTTTTGACTGGTGTGGCTGTGATGTGCCATGGAGAGGATCCTCTTGAGTTACCCCTACTTGGGGTCCTTTGTATTTCTCTAGACTTGGAAAATTTTCTTCCAGGATTTCATGGACTAGATTATTAATCCCTTTATTAGTTTCTTTACCTTCTGGTATACCAATTATTTGGAAGTTTGGACATTTTATTGTATCTAATATGTCTCATATATTGTCCTCGTTTCTTTACTTTTTTTTTGTTTGTTTTTCAGTCTTTTTGGTGATTGTTTTTAAGGTCAGAAGTATTGTCTTCTGCATCCAAGATTTGATCTTCTCCATGATCTAATCTACTTTTAATACTTTTGAGGGAGGTTTGACTTCCTGTATTACAACCCTCATCTCTAACAATTACATTTGATTGTATTTTTCTGGTGTCTATTTCTTCTTTCAAATCATGGAAGGGCTTCCTCATCTCATTGTCTCTTTTCTCTTGTATCTCATTTAGTTTTGTCACTATGAATATTCTGAATTGTTTATCGGACATTTCCATGAGCCCTCTTTGTGGATGATGAGAAACTGATGTTTTCCTTTGAGGTAGAGATATTTTCTTGGTTTCTCATAATTCTTGTGCCTCTGTGATGGTTTCTGGTCATCTGATGGATTATACATTTCTTCCTAATTGCTTGAAATTAATTCTGTAATGTTAAGGGGAAAGATGAGTTGTATTTCTCTGGTGTGATCTTTGAAGAGGGCATTGTGTTCCAGTCAGAGAATGGTGTATGTAGCCAGCTTGAGGTGCTTGGTTTCTCTTCAAAGTCTCAGGTCCAGGTGTACCTGGGGCTAAGCTGGAGGATATAGCACTATGCACAGACCAGAAAAATATGAAGTTTCAAAGGGCACCAGGTACTCCAAAAGTCACTGGCAAGAGTAGATGAGCCACAGTCTTTCTCAGCTCCTTCTCCCTGCTTCTCACCCTATAACCTGGCTCTTCCTTGCTGGTGTGGATATTTCAATGGTGTAGGGGTAGGGAGGACTGGAAAGGGTAGGACTCTCCAGATCCCAGTTAACACACCTGAGAGTTCAAAGGCCTGTGGGAGATGAGCCACAGTCTCTCTGCAACTCCATCTTCCTGCCACTCACTCAGCAACCTGGCCCATCCTCACTGGAGCAGATGTTCCAATGGCCCTGTGTTGTGTGTTTAAGTGCTATCTATAGTGTTTGAGTTAGCCCTCAAGTGTTATTTGTTTTCTTCCATATTCATGAAGCAAAACCTTTCACATTCAATGAATTTTTGTCTTTTTTATTCAATGGCCATGATTGAATGAGTCAAATATTTTTGTAAGACTTCTCAAGTAAAATAGATTTCTCTGTGCTTCTTCTCAATTTCTGTATTCCTGGAGGCAGCACTTTTCAACAATTTTAGCTTATTCTTTCTTCTTTTCTTTTCTTTTTTCTTTTTCTTTTTTAATTTGATCTATGGTATGTGTGCATGGGTGATTGGGTGTGGGGAAGTTGGGAGAAGTGAGGATGGAGGGGAATGGGGCTGTGTGTGAGACCTCTCCCAGGGAGAGAGAGGTCAACTACATTGCACTTCTTTCTCCTCCATTCTCCTTTTGGCATTTTGGGCATGTATGATCATTTGCCTGAGATGTTTTTCAAGCTGCTGGATCCAGGACTGAAATTATACAGTCAGCTATGTGGGATCTAGCTGCCTTGACCACCATATCCCTTACTGACCCTTTAGCTGATTTTTATTTTTTTAGACTTTTATTTCTGTTTCTCTAAATATCTTTGCATTGTAATTGCTTGACTTTTCTGTTGCAGCCATGGTTTGTTGCAGGGCACACTGTCAAAGCAGTTAATTCTAATTGTTCTGTTTCACTCCTCCCATTTTGTGGTCTTCCCAATATATCTGTATAATAATTTGTTAGCTCAGTGGTTCAGTGTTTCTCTTTTAAAGATAATCCTCCTACATGTAAACTTTGCTACTTTTTACTGTCTACAGAACTCCCCCTCCAGCTAATACTTGACCTTGTTTTTGTTTATTTTCTATGTAACATCATTAACATAACTTTTAAAATATTTTTGAGACACCATTTTACTTCTAGGTTCTAAGAATTTGGTTTAGATACCTGACATATATGGAATCATGATAGTATTTGAGGTTGTGTATGTGTGAGAGAGAGAGACATGGGCTTAGCTCACTTAATAATGTCCTCAAGGTTCATCCATGTTGTAGTATATAACAGGATTTCTTTCCATTTAAAAACTCAAGATTCCACTGTCTGTATATACCACGTTTTCTGATATGTTCATCTGTTGATGGGCATTTGGGTTGCTCGCAAGTCCTGCTTATTATCACTAAAGCTGCTACAAAGATGATGCATAATCTTTCTTTTTTTATATGCCCCCTATGGTGAAAGGAGGCTCTGGGCCACGTTGGTGCCTGTGGAAGGGGAGGAACTCCTTTCTCATCACTGAGGGCCCAAGGCTTCCCTTTCCCTATGTACTGGTCAGGTTCATCAATGCATCAAGGAATAGAAGCTCTGCATTACTTGGGGTGATATGAGCTAGGTGCACCTCAGACTGAGGTAGCTCTGCCAGGGGCCCTTGGGCTTCCAGTTATTCTGGGCTCTCAGTGCTCAGAGAAAACAGTCGGTAGCAGATTTTGTGCAAAGCAGTTACCATAGCCCATAATTTATTTTGTTGTTTATAAGTATCACTAGTCTTTTTGTTTTTTAATTTAGTTTTTTTTTTTTCTATAGGATATGTGTGCTTGCTGGATTGACACAGAGAGAGGGAAAGTGAGAAAGTACCTCAACCCCCATGAAGGATGACCATGCCATAATCCCTTCTCTTCCAATCTCTTCTTGGGAACTGAGCACCCATATAAATATGCCAAGCATGTTTCTCAAGCCACCCTGAGAGTCAAGCTGCACAGCTGGCCATGTGGGATCCAGCTACTTAAGCCACCATGTCCCTGACAACCCCCAAAACACTGTTTAACTACCAGTGAAGTAGAAGTTCCTACGTCAACTCAGAAATCCCAGGATTTGTCCCATCTCCATAATAAACTCTTACTTGATTTAAAAAAAAAAAAAACAAATAACAAAAATCCTGACTTTATAATAATCAATGTTTGCCCCATTTTATATTTTCTTCATCTAAAATTATAATTTAATTTCACCTTTAAAAACACATTTTGGGGGAACCATCAGTTAGCGTAATGGCTATGTTGCTGGACTCCCACATAGGCGACCTCGGTTCACGTCCCGGACCCGGTGGCTTAAAACTCATGCCAGGCGCGTGTGCGTGCATGCCCAAGATCCTGAGAGGAGAATGGAGGAGAAGGGATTGTGGCATGACCATCCCCTGTGGGGGGTGATTTCTTGCTTTCTGTCTCTATATCTCTCTCTGTCTGTCTGGTGAGCGCCTGCGCCCTATAGCAAAAACCTCTCCCCCCCAAAAAAAAACCACATTTTGGAGGGACCAGCAGTTATCATAATGGCTATGTCGCTGAACTCCCATGTAGCCAACTGCAGTTCAAGTCCCGAGCCAGGTGGCTTAAACACGTCAGGCTTGTGTGTGTGCATGCCCAAGATCCCAAGAGGAAAATGAAGGAGGAGGGATTGCAGTGTGGCCATCTCCCCTGGGGGGTAATTTCTTGCTTTCTCTCTCTCTGTCTCTCTCTGTCTTTCAGGCGAGAACACATGCCCTATAGCAAAAATCTCTCCAAAAAAAAAACATATTTTGGGGACCTGCAGGTGGCATGCCAGTTAAGGTACTGGACTCCCACATGGCCAACCACCGTCTGAGTCATAAGTCTGGTGGTTTTCCATCTCTCTCTCTCTCATCTTTCTCTAGTGAGCACACGCCCTGTTGCAAATTTAAAAGAAAGAATAATAATAAATAAAATAAATAAATAATTTTAAAATTTACAAACAAAATAAACATGTTTTTGTTCCTTTTTATTTTATG
>NW_006210065.1:6454-11356 GCF_000334495.1 Tupaia belangeri chinensis | reverse complement strand
GGAGAAGGGATTGTGGCATGACCATCCCCTGTGGGGGGTGATTTCTTGCTTTCTGTCTCTATATCTCTCTCTGTCTGTCTGGTGAGCGCCTGCGCCCTATAGCAAAAACCTCTCCCCCCCAAAAAAAAACCACATTTTGGAGGGACCAGCAGTTATCATAATGGCTATGTCGCTGAACTCCCATGTAGCCAACTGCAGTTCAAGTCCCGAGCCAGGTGGCTTAAACACGTCAGGCTTGTGTGTGTGCATGCCCAAGATCCCAAGAGGAAAATGAAGGAGGAGGGATTGCAGTGTGGCCATCTCCCCTGGGGGGTAATTTCTTGCTTTCTCTCTCTCTGTCTTTCAGGCGAGAACACATGCCCTATAGCAAAAATCTCTCCAAAAAAAAAAAAAACATATTTTGGGGACCTGCAGGTGGCATGCCAGTTAAGGTACTGGACTCCCACATGGCCAACCACAGTCTGAGTCATAAGTCTGGTGGTTTTCCATCTCTCTCTCTCTCATCTTTCTCTAGTGAGCACACGCCCTGTTGCAAATTTAAAAGAAAGAATAATAATAAATAAAATAAATAAATAATTTTAAAATTTACAAACAAAATAAACATGTTTTTGTTCCTTTTTATTTTATGGATTTTTTTTTTGAAATATATATTTCTTATTGTGTTTCCCATAGTTTGGTTGTTCTACTTGCACCTAAGGTTACTGTTTAATATCTATACCTACGACCAGCTGGGAGTGACGGTTAAGGCCACTGAAATTTGGGGCATGCATGCACACATGCCAGCATGACTTTCAACCCATCACTTCTAGGATTTGAACTGTCATCAGCCATGTGGAAGTCCAGCACCTTTGCTACTGTACCACCTGCTGGCCCCAAGCATAACAGATATTAGACCATCTGGTAGCATGATGGTCAAGCCACTGGATCCTACATGGCCAATTCTGCAGTATAAATTCTGAACCTAGCAGATTAAGAATCCTGTTAAGCATGTATATGTGTATGCCCCAAATCCAGAGAGAATAGAGGAGTATGGATTATGGTATGGCCATTCTCCCTAGATGTTAATTTCTCACTTTCTCAATTTCTCTGTTTGCCATGAGCGCATGTGCCCTATGGCAGAAATCTATTTAAAAAAAGCATTACAGATATTATGCCTTACTGAGGAATGCTTTACCTACCTAGTACTTTTGTAAATTGCCAAATGGAGAGAGAGAGAACCCACCCCCCCAATGGGATGCAATGGGGATGGCAGTGCCCAGGAGAGTTTCACTAAAAAATAAAAAATAGGGTGGTGGCCCAGTGGTAATGTAACTGGAGCCACAAGGGAAAGGGCCTGAGTTCACATCCCAAGACCTCCTTGAACATGATGGTCATGTACACATACGCTCATGGCTTGGACCTGCTGAGGTTGAATTGTCCCACCCCCCCAATGGGATGCAATGGGGATGGCAGTGCCCAGGAGAGTTTCACTAAAAAATAAAAAATAGGGTGGTGGCCCAGTGGTAATGTAACTGGAGCCACAAGGGAAAGGGCCTGAGTTCACATCCCAAGACCTCCTTGAACATGATGGTCATGTACACATACGCTCATGGCTTGGACCTGCTGAGGTTGAATTGTGGCATGGAGTTCCTGTTTGAGAGTGTCTATCTCTCTGTCTGCCTACCTGTCTCTCTCTGTCTTGAGTTTTCTTATAGAAGAAATAAATAAGTTTGGAGGCTTGCTGTGCCCACCAGAAGACTTGAACCTGGTCAAAGCAGGCCTCCTTTCATGAGTCCACCCTTGGGGCTGCAGAGTAACTTTTGAACTTTAGGTAAACCAGCCTCTTGATCCTCTTCACTAAGTTATATCTCATTATTTTGCTTCCATCTCATCAAGAGCTGAACGTTTGGTAGAGAAATCAAGCACCTGAAGACACCCATAACTCCTCTGATCCGGGAGACACAGCCTTCCAATAGGAACTCACCTGGCAACTAAGGGTGAAATGATCTCTTCCAATACTACAGAATCTACTCCAATAAATAGGAAGAAGTGAATACTGCATCAGATGGCCAAAAATAGCATAAATCTCAAAGAGACATGAGAGGGGCTGCAGGAGGAGATGGCGGTCTCCATAGGAGTTAAAGTTCCTCATAATTTTCGCTTGTTGGAAGAACTTGAAGAAGGACAAAAAGGAGTAGGTGATGGCACAGTTAGCTGCGGCCTTGGAGATGATGATGATGTGACACTTACAAGGTGGACAGGCATGATTATTGGGCCACCAAGGACAAATTATGAAAACATATATAGAATATATAGCCTGAAAGTAGAATGTGGACCTAAATACCCAGAAGTTCCTCCATCAGTTAGATTTGTAACAAAAATGAATATGAATGGAATAAATAATTCCAGTGGATGGTGGATGCATGGAGTGGAGCAGTGTTAGCAAAATGGCAAACTCTTACAGTATTAAAGTCATCCTTCAAGAGCTATGACATCTAATGATGTCCAAAGAAAATATGAAGCTTCCACAGCCACCAGAAGAACAAACATACAACAATTAATTTTAGAGTCTCTCAAATTTGTCTTAAATCAACAACCTTCTACTCATATAAATGTCTTGATTAAATATCACAATGCAAATACCCACACATTAAGTAAAAGAATTCCAGCTGGGAAACATGACTGGACATTTGTAAGAATATATTTAATATATGTACACCCATTATGTTTTCAGGTAACAAGAGGGAAAATGCAGCACAATTTTTTTCTCTTGTTAAGACACTGTCATTTAAACGTAAGCCTGGAGTACTCGAAATAGAATTCACGTTTTCAAGATGAAAGCATGGCAGGAAGTGTCAGATGGCAGTGGTGTAAGCGTGTGTGTTTCTGAAAAGCAAAAAATCTCAAGAAGGAAAAACAGAAATGGCATGCTTTATCCATCTTGCTTAGTGAAAGAGCTGCAGTCGAAATTGTTAATGTAGCAGGTGCAGTGAATATTGTCACAAATTGTGTTAATTCTTGAAGTGGTGTGGGTGCTGACTACTAGTAATATCAAAAATATGTTCAGAATTGTTTTGAGACTTGTATTTATAATTAAAAAATGTTGGGGGTGTATTGATGCATTTCTGTTAAAAGCTGTTCCTGTGTGTTACATGTCATCTGTTTACAGTTTTGTTTAACAAATCATGCATTTAAGTTGAAGCGAAGTCAACAAGAAGGAAATAGGTGTATGGATGGATATGTGATTTTGAGATTAAAGTTAGTCTTAAAACGTAAATAAAATGTGGAACGTGTCCTCAGAGACTGTGGCATTTCTATTATATTGGTATGTATATGTGCAGTACCTTGCCAAGATAACAGAGATCGGAATTATTGTAGCTCTTCTATACACACTCTTATTATTTATCCTACTTTGTGTACTTGTGATTTGGAATTTGATAAGTATTTCAGAGAACGAGTTGCCTAATTAGTTTAATTTCTTCTTTGGACAGGAGGAATTCTAGGGATTTTATTTTGAATATGATTTCACCAGAAATAATAATAAAAATATCTTTTGGGACCAGCAGATCGAATGGTTACTTCGTTGGACTCCCATGTAGTCAACTGTGGTTCGAGTCCTGGACTCAGGAGCTTAAAACTCACTCTGGGTGCATGTGTGTGCCCCCAAAATTGGGGGTGGGGGTGGGGAGTGATTTCTTGCTTTCTGTTTCTTCCTCTGTCCCTCCTGTGAGCACACACACCCTATAAAAAAATGTATTTTTTAATTCTAGCAGTTACAGAAATATAGATTGCAAATTATTCAAATATACATTCCATTTTCTTCATAGTATCTCTTTATTTTTCTTTGAAGCTTATGGTTAAGAGATTGAATTAATTGGAGGCATTTCTTCCACTAGTTTATGCTTTTGATACTGATAAGGGTTAATTTTACCCACTTTACTCTTAGCAAATCTATAACCCTGAATATACTTATAAAGTAATGGAAAAATAGTCAACCTAGGATATATATTAAAATATTTTACTTTCATAGTATGACAAAGACATATTTCTCAAACAGTCCTGACATGTTGACGGGGCCATGCAGACAACACAAGCTGGTAAAGAGGTTGCCTCCCATGCCTAAGGCAAGGCCAGGACTGGGAAGAAACTGCGAGGCAAGGCCTGCAGTTTACGAGCCCCCCATTGTGTCACTGTACTGGCCTGCACTCAATTTCTCTGCCGTAAGCTTTACTGTTATTACAGTACCCAGCTAGGATAAAACAACACCCCCAACCTTATTGCAACTTTACAATAAAGCCAATTAGTGATCCTGTAGGAATCCGGTTTCCTAAGACAGCAGCTGGGCTCCTGGGGGTCAGGGACCCTGAGACAGACTCCCCCACCTGCCTGTTTTAAGCCAAAATTAACATATGTTAGGTTAAGTTAGTAAAAGCCAAATTAACATTAGTAGCATATATAGACTAAGTTACTTTAAGGCTAATTTTACGTAAATACCCCTTGTTAAAGCTACAGGCCAAAGTTAACTTATATTAGGCCAGGTTAGCATATCCACCGCCATGACAGGGACTCAAAGATAAAGCACAAGAATTCACTGATTTACAGACAAAGAATTCAACAAATAAATACAGGGACCCCTGGGTTAATAAAGGAAGGACAGATCTGGCTAACAGTGACATAATAAACACACCTGAAGGCTCCAGGGGGAAGAGTAACTATCTTAGCTGGAAGTTCTTATATGGTTCGGGCAAGCAACAGATAGTCCCTAACTACAAACAGTTTTTCCCTTGTATACTGTTAACTATGAAAAACTGCTAATAAAACATCCTATGTTGTCTCCTGAGCTACAAGACCCTCTCATCCAAAAAGGCCCTGTCCGGTAATCAAGACTTAAGAAGAAAATGCACCAGACAAATAGACTCCTTC
>NW_006210065.1:3387-6341 GCF_000334495.1 Tupaia belangeri chinensis | reverse complement strand
ACATGTTTTTATGAAGCTCTTTCAGAGTTAAAGCTTGAAGCTACCTTTTCTTGGTCAGTAGTACATTTAAGTCAATGACAGTTTGTCTAAGTTTATTTCAACACGGCTATTTTATTTTAATTAACAAAGATGTTTAAATGCTTTAAAATGATAAACAGAGAACATACACATACAAATTAGATGTATATGTGAGTTATTACCTTGGAATGTGGTCTCAACATTTTTTAATGGTTAAGATTAAGTTGAATTACACTGAGGCTGTTACAAGAAGCTGATTTGGTGACTATTGGTCTGAATCAGTATCTCTGGTAACTTCCACTTTGAAAACACATCGCTCATAGAAGTTCGTAACTTGAGTGAATTCAGTGGATAGACTGAGGATCTGGGTGCCTGGACCTCTTTCCTCTTTTTTCCCCCATGTCACACTGGGAAAGGTCCACCACACACACACACACACACACACACAGTCTATGTTGTGAGAGTCAGCCTTACAATGTTTATTTTCCTTCATTCTCATTTTTGGGAGTGCCTATCTCTGCAGAAATCTGCATGCTGAGGAACCAGTTCCCAAAGTAGACTCTGTTTTGCATGTCACAATCAAGATGTAGCTGGCAATCTAAGACACATTGGTTGATTATAAGAGGAGTTAAATAGAGTTGGTCCTAATTACAGTAACACTTCTTAGACAGCAGTTTGAAGTAAATATTCCTGTTAAGGTTACAGGATTGTGTGGTATTACTTTTTAAATGAACTGTAAAGTTGCCTTAGACTTTTGTTTAAAAGGCTAGCAAGTGAGAGCCTTGAGGATGATCACATATTAATAAAGAGTATAAAAACAAAATTCTTGTTTTGTTAAAAAAAAAGAGAGAGACATGAGAAAAGAAGGGGGTAACTCTCCCCAGGTGAGCGTAGTGGTCTCACACCCACAATGGATAGCACAGAAGAATACACAGAACTGTCAGAAAAAGAATTCTGAATATTCATAGTGACAAAACTCAATGAGATGCAAAAGAAAACAGACAATCAGTTCCAGGAAATGAAAAAAAAAATCCTTACAGGATGTGAAAGGGGAATTTCACAAAGAAATAGACACCCTAATTTCAGAACATTTGAAAATGAAGAATGCAACACAAGAAATTAAAATCTCCCTAGAAAACAATAACAGCAGTTTGGATCATGCAGAAGAAACAATTTTTTATCTTGAATACAAAGTCTCCAACATAGACCAGACCACTAAAAAGAATGAAAAAACAACAAAAAAATGAGGACAACATATGGAAAATTCCAGATACCATGAAATGCTCAAATATCTATAATGGTATTCCAGAGGGTGAAGAATCTGCTAAAGGCATGAAAAACATCTCAAAAATTTCCCACATCAAAAGTTTCCAACACATCATAGCTAGATTGGCAAACATTAAAAACAAAGACAATATTTTTAAAATGGCACAGAAGAAATGTCAATTTACATATAAAGGTTAACCTATTACACTAATGTCAGACCTCTCAACTGAAACAAAGAATGCAGACAAAGAAAGAATGGGCAGATATATTCAAAACATTAAAAGAAAAACAATGTCAACCAAAAATACTATATCCAGCAAGATTGTCCTTCAAATGGGAAGCATGATTTAAAGTATTTTCAGATAAACAAAAAACTGAAAGAATTCATCAACACTAGACCAATTCTACAGGAAGTACTGAGGGGAGTATCAGGAAAACTAAAGAGAGAAAAAGAGAAGTAGGAGAACAAAAAACAACTGAGAAAATGACTACGAAAATGACAATGATGAGTCCGCAAATGTCAATAGTAGCATTGAATGTTAATTGATTAAATACTTCCATTAAAAGATCCAGATTGGGGGGACCAGCAGTTAACATAATGGCTATGTCGCTGGACTCCCACATAGTGGACCACAGTTCGAGTCCCGGACCCAGTGGCTTAAACTCACACCAGGCGTGTGTGTGTGCATGCCCAAGATCCTAAGAGGAGAATGAAGGAGAAGGGATTGCAGCGTGGCCATCCCCCCTGGGGGGTGATTTCTCGCTTTCTGTCTCTCTGTCTCTCTCTGTCTGTCTGGTGAGTGCACGCACCCTAGAGCAAAAACCTCTCCAAAAAAAAAAAAAAAGATCCAGATTGGCTGAATGGACAGAAGTCATCTATGTGAGGCTTACAGGAAACACACTGATAAGGGCATACTTAGACTGAAAGTGAAGGGCTGGTAAAAGATATTCCATGCCAATGAAAACCAAGTGAAAGGCTGGAGTTGAGATACTGATGTCAGACAAAATAAACCTTTCAGCCACAGTGGCCAGGCCAACTTTACATTCCCGCCAACAGTGCCGGAGAATTTCCCTTTCACCACAACCCCACCAACACTTAGCATTTTTTGTATTTTAAACTTATTTAGTTACATTCATTCACTGTACATCATTACAGTATGCAAAATGAGATTTTCATCCAGAATACACTGTATATTGGCTCTATCAAGTACATTACCATACATCTTATCAACAAATCACTTTCCATTTCTGGTTTCTTGTATATTTTGCTTTATATTTTCCCCCTTTGATTCCCTCCCTCTCACCCTCTGCCATTTCCCACCCTCCTCCTATACTGTCTCTAATATCTGCAGTTGCTTTCAAGTCCTTTTTTCCCACATTTTATGAATTCACAAAAGATTTTAATTAATCTAAATACTTTCAATCACAAGTGTAGCTGATATATACATATCTATGAACAGAAATCTGACTTTAGGCGTAAACCTCAGTGAGTAGAATGAGCATACATAAATTGGCACCTAGCTGGGGCTATATAGCTTACTGCAGTCATTAAATAGTTATTTCTTCTGCATTTTTTAATTAAAAAAATGGTTTTAGTTTTTTTTTTTTTTGAGAGGTTTTTTTGCTATAGGGCACATGCGCTCACCAGACAGACAGAGAGAGACAGAGAG
>NW_006210065.1:0-2195 GCF_000334495.1 Tupaia belangeri chinensis | reverse complement strand
CCAGTCCTTTGTATTTCTTGGATCTGGATATCTGAGTGCATCTCTAGGTTTGGAAAGTTTTCTTTCAGGATTTCATGGAATTGATTATCAATACCCTTATTAGTTTCTTCAATTTCTGGGATATCGATTATCCAGATGTTTGGGCATTTAATGGTTCTACCATTTCTTGTATATTATTCTCATTTTGGGAGGTTATTTTCTCAGTCTTTTTGATAAATTTTTCTAGGTTAGAGGTTCTATCTTCTACATATGAGATTAAATTTTCTGCATGATCTAATCTGCTTTTAATAATATCAGGGAAGGTTTTGATTTCCTGTATTACAGCCTTTATCTCTAATAACTCCATTTGATTCTTTTTGATGCTAAGTATTTCCTCTTTCAGATCATGCAAGAGCTTCCTCACCTCCTGGAACTAATTGTCTCTTTTTTCCTACATCTCCTGGAGTTTGTTGTCTCTCTTCTCTTGCATCTCTGTTACCTTTGTCACTATGAATATTCTAAATTCTTTATCTGACATTTCCACAAATTCCATTGTATTGTCTGTAGAGGATGAAGAGTTATTCTTTTCCCCTGGGAGGAGGGAGAGATTTTCTTGGCTTCTCATAGTTCTGGTACCTCTATGGTTTCTAATCATCTGATGGGTTATACGTCTTTTCCTAATTTTTGGAGCTGAATCTGAGCATTCAGAGGTGTGTTGAAGGTGTTCTGCAATCTCTTTACAGTTCTCTTTTTCTCCCTTTGAGGAGCAGATTCTGTGGGAATTGAGGATTACTCTGATCTAGATCTTGGCGTCAGAAATGTGAAGTCTGGGCAGAAAATCTTCAGCTGTGCTATTCCCTGAAAGGGGCTGCTCAGAGCTCACATGTAGATGATTTGATTGGCTTTTCCATATCTTGGGGTCAAGTAGGGTGAAGTCTGAGCAGAAAATCTCCAGTTGTCCTTATTTATTTATTTATTTATTGTATTTTTAGTCTTTGCCATTCTGACAGGGGTTAGGTGGTATCTCATTGTGGTTTTAAGGTGCATCTCCCTTATGATGAGGGATGTTGAACATTTTTTCATACACTTTTTGGATGTTCACATGTCTTCCTTAGAGAGTTTTTTGTTTAGCTCAGTTTCCAATCTTTTAATTGGATTAAAAAAATTTTTTCAGATAAGTCACTCGAGTTATTTTTGAATTCTGGCAATCCGTTCCTTATCTGAGGCCCAGTTTACAAAAACATTCTCCCATTCTGAGGGTGTCCTTGGCTGTGCAGAAATTTCCTAATTGGATGTAATCCCTCTGGTCTATTTTGGGAATTACTGCCTGTGCTTTGGGGGTCTTACTTAAGACATGTTTGCCTATTCCAATGCCTCCAGAGTTTCCCGAGGGTTTTCCACCACTACTTGTATAGTTTGAGGTGTTAGGTTTAGATCTTTGATCCATTTTGAGTTGATTTTTGTTAATGGTGGAAGATGGGGATCCAGTTTCATCTTTCTGCAGGTGGATACCCAGTTTTTCCAGCACCATTTACTAAAATGGTTTTCCTTTTCCCACTGAATTGACTGGTACCTTTTGTCAAAAATCAGTTGACTGTATAATTTGGGATTTATTTCTGGTGTCTCTATCCTATTCCATTGGTCCACATATCTGTTTTTGTGCCAATACCATACTGTTTTGATTATTACAGCTTCATAGTATATCTTGGGGTCAGGGAGTGAGATGCCACTCACTCCACTCTTCTTGCACAGGATTGCTTTGGCAATATGGGGTCTTTTGTGATTCCAGACAAATTCTATGATTGTCTTTTCTAGATCTGTGAAGAATACCTCTGGCAATTTGATTACAATTGTGTTAAATATGTAGATTAATTTAGGTAGAATTGTCATTTTGATTATATTAATTCTTCCAATCTAGGAACGTGGGATGTCCTTTTCGTTTTTTGTGTCTTTTCCAATACCTTTATAAATATTTTCATAGTTTTCCTTTTAAAGTTTTGACTTCCTTGGTTAGTTTTATCCCTTTGTATCTTATACATATTGTGACTATGGTAAAAGGGATTATTTTCTTCAGTTCTACCTTGGACAGCTTGTTGTTCATATATAGGAATGCTATACATTTTTAGATGTTGATTTTGTATCCTACCACTTTACTCTATCATTCATTACTTTGAGAAGTTTTTTCAAGAATACCTTTGGGTGTTCTATGTATGCCA
>NW_006210064.1:676-1133 GCF_000334495.1 Tupaia belangeri chinensis | reverse complement strand
AAATAAATGAATGAATAAATTAAATAAATAAATAAATAAATAAAAAACAAAGTTTTTTAAAAAAAGAACATGGGTGTTCTAAGTAAATTTTAGGGTAGTTTTTATACAGCAGCTAATAATTGGTACAGTAAATTACTTCTTTTCTTATTTATTCAATAATATTTACATTAAGACTTTTAATTTTGTAAATTTTGGGTGATCATTTGCTGATCAGTATCTGTATCTTTCAATTGCACAAGATATAGTTGAGACACTGAAAGAAACAGATTGTTAACCTTGGGCCATATTTAACCCTCCATAAAGCTTTCAAATACACACACACACACACACACACACACACACACACATATACACATATCTATATATATGTCTATAGATAGATATGTATATCATATCTATCCATCTATCCATCTCTGTCTATCTATCTATCTATCTATCTATCTATCTATCTATCTAT
>NW_006210064.1:0-311 GCF_000334495.1 Tupaia belangeri chinensis | reverse complement strand
TATATATATATGCAAAGTTTATTTCTCCTGAGAGAAAGAAGCAGGCACCCCAACAGAATCTATGCTGTGATCTACCCCAGCCTCAACCAGTGTGGATCACAGACGTCTGTGTGCACCCATTGCGTGCAGGGAAGCTTTAAGACACAAAACAAGGCCTTCCTGTAGGGGTCCAGTTGTGCTACTGTCATTGTTTTGCCACTGTCTGCACCTTTTTCTTAAAGCTTTTTATTTTTTAAGTAGTAATTGGCAATATATATTGTCAATACAGTCATCTGTTTAAAAAAAAACACTTTGGGGATATAGGGAGGTAA
>NW_006210063.1:0-942 GCF_000334495.1 Tupaia belangeri chinensis | reverse complement strand
AGTAATTCAGGTGCTGCTTCTCAGGCCTCTCATCTCATGGAAATGTGCTTGGTCATGGCAGGCAAGAACACAGAAGTGGGTGGGAGCCATTCTGGGATTGAAAAACCTCACATGTAACAGGAATTATATTTTTTAACAGCCTGTGAGTGCAGAATGCCCCAGAACCCAAGCCAAGGGACACATTCACATACAAAGAAATCACACACAAAATCCGGGGCCTATGTTTTCCTTTTTTTATGTTCTTGCCATAGGAAGCATGTGTTCCCTGGTGAGAGACAGAGGGGGAATGTGAGAAATCATCCCCCAGGGGGGATTGCCATACCACTATCCCTTCTCCTCCATTCTCCTCCTGGGATTTTGGACACATACACACACATGGCATGACTTTCAAGCCACCAGGTCTGGAACTTGAACCGTGCTTCACCATGTGGGAGTGCCCCTTAACCACCATCCCACCTGCTGCACCCAGCTTCTTTTAAAGTATATTTCTTTCATGAGACTGAGAGAGAAAGATAGACAAGCACCCCAAATACCCCCCCCCGCCTGCCGGTCCTCTCTGGCCTCCTAGCCAGCCAGGATAGTGGACACACGTGTCTGGTGTATACAGATCAACCACAGGACCAGGGAGTTGAACTCTCAACCTTCCATATGGATCCAGCTTCTCTTGAGCAATGTGTTACTGCTGCATCACCAAGCTGTGCCCTTTCCAATGGGTTTTCTTTTCTTTTTTGTTTTTTAGAGAGAGAGTTTTGCTATAGGGCATATGTGCTCACCAGAGAGACAGAGAGACAAACACCAAGAAATCTCTACAATCCCTTTTCCTCCATTCTCCTCTCAGGATTTTGGGCATGCACTCACACACTCCCAACATGACTGTTAAGCTGCCAGGTCTGGGACTCGAACCACGGTCCACTACATAGGAGTCCAATGATGTATCCATTA
>NW_006210062.1:0-1450 GCF_000334495.1 Tupaia belangeri chinensis | reverse complement strand
TCTCCTTAATGTCTTTCCTCATACCCTCCTCTTTTCCCCACTCTCTTCTCACACTGTATTCAGTATCCATAAGCTTTTTTTTATGTTTCTATATCCTCCCACCTTTCTGTTTCACCCACAGAGTGTAGACAAATGGTATATATTAAGTGGACACATACAACGTCTCACCCTCATACCCTGAGTTGCTTCACTTGGCAACAAATTTTTCAAATTTGTTCACATTCGATCAAAAGCAAGGGTCTTGTTGTTTTTTATGACTGGATAATATTCCATGGAGTATATGTGTCACACTTTTTTAATCCATTCTGTTCATGGACTTTGGGTTGGTCTCATGTCTTAGAAATTGTGGGTAATGCCACAATAATAAATATAGATGTGCAAACACTTTTCCGACTAAGCGTTCTCCTATCATTTAGGTAGATACCCGGGAGTGGTATTGCTGGATAATAGAGTAGTTCTATTTGTAGATTTTTGAGGAATCTCCATGTTGTTTTCCACAGCGACTGGATCAATTTACATTTCCACTAGCAGTGTAGGAGAGTTCCCCTTTCACCACAGCCCCACCAACACTTATCGTTTTTTGTATTTTTAGTCTTCGCCATTCTGACTGGGGTTAGGTGGTATCTCACTGTGGTTGTAATCTGCATCTCCCTTATGATGAGGAATGATGAGCATTTTTTCATATGCTTTTTGGCTGTTCATGAGTCTTTCTTAAAGAGTTGTTTTTGCACTTAAATTTTCCATCTTTTAATTGGGTAGATCTTTTTTTTTTTTTTCAGGTAAGCTGCTTGAATTTCATCTGACTATTGGTTATTCATCCCTTATGTGAAGCATAGTTTACAAAAATATTCTCCTATTCTGAGGGTTGTTGATTCTCAGTAATTACTGTGTCTTTTCCTGTTCAGAAACTTTTTTTTTTTACATTTTTAAAATACATTCAATCACGTTTTTTAGCTTCCAAGGTGATCATTTCAATATGTGAACATTTCTCCCCGGTCCATTTGATCAAAATATAACAATACTACTCCCTGTCTCAACCATGCTCTCTCCATATCTCTCCTCCAAAAGTTTTTCCCCAGGTCCTACTCCTCCACACACACCACATCTGGCATTCACACCCATCTCTTGTGTTTGTACATCCTTTAGCCCATCAGCTTCAGTTATAGAGTGCGGACACTCGGTATTTATTAAGTGGGGACATACAGTGTCTCTCCTTCATAGCCTGGCTTGCTTCACTCAGCAGTAAATCTTCCATATTCTTCAACTTCCTGTCAAAAGCCAGGTTTTTTTTTGTTTGTTTGTTTGTTTTTTTTATGGCTGAATAGTATTCCATAGAATATATGTGCCACAGTTTTTCAATCCATTCATGCGTACAGGGGCATTTGGGTGGTTCCATGTATTAACAATTGTGAAAAGTGATGCAATAAACATCGATGTGCAAGTACTTTTC
>NW_006210061.1:0-1472 GCF_000334495.1 Tupaia belangeri chinensis | reverse complement strand
AATAATGATTAGGAAAAACATAGAAAAGATAATTGAATGATGTAGCGGGGAGATAAATGTCTCTGTACTGACTGACACGCATGGCATTCCCTTTTGAAAAAGCAATGTAATACACTGTAAAGTTATATGTAATCCAATGTAATATAAAGAAGATTATGATGATAATAAAAATAAAAATTAAAAAAAGAGGTTTACAACACAAAATGTGATAATCAATGAATGAAAATTTCTTATATTCTACCACAGTTCTTTCTAGTCTTTTTCTGCATATGGGTACAATTTTAAACTATCTGGAATTTAAAAATTACATCATTTAAAATATACATACTCATGTATTAAGTATAAACATATGCGTAAGTATATAATTATGGTATTTTCAATCTGCCTTACAATTGAATTTATTTTTATATGTATGTGTGTATGTGTGTGTGTGTGTGTATTTATATATATGTGTATGTATGTAAATATATCACAAAATTTATGTATATGTAATTTTTAAAAATAATTATTTATTTAAATTAACTTATCCTTATTATTAATATCTAATTTGTTACAAGGCACATGTCCTTACCAGAGAGAGAGAAGAAAAGTGAGAAAGCAAGCCACCAGGTCTGGGACTGGAACCACAGACAGTCATGTGGGAGTCCAGTGCCTTAACTACCATGTCACCTTCTGGCCCTATGTATGTAATTTTTGCTGATTATTTAATAATATAGCACATTGACTTATACTGTTTTTACTTACGTAAAAATATTTATATTTATACCAATTTAGGCCATCTGTACTACATGACGGGACTTTTAAAAATCACAAAATATGCATATGATGAAAAAAAAAATGCTTGGATTTCGAAATGATTTTGTACCCTAACAAAACCTGTACTGTAACAGCATTTTTTTCAAGAACTTTTTGAAGCCCTCTCCTAAGGATAAATGCAGCATTTTTCATTAGAGATGAACACATACTTCAGGTTTACCGCCTGAGAAGTAACTAGGCTTTAAAATACGGTCCATTTGGGGCCAGCAGGTGGCACAGTAGTTAAAACACTGGACCTGCACATGGCCAAATACAGTTCAAGTCCCAGACCTGAAAGCTGGAAGCTTTCACCAGTCAGATCTATGTGTGTGTGTGTATGTGTATATATGTGCCAAAAATACTTAGAGGAGAATGGAGGAGAAGGGATTGTGTCATGGCCATTCCCCCAGGGGTGGTTCTTAATTTCTCTCTCTCTGTCTCTCTCTGTCTCTCCAGTGAATACAAGTGCTCTATAGCAAAAATCTCTCTAAAAAGAAAAAAAAAGATTAATTTAATTGGTCATTTTAGAGACTGTTGTACTGATTCATATCCTAATAGCCTCATTCTAAAAATAGTCACTAGACATGTAGAGAATGTTTTCCCTTCTCTTAACTTACTACTAAGGAGCTAAAAATACTGTAATATGTTTATAATTTGTATCTTTCCTTACACGAGCT
>NW_006210060.1:0-490 GCF_000334495.1 Tupaia belangeri chinensis | reverse complement strand
GTGATTTTCCCCCTGAGGGTTGATTTATTTTAACTTTCTCTTTCTCTTTTACTATCTTTTGTCTCTTTTTCTTTATTTTCTTTTCTTTCTTTTTTTTTTTTTTTTTTTTTTTGAGAGGTTTTTGCTATAGGGCACGTGCGCTCACCAGAAAGACAGAGGGAGACATAGAGACAGAAAGCAAGAAATCATCCCCCAGGGGGAATGGCCATGTCATAATCCCTTCATCTCCATTCTCTCTCTGGATCTTGGGCACACATGCACATGTGCCTGGCCTGAATTTAAGCCACCAGGTCCAGGACTCGAAGTACAGTCGACTACATGGGAGTCCAGCACCATAGCCATTATGCCAACTGCTGGTCCCCTGTCTTTGTCTCTTTCTGGCAAGTGTACACACCCTATAGCAAAAATATAACCACACAAACACACACAAAAAAATACACACACACAACTGATGGATGTAAATCAATGTGTAAGAGATGTTTATTTTTCT
>NW_006210059.1:0-2927 GCF_000334495.1 Tupaia belangeri chinensis | reverse complement strand
TTTAAAATCATCTCTGTTCAGACAACAGTGTTATCTATCATCCAGCAAAATGACACCTCATCTCACTCACAGGGCCATCAAAGCATCTCTTCATTGTTAGATCATGACTTGCTTAAGCAGAGGGAAAATTACTTTTCAAAGTTTCCTGAAGCCCTGGGAACATTGTTCAAAATAGCTCTGTGTACCAGGGTAGGAGAATCTCTGAATGGGAACCTGAGCCTATAACTTTATGTCTTGTGGCTTGGCTGAAAGAGTGCCCTGAATCACATGACTTGACTGTATTTTCTAATGCTGTCCCCTCTGTTTAGGTATATATGGAAGAACTACCAATTCATATTGGCCTTTCACTTTGCTATTGAGCAGATCAATAAGAGTCACCATTTGCTCCCCAACTTCTCCCTTGGTTATGATTTCTACAATGCATTTCCCAGTGACAAAAAAAACTTTAGAAAGTGCTCTATTTTTGCTCTCTGGAGGAAATCAGTACTTGCTAAACTACAACTGCTGGATACAGAAACAACCTGTTGCTATTATTGCAGGAAACAGGCCAACATTTTCAGCCCAAGTTGGAACTCTACTGGAGCTATACAAAAGTTGGCAGGTAAGTGGGCTGTCAGGTTAAAGAATGAAAGTCAGATACCTCCTAATGTAATTCTCTTACACCTGAGTGAAGAAAACATGGTAGCTGGGTTTATATACCTCTAGAGGCCCTCAGCACTTCTCTTGGTTGTTTGAACACAATTTGCTTAAGCAGAGGGAAAAAGGCACAGGTTCTTTCCTGGATCATGGGACTATTAACAGTATAAGGATTAGAAAGAAAAATAACTGTAGTAGGTCAGCTGGTGATATGGTGGTTAATGTGCCTGGATTTCACTTGGCTGACTGCATGGCTCAGGTCTTGATTTTGGCATCCTGAAAAATACACTGGGCATATGTACTTGCATGCCCCAAATCCCAACATAGAAAGAATATTGGTATGACCATCCCCATGAGGAGTGATTTTTCACTGTCCCTCTATCTCTCTGTGGCAAATACACATAATTTTATTTGCTCTATGACAAATTAAAAATTAAAAAGTAGTAAAATTTGTTAAGTTTTTCCTCCATATTTCTTTCCATAGCCATGACATCTAAACCCCAGTAATGGGAATATTGATGGTTCTCTTAAAGATGCTTTCTAAAAAGTGCCCACAGTAAAGGGAACCATCCGATCTTAGGACAGGACAATATTAGGGGGCGTTCAGAGGACAATTAGGCAGAAAAATATAAAAACCTTTGCATTTATTATCACTTTGGACAAGTAAATAATATCCCAGCACTGGAGATCCTCCAAACCCACAGAATGGCTCAGTTCTCTCAGCTGAGGTTTACCAGATCCCTCTGCCCTTCCTCACATCCATGCAGGTGAGTCTCTTGGAAGCACTTCCAGTTACTCTCAGAATGATAAATCTCTATCTCAGAGATTCTTTCAGGGAAATTGTCTCATAGAAGTTTTAGTAAACACAGCATTAGCATAAAATAATTATGTTGTAGAAAAATCATTTTAAAAATATCATAGAGGCTATATGCTTGCATTTACAAGACAATATGTTTTAAACTGTCTTGATAAGATACAGTATGAAAAACTCAATACATAATTTTTTCTCAGAGTTTAATATTTTAAACTGGGCATGTAGGGAATGAAGCCACTGATCCACATTGTCACATCGGCTCAGGAAGGCAGAATCATTATTATCTTGTTGCACAATCTTTATAAATTTTATGCATAACTCAGTTCTCACTGTAGGCAATAAAGCATGTATTGAACCTTATAGTTTTTCTTTCATTCTTTGGTCTTGTAGTGATATTGTTACCTGTACTAGTCACATGTCCTTTCTCAAAAAAACATGAGATTAAAAACAGTCTTCTAATGGGTCATATTGACAAAATAGAATCATTTCCACAGCATGTAATCTCTTCATTGAATATTCCATTATATTGTCTAAACAGGTAGAGAATTAGCTCCTCCCTGATTAAGCGGGAAAATTTTTTAAAATCACACTAAATTCAGAATCACATTATTTTAATTTTTTGAAGATTTCAAAACTGTATTTTTCAAAATAAAAATCACACATTTTTTAGAGTCAATATAAACAAGAATTGAAAAAATTGTGCTCAGGCATAAGCATATACAGATGCATTTATTATACAGATGTGATTACAAGTGTGCTTGCAAAAAAGTTCATTGGAAATATATACACGGTTATGGGAACGTACACTGTGCAGTGTTACAATTCTATATTCTAACCAGGAAAATTGATGGTATGTTACATTCACTTACAAGTACACAAAATAAAAAATACAGTTCATCTTTACAAAAAAGAAGGGCAATTCACACTTTCCAAGGTGAGTGGCTCTGACTGCAAGGAGAACTAAGTTAGAGTGAAATTTTTGAATTCTCTTTTGATTGTCACCAAAAAGGTAAAACATTTCCTTTTTAAGGATTTAAAAAAACAGTAGTGTGTGAAGTGAATCAACTGAATAACATTTAAAAAGTTGCCTACTGACCTCACTGGCCCACTGGCAAATCCAACCAGCCCCCAGAAATGCTCTGGTGCAGTCTGCAATGGGTAAATGGCTCATACAGGATTCCTCCCTTCTCTAGAAACAGAATCAGATCTCTGCATGGGGAAGCCTTTTAAATTTAAGTTTATTACACATAACATATACCAATTATTTTTTAATCAACTGATACCCTGCAATTTTATGGTGTACAAGACGCTTGTACAGAAGTGACTGATGTACTTGGAGGCCAAATATTTTGTTCAGTATTGTATCTGCATTTCACATGCAGAAACTTCAGGGCAGTTAGTTTAATTAAATTTTTTTTTAAAAAAGGTTTTTAACTCATTTGCCTTACTGGCAAGTTTTGTAAATAACCTCTCCCCA
>NW_006210058.1:0-2842 GCF_000334495.1 Tupaia belangeri chinensis | reverse complement strand
AGTTCTCCCAGCTGAGGTTTACCAGATCCCTCTGCCCTTCCTCACATCCATGCAGGTGAGTCTCTTGGAAGCACTTCCAGTTACTCTCAGAATGATAAATCTCTATCTCAGAGATTCTTTCAGGGAAATTGTCTCATAGAAGTTTTAGTAGGCTTTACTCGTAAACACAGCATTGGCATAAAATAATTATGTTGTAGAAAAATCATTTTAAAAATATCATAGAGGCTATATGCTTGCATTTACAAGACAATATGTTTTAAACTGTCTTGATAAGATACAGTATGAAAAACTCAATACATAATTTTTTCTCAGAGTTTAATATTCTAAACTTGGCATGTAGGGAATGAAGCCGCTGATCCACATTGTCACATCGGCTCAGGAAGGCAAAATCATTATATTATCTTGTTGCACAATCTTTATAAATTTTATGCATAACTCAGTTCTCACTGTAGGCAATAAAGCATGTATTGAACCTTATAGTTTTTCTTTCATTCTTTGGTCTTGTAGTGATATTGTTACCTGTACTAGTCACATGTCCTTTCTCAAAAAAACATGAGATTAAAAACAGTCTTCTAATGGGTCATATTGACAAAATAGAATCATTTCCACAGCATGTAATCTCTTCATTGAATATTCCATTATATTGTCTAAACAGGTAGAGAATTAGCTCCTCCCTGATTAAGCGGGAAAATTTTTTAAAATCACACTAAATTCAGAATCACATTATTTTAATTTTTTGAAGATTTCAAAACTGTATTTTTCAAAATAAAAATCACACATTTTTTAGAGTCAATATAAACAAGAATTGAAAAAATTGTGCTCAGGCATAAGCATATACAGATGCATTTATTATACAGATGTGATTACAAGTGTGCTTGCAAAAAAGTTCATTGGAAATATATACACGGTTATGGGAACGTACACTGTGCAGTGTTACAATTCTATATTCTAACCAGGAAAATTGATGGTATGTTACATTCACTTACAAGTACACAAAATAAAAAATACAGTTCATCTTTACAAAAAAGAAGGGCAATTCACACTTTCCAAGGTGAGTGGCTCTGACTGCAAGGAGAACTAAGTTAGAGTGAAATTTTTGAATTCTCTTTTGATTGTCACCAAAAAGGTAAAACATTTCCTTTTTAAGGATTTAAAAAAACAGTAGTGTGTGAAGTGAATCAACTGAATAACATTTAAAAAGTTGCCTACTGACCTCACTGGCCCACTGGCAAATCCAACCAGCCCCCAGAAATGCTCTGGTGCAGTCTGCAATGGGTAAATGGCTCATACAGGATTCCTCCCTTCTCTAGAAACAGAATCAGATCTCTGCATGGGGAAGCCTTTTAAATTTAAGTTTATTACACATAACATATACCAATTATTTTTTAATCAACTGATACCCTGCAATTTTATGGTGTACAAGACGCTTGTACAGAAGTGACTGATGTACTTGGAGGCCAAATATTTTGTTCAGTATTGTATCTGCATTTCACATGCAGAAACTTCAGGGCAGTTAGTTTAATTAAATTTTTTTTAAAAAAAGGTTTTTAACTCATTTGCCTTTCTGACAAGTTTTGTAAATAACCTCTCCCCACCTCTTAATTTTAGTAAAAATTGAAAACAAAGAAAACCTGAGAAGTCTGAATTTCAGTTAAATGACCCCAATCTGGCATTTAATGTTGTTTATAAAAAAATTATGAGGTTTTTTTCTTTTAAAAAAAAAATCAGGTCACATATGGTCCTTTTGATCCCATCCTTAGTGATAAAGACCAATTTCCATCAGTTTATCAGATGGCCACCAAGGAAATCTCTTCAGCTTATGGAATCATATGCTTGTTGCTGCATTTTGGCTGGACGTGGGTGGCACTCTATGTATCTGATGACATGCAAGGGGAGCAGTTCCTTCAGGATGTAAAGGCAAAGATGACAGAAAATGATATCTGTGTGGACTTTACAGAAAAGCTCCCTGTCAGGACCAGCAGTTAGCATAATGGCTATATCACTGGACTCCCACATAGTCAACCGTGGTTCGCGTCCGGACCCAGTGGCTTAAAACTCATGCCGGGCGTGTGTGCGTGCGTGCCCAAGATCCCAAGAGGAGAATGGAGGAGAAGGGATTGCGGCATGGCCATCCCCCCTGGGGGGTGATTTCTCGCTTTCTGTCTCTCTGTCTGTATCTGTCTGACGAGCGCACGAACCCTATAGCGAAAACCTCTCAAAAAAGAAAAAAAAAAGAAAAACAATGCAGTATGATATCCACAATCTTGTGAGATTTTCTAATGGCAGTTTGCTGTTTGTTAAAGTAGGAGATTTTGTCTACAGGAGCACCCAAGATCAAGGTTTGCTCATCAATAAAAAGATGATAAACTGGCCTGTTAATTTCAAGGAGGTATGATGTCATTTCAATGTTAAATGTATACAGAGGTATCTGAACAGAGTCCTGAAATGAAATTGTGTTGTGTCTCCCCTTTGTGTGTGTGTGTGTGTGTGTGTGTGTGTGTGTGTGTGTGTGTGTGTTTGGGGGGGAGGGGTAATTGTTTTCCAATATTTTAATTTTTTAATTCTTTGTATTTACATTTAATCATATACCTCTTTACAGTTTAAAACATGACTTTTCCCAGCATGAGTACAGTGCATAGCAGACAAGACAAAGACATTACCATATACATTATCATCAGCAAATAGCTTTTTATTTTTGTCAGTTATATGTACTTCTTTTTCATCTTTTTTCCTCCTCCCCTAATACCCACCCTCATATTATCTCTATTCTTACTATAGTAGATACTGTAGTATCTACAGTTGGTGTCCCTGCTACTATACTTTCCAATCTTTTAGTTTCTAC
>NW_006210057.1:585-814 GCF_000334495.1 Tupaia belangeri chinensis | reverse complement strand
GAAGTCATGCCCACAAGCATTAACAGACCATGTATTTTCTAGGAACAGGATTCGTCCTACCTCCTGTTCCTGGCATAGTATCTTTGAGTTGTATATTTCAACCGATCACAGTATATTCTTGTGCTTATCTCTTCCCAAGACACAGAGCTTCCCTTTTCCTTAAGGTGTAGATTAAGCCTTTCTTTAACTGAGACACAGATCTTCCCTTCCAGTCACCAGCCTAAGAATT
>NW_006210057.1:0-403 GCF_000334495.1 Tupaia belangeri chinensis | reverse complement strand
CCCCTGGGGGGTGATTTCTCACTTTCTGTCTCTCTGTCTCTGTCTGGTGAGCGCATGCGCCCTATAGCAAAAACCTCTCCCCCTACCCCCCAAAAAAAAGAGAGGCCAAGTGACACAGTGGTTAAGAAGCTGGACTTCCATATGGTTGATTGTGGTTCAAGTCCCAGACCCAAAGGCTTGAAACTCACACTGGGTATGTGTATATACATGCCAAAACCCTAGAAGGACAATGGAGAAGGAATTGTGGCATGGCCATCTCCGCTGGGTGTGGAGAGCAGCCAATCTGAAAACATGTGGCCTGTAGACACATGCAGAAACACGCTCCATATGCTAGGCTAGCAGGACTATTGAGAAGCATCTACATACGAGAGCAGCTGCCTGCTGTCAATGGTTGTCTTCCTGT
>NW_006210056.1:0-450 GCF_000334495.1 Tupaia belangeri chinensis | reverse complement strand
ATGGCTGTAATCATGTCACTTATATATAAACTGTAATCATCTAATGTGTCATTGATAGTATAATTTTGAGCATAATCTTTTCTTTAGAAAGGTGTTATAGGATACTCTATTGAGTCAATGTCATATAATTTCCAAAAGTTCAAAGATTAAAATTACATTATGAGGGGGGTAGCAGGTAGCATGGTGGTTAAGGCGCTGGACTCCCACATGTCCGACTGCAGTTCAAGTCCCAGACCTGGTGGCTTGCTTTTGCTTTCTCACTTTCTCTCCCTCTCTCTCTCTCACTCTGTTCCTCTCTGGTCAAATTAAATTGAATAAATAAATAAAGTTAAATAAAACATTTCTAAAAATATGAATAATGAAAATATTTTAGTTCTTTGCTCTTATGGTTTATAGTTTTTGATTGAGAAAGTCTTTCTTCTTTCACTTTAAAGATATATAACCTCAGGC
>NW_006210055.1:0-1361 GCF_000334495.1 Tupaia belangeri chinensis | reverse complement strand
AAGTGCACCACCCTATAGCAAAAAAACAAAACCAAAAACCAAAAACTCTCCAAAAAACAAACAAAAAACCAATAGAATGTTTTTCCAAAGCTTCTCATGAGATGTCAGTGAACAGTCACAGGCTGAGTTAAGACCTTATAAATGGAGGTGAAGCTCTACATAACTATGCAGATTTTCACACTTGCTTACCAATGTTTAAGTGATATAAATAATTTACAGACGTTGGGGCCTTCATTTTTATCCCCTCACTCACTTTCTCCAAATGAGGACTTGCTAGGGGAAAGGCGGCAAAGTGGAAACCGCTGTGGGCTGGACCGGGGTCAAGTGGGTGCTCAGGAGACTGGGACAGGAGTCTTGGGTCCTGGCGTCCTAGGGAGCCAGGGCAGCAGCTGGAGCCTTCGCCCTGACACAGAGCATTCACCTCCTGGCTGCCTTCACCAGGGCGCCCGCCACACGCAGCCACCCCCAGTGCCTCAGATTCAGCGCCCTCCAGCCAAGCTGGCGGCTCTGGCCCCAAGCAGGTTAACCCCCTCCCCGCCTGCGTCCCCCACCCCCCACGAGACTCACCTGTCCCCCAGTCGCGGCCGGACACCACCGCTCACCCAGCTCATGCTTGTTCCTGGGGCGCACTGAACCCGCACCGCACTCAAGGCGCCCCCTCGCCTCCGCTGCCCTTGGGCGGGGAAAGGACCTGCGCAGCCGGGTAGGGGCTGGGGTCTTGGTTGGGGTAGCGCGCCCACCTAGTAGAGGTCGCCGCCGCCGCCAACGCTGCCGCCAACACTCGCTGGGGCCGGCAGCGCGCAGTGGGAGCTACCATGCTCACTTGCAGCGCGGATCTGGCTCAGTCTCAGTGCAGCCTCGGGCTCCTCAGGGGTGGGGTGGGGCATGGATCCGGTTAAGCCTAACGCTCCGCCTCCTGTGACCCGCCCTGCGCAGAGGGTGGCTGCTGCTCAGGGTGGGTTACCCAGGGAGTTTGTTTGCAGGCAGCCACTATGCCAGCTCCTTCTGCTGGGGGGTGCTTAACCTCTGTGAGGGTCTGGCTCTGTGGAAGGCCTTCTAGTCTCAAAGCCAAGTCCATCCTAGGGCTCCCTTCCCATAGCTCCAATGTCTTGGGCACTCCCCCACCCAACTCACCTTTGCAGACCCTGGTTTTCACAGTTAGCTCCAGGTGTAGGGCCTCTGGAAAGCCATGGCTATTTCTGACCTTGGCTTTGTCTTGACATTAGAGAGTCTGTTTGGTTTGGAGTTAGGGGGATCTGTCTTCATCCAGGGCATCTTCAGACCCAAAACATCACAGCCTCCCCCACCCCCTCTAGGGGAGAGTCCATGATTGTTATGGTTGGTTTCCATGGATGTTTTTA
>NW_006210054.1:126802-137736 GCF_000334495.1 Tupaia belangeri chinensis | reverse complement strand
TTCTATTATGTTTAGGTGGAGACAGAACCTAGCCTTAAAAAGGATTAACCTGCTTTTCCTGCTTCAGTACTGTGCTTTTGCTTTTACATTATTAAAACCCTACCGCCTACTCTCCTCCCCCATCTGAACCCACTACACCTTACCCTCGTGAATTTGCTTGGGATAGTGATAAAATAATTGTAACCACTAATCATTCTAAACTAATGGGGGGAGATCTTCTTGGATATGAACAGCCTCGCGTCTCAACTCCCTTTAATTTTTCAGCTTCTACAGAATCACTTCCCCTTTGCTTTTCAGCCTATAGTGTTAAGCCTCTTCCATTTTGTGTTACTCTTTCTCCTATAATTCAAGTTGCACATTCTCCTTCAACCACAGGACAGCCACTTCCCTCAGTTTCGTGTCCTTCTCCAACTACACCACTCATTCTGAGAACCACTCCCTCTCCTGCCCCCCAAATAACACTGTTTTCATTTGTGGTAATAATATGGCTTATACCACTCTTCCCACTTCTTGGATAGGCTCTTGCTCTCTTGCTACTCTTCTCCCAGAAATTGAGGTTATTAATGGAAATGAACCGGTCCCCATCCCATCCTTGATTTTATTGCAGGAAGACCCAATTGAGCTGTCCAACTTATCCCCATCTTCGCCACCTTGGGATTCACTGTAGCTGCCACTGCGGGTTCCACTGGCCTGGGTTATTCCCTTCAACTTAAACAGGTCACTGAAGGATTGATCTCTGAAATCCAGCAGCTTGCATCCACTATCTCCCTCATCCAGGATCAACTAGATTCCCTGGCAGAGGTGGTTCTACAAAATTGCAGGGGTTTGGACCTCTTACTTGCAGAGCAGGGAGGTCTTTGTCTTGCCCTGCAGGAACGGTGCTGCTTTTACGCCAACAAGTCTGGCATTGTCCGTGATAAGATCCATGACCTCCAAGAAGCCCTAAGGAACCACAGATGACAACTGGCTGACAACCCCCTTCTAACTGTCTGGAATGGACTCTTGCCCTTTTTGCTTCCTATAATTGGACCAATTCTTGGACTACTAATTGTCTGCTCCCTGGGACCAGTCATTTTCCAAAGACTAAAAACGTTTATCAGCCAACAAGTTAACTCCCTCTTTTCTCGGCCTATTCAGGTCCATTACGCTAGACTGGAGGTGCATGATGTCGATCATCATCATAATCTGACCTGAGGTGCTGAGCTGGTTAGCCAATGACAGGTAAGAGAGTCTAGCCGACCTTTTGCTACTTCCTCCACCTAAGACAGGACACCCATCTTACTATGGGTTGTTCCTATGATGGGTAACCGAGGACATTCAGCTAATAAGACTCCAACCTAAGACAGGCACAGCTCCCCCTGGTTTCCAGCCTATAAAACAGAAAAGGGGGACATGTGGGGAGCCACATGCACCAAAATGGCTGACATGACCTTCATACAAGGACCTTCAAGTATCCTTGTTCCGGGAGTAGACAATTCACCCTGAGACTTCCTCATTCAGGCAGGTCCTCAGCCAGGTCCACGACAATTCCCACCCCCTTTTCCTACCCTGTGTATATAAGAATGTTCTCTGGCCCTCAATAAATGAGCGACTGCATACCATCACAGTATAAAAAAATCAATACAATATTTTTTCTGAGTTGACACTATTAACCTCAGCTGCTAGGAAAGGAAGCCTCTGATCCTGATGCCACATGAACTCAAGATAGCAGAATCACCATCTTGTTGCACTATTTTTATAAATTTATGCATCCCTCAGTTCCTACAGTAAACAATAAAACAATTATTTAACCTTATAATTTTTCTTTTATGCTTTGGCCTGGGAGAGATATTATTATTTGGACTAGTCACATGTTCTTTATTGAAAGAAATGGGCCTGAAAAACAGTCTTCTACTGCTCTTCATCACAACATACATTTTCTTCAATCAATATTCCATTCTCTGATCTTATCAGGTAGAGATTTAAGTTGTCCCATCTGTTTAAGTGGGACAATCCAAAGTCCTAGTAAGATTAGAATCAGATTATTTCTTTCTTATTCAGGTCACATATGGTCCTTTTGACCCCATTCTAAGTGATAAAAATCAATTTCCATCAGTTTATCAGATGGCCACCAAGGACAGTTCTCTGGCTCATGGAATCATCTGCTTGTTGTTGCATTTTGGCTGGACGTGGGTGGCACTCTATGTATCTGATGACATGCAAGGGGAGCAGTTCTTTCAGGATGTAAAGGCAAAGATGACAGAAAAGGATATCTGTGTGGCCTTTACAGAAATGCTCCCAGCCACAAAAGATATCTTTCTATTATGTGACTTTACTCTTAATAGGAGGATCAGAGATTCATCTGCAAATGTGTACATAATGCAAGGTGATGAATGGAGTATCTGGAGCCTAGGAACAGAAAAAGAATTCTATTCAATTCCAGGAAAGGTATGGATCATGAGAAATCTTTACTCCTTAGAGTGGAAAACCATGCTGACTTATGCAGAGCATGTACAATACTTTTTCCATGGAAGTCTCTTATTTTCAAACCAGGAAAGGAAAATTTCTGGCTTTAAACAATTTCTCAAGACAGTGAACCCTTCCCAATACCCAGAAGATTTTTACTTCGGTAAACTCTGGCTATACTTTTTTGGATGCTCACTTGCTGGATCACTATGTGGCAAACTTGGAGACTGCCCTTCAAATTCATCCCTATTCTTGGGGGAACACAGCTTTTCAGAGTCTTTACCATGTAAAAACTTGCATTGAAATTGTTTTAGATGAAGTAATTACATGTGAAGAAAATGACACCAGGAATATTTTTAGTAATATATGAAATAAAGTAATAGTGAACCATGGAAATGTTTGATAAATAATACATAAACATGACCTGCAGGTGGTGAGGTGGCTAAAGCAAAGGACTCCCACATGGTTGATTGCTCTTCAAGTCCCAGAAAAGATGGCTTGTTTTCTCACTTTTACTTTCTCCCTGTCTTTTCCTGGTCGTTTGATTCCTTGAACCAGAGGACTAAAACTTATGTCAGGCACATGTGCATGCATGCCCAAAATTCTGAGAGGAGAATGAAGAGGATATTGTAGTGTAGCAATCCCCCAGGGGGTGATTTTTTCTCTTTAGCTGTCTTTCCCTCTCTCTAGAGAGCACATGGACTCTGTAGCCAAAATCTCTGGTTGAAAAAATAAATAGAAGTCTAGGTAATATCTAAAGGATAAACAGTGATGAACTATGAAATACCAGTTTTCTGTAAAATGGAAATAGTGACATATATTCAAAACAACTCATAACATACATGATTATGACTAATGATTTTCTTTTCTACTCAGACCCCTGAATCTGTGTGTAGTCACATCTGTGTTCCTGGTTTCCAGAAAATTCCCCAAGAAGGAAGACCTGTTTGCTGCTTTATTTGTGCTTCTTGCCCAGAGTCAACTATTTCAAATCAAACAAGTATGAAATGTATAACTACACTATCAGTCCCTACTATTGCTCAATAAAAATAAAAGTGTTACTATTAAAAATAAAACATAGGGGCCTGCAGGTGGCAAGGAGGTTAAGGCATTGTCCCTTGTGGCCAACAGCAAATTCCCAACCCAGAACCTTGAAACTCATGCCACGTGCATGGACATTTTTGCTGAAATTCCTGAAAGAAGAAGAGACTGGCATCATGGTCATACTCTCAACATCTCTCAAGGGTGATTTCTCACTTTCTGTCTCTGTTTCTGTGGTAAGCACACATGCTTTATAGCAAAAAATCTCTTTTAAAAATAATTAGTGAGTGAACCATAGAGCACCACAGTTCTTTCGTCTCATAATTATTGTTTTGCCATACTTATTTTATAAACAATTCCCTACCCTATTTTATGTAAGCTGTTTTCGGTTCATTCTATTAGGCTAAACTGTGACACTATTTCCAATGAACACCCTTGCAGCTTGGTGCTGGATAAGACAGTGTCAATTTGGGATGTGATACTGGACCACACTAGTCATGAATAGGAGAATGTGTAATTACCAAGGTTACCTATGGGTGCCTTAAAGTTTGAATCTAGGGCATATGCGCTCACCAGAAAGACAGAGAGAGACAGAGAGACAGAAAGCAAGAAATCACTGCCCAGGGTGGATGGCCATGCCACAATCTCTTGTCTTCCATTTTCCTCTTGGGATCTTGGGCACACATGCAGACATGTCTGGCATGAGGTTTAAGCCACTGGGTCCAGGACTTGAACTGCGGTCTACTACATGGGAGTCCAGCGACATAGCCATTACAATAACTGCTGGTCCCAAGAATACTTTATAACTTTCTTAACATACTCAAATACCTGTGCAATTAAGTACAAAGAATTGACTAATATCAGAATACCACACTTTGATATATATTGCAGGAAGAAAAAGAATTATAGTTTACAAATTGAGGACTCAACATTCTAATAAATTTTATATTTGAACACATCAAAATATGCTCTCATATAAAATATAAAATCAAGCAATTACTATAAGGAAATGTATTATCAAATATGAAATATGTAAAGTTATGAGAAATCATGCTTCCACTTTTCCGATATATAACAAATAAGTATGGTTTGAATTCTTCCGTAAGTATTATGCAATTGCAGAGATTTTAACAGTAGAAAATTGAATTTCATCACTACTAAAAGTAAATATAGCCAGACCCCTGGCCTAAGGGACACTGAGGCAGACTCCCGGCCCAGCTCCAGTCCCGGCACCTCCTAGCCTAGTGACTATCTCTGTCAGCCAGGACCACCCCCACCTCAACAGTAGATCCCACGTCCATCTCCACAGCCCTGACCTAAGGGACACTGAGGCAGGGCCCCTGGCCCCAGCTCCAGGCCCTTTACCCCAAACCCCAGTGAACCTCCATCTCTGTCATCTAAGTATGAATCTTTCCTTCTCTTCTTTCATTTGTTAATTTCACACTTCTTACCACACAGGACTTCCTCCGGATCTACAGAAGACCCTCATTCTGTCTCCAGACCCCTGGCCTAAGGGACATTGAGGCAGGACCCCCTGCCCCAGTTCTAGGCCCAGCAACCCCAAACCTAATGACCCTCTATCTCTGTGAGGCAAGTAGGCTTTTTTTCCCCCTTCTCTTCCTTTTCCATTTTTTAATTTTGCACTTAAGCTTACCACACAGGACTGCCCCAAGCTCTACAGCAGACCTCACTTCCATCTCCAGATTCCTGGCGAAATTGTGTGCTGGCCCCTGCAGCACACTTTTTCTTTATTCTCCTTACTTTCTTCCCTCTTATTTGATTCTTTCTTCCTGTTCATCCACCCTCCTGGATGGACTAGATAGGTCTAGAATCACAATTGTGAAATATCCTAGTATTGTAAGACTCCCTGGGGTCCTCCCTTTTACTGAACCACCCTTGAAAAAGAAAATAGGACTCTTCAGTCACCTAAATAGAACACTCCTCTTCAGACCACATTACTAAACACAACAGAAGAGAGACTTCGGTATTCATCAGTCCACAGCAAAAGGGAAATATTCTTGGCTCTTGGTTGAAGAAACATTCTCCTACCAGGTATTTCAAAGTGACTACTTCGCCAAATGTCTAGAAGTAGAAGAAGAGTCTCAGATCTGAATAAACCAGGAAATATGTCTCCATCAAAATAGCACAGTGACTCCCTTCCATTTCTTGAAAAAAAAAAAAGCAGAGGAAGATACCAAAATGTCAGAGAAGGAATTTAGAGCAATCATGGTGACTAAATTTTATGAGTTGGAACACAAAAGAGACAACAAACTACAGGAGATTAGGAAGTCTTTCCATGATATGGAAGAAGAAATGGACATGCTAAAAAAGAAGCAGATGGAACTATTAGAGATGAAGTCTGTAATATGGAAACCAAAAACTCTCTCAAAAGTATTAAAAGTGCATTAGACCATACCAAAGATCACATCTCTGAAATAGAAGATAAAACCTCTGACCTAGAGAAAACCACCAAAAACATAGATGAATAACAAAGATAACACGAGGATAATATGCAAGAAATACTAGATTCCATTAGTTGCCCTAACATCCGAATAATTGATATCCCAGAATGTGAAGAAATTAATAACAGCATGGAAAATCTATTGCATGAAATTCTGGAAGAAAATTTCCCACTGTAGAGAGGCACTCAAATATCAAGACCCAAGAAATAAAAAGGACCTCAAATAGAATCAACCCAAGGAGATCTTCCCAAAGCACATCTTAGCCAGACTGTCAAAGACCACAGATGAAGACAAGATACAAAACTAGTAAGAGAGAAATGACAAGTGACTCACAAAGGTCATCCCATCAGGCTAACACCGGACTAATCAACAGAAACAATGCAAGCAAGGATAGAATGGGAAGACATATACAATGTGTTAAGAGTGAAACAATTTCAACCAAGATTATTATATCCTGCAAGATTATCCTTTATATGGGAAAAAATAATTAAAATCATCTCAGACAAAAACCTGAAAGAATTTGCTAACACCAGACCAGCTCTTTAAGAAACCCTGAAGAGAGCACTTTTCCAAGGAAACTAAAGATTGAACACCACAAACAAAGGAATAAAAGACAACCGAAGCAATGTCCAACTTAAACGTCAGGACAGGTCCAGTAACATTGATAATAATGTTGAATATTAATGGGTTAAATTTTCCAATCAAGAGACACAGACTGGCTGGATGGGTATAAAAACAGAAACCCTCTATCTGTTTCCTGTAGGAAACCGACAGCATAGATAAAGATATACATAGACTGAAAGTGAACTGTTGGAAAAAGGTTTTCCATGCAAATGAGAACCAAAAAAGAATTGGAGTTGAGGTAGAAATTTCTGACAAAATAGGCTTTAAAACAAAAACTGTTAGAAGAGACAAAGAAAGGTACTATATTGTAGTAAAAAGATCAATAGATCAAGATATAATGCTTATACATATCAATGTGCCTAATACAGAAGCACTCAAATATGTGAAGGAAAGACTGTTAGATTTAAAAGGGGAAGTAGACTGTAACACACTACTTGTTGGAGACTTCCGCACCCCACTATCTCCTCTGGACAGATCATCTAGACAAAAAATAGGTAAAGAGATAAAGGATCTAAATGATACTATAATTCAAATGAACTTAACAGACATCTATAGAACTTTCAATACAAAAACCACGAGATAAAATTTTTTGTCACCCCAACATGAAACCTTTTCAAAGACTGACCACATGATAGGGCACAAGGAAAGACTCTACAGATTCAAAGGCATAGAAATTATAACCAGCATCTTCTAGGACCATGATGGAATTAAACTTGAGTATAACTTCAAGTCAAATCCGCAAAAATACTCGAATACATAGAAACTAAATAATCTACTCTGGAATGTCTTCACATCCACTGAAGAAAGAAAGATTAAAATAAAAACATTCATGAAATCCAAAGACCATGAGGGCATGAATTTCCATAATCATTTGGAGACGGTGAAAGCAGTCATAAGAGGGAAGTTCATAGCAATAAGTGCACATAAGAAGAATATGGAACAAAGGCAAAAGGATCACCTCACATTACACCTCAGAGAATTGGAAAAGCAACAGCAAAATAATTTTTAAAACTCCAGGAGAGAGGATATAATAAAGATAGTAGCAGAAAAAAATGAAATGGAAAATAAACAAACCATACAGAAAATAATTGAAAGTGAAAGCTAGTTCTTTGAAAAGATAAACACAATTGATACACCACTTGTGAGACTTACTAAGAAGAAGAGAGAAAAGAACCAGATCAAATCTGCAATGAAGCAGGCAATATAACGACAAAGTAGAAATGCAAAACATCATTAGAGGATACTATGAACAACTATACGCTAAGAAACAAGACAATCTGGATGAGATGGACAAATTCCTGAACATATATAACTTACCAAGATTGAGCCAGGAGGATATAGAAAGTCTAAATAGGCCCATAACAAGTCAGGAGATTGAATCAGTAATAAATAACCTACTAAAAAAGAAAAACCTGGGTCCTGATGGCTTCACTTCTGAATTCTACAGAACTGTCAAAAAAGAGTTAACTCCTATTCTACTCAAGTTATCCCTAAAGATCACAAAGGGTGAATCTCTCCATAATTTATTTTATGAAGACTCTATGAACTTTATCCTTAAAACAGATAAGGACGGGACCAGCACTTGGCGTAATGGTTATGTCGCTGGACTCCCATGTAGTGGACCACGGTTTGAGTCCTGGACCTGGTGTCTTAAACTCACACCGTGTGTGTGTGTGTGCGTGCTCAAGATCCCGAGAGGAGATTGGAGGAGCAGGGATTGTGGCATAGCCATGTCCAATGGGGGGTGATTTCTCGCTTTTTGTCTCTCTGTCTCTCTCTGTCTTCCTGGCGAGCCTACATGCCTTATAACAAACACCTCTCCAAAAAAAGAAAAATAAAACAGATAAGGACAGGACAAGGAAGGAAAACTATAGACCAATATCTGATGAATATAGACGCAAAGATTCTCAACAGGATAATAGCAAATCATATCCAACAACTCATAAAAAAGATTATACATCATGATCAGGTAGGCTTTATTCCAGGAATGCAAGATTGGTTCAACATATGCAAAAACATAAATGTAATACACCATATTAATAGGAAGAAAGATAAAAACC
The DNA here is from genome assembly GCF_000334495.1 of Tupaia belangeri chinensis. Taxonomy (NCBI): domain Eukaryota; kingdom Metazoa; phylum Chordata; class Mammalia; order Scandentia; family Tupaiidae; genus Tupaia; species Tupaia belangeri. The sequence goes on along the minus strand of NW_006210054.1, from coordinate 129,104 downwards.
ACATGATCATATCAATTGATGCAGAAAAAGGATTTGATAAGGTACAACATCCCTTCATGATCAAGACTCTCAGTAATATCAGCATAGAAGTGTCATTTCTCAACACAATAAAAGCTATCTATAAAAAATCCCATAGTGAATATTATCCTAAATGGAGAAAAGCTGAAAGTTTTTCCACTCAAAATGGGTACAAGACAAGGATGTCCACTTTCTCCACCCCTTTTTAATATAGTTCTGAAATTTTTTGCCAACACAATCAGAAAAGAGTAAAATATAAAAAGCATTGAAATAGGAAAAGAAGAGGTGAAACTCTATTTGCATATGACATGATTGTATACGTAGAAGACCCAATGGTTTCAAAGAAAAAAATTTCTGCAAGTAATACATGAATACAGTAAAGCTTCAGGATACAAAATCAACATACAGAAATCAGTGGCATTTCTATATGCAAACAACAGACACACTGAGATAGAACTGAAAAAAGTGTTTCATTCCATTTACCATAGCCAGAAAAAGTAAAAGATACTCAGGAATAAATCTAACCAGAGAAGTTAAAGACCTCACAAGGAAAATGACAAGAAGCTAAAAAAAGAAATGGAAAATGACATAAAAATGTCAAAGGACATCCTATGTTCCTGTATTGGAAAATTAATATAATCAAAATGGCAATTGTACCCAAATTAATCTACATATTTAATGCAATCACAATCAAAGTACCAGACCCGTACTTCACAGATCAAGAAAAGACAATCATACAATTTGTCTGGAATCATAGAAGGTCTCGTATTGCCAAAGCAATCCTGCACAAGAAGAGTGAAGTGGGTGTCATCTCACTGCCAGACTGAAAAATATACTAAAAAACTGTGGTAATCAAAACAGCATGGTACTGGCACAGAAACAGACAGGCGGCCAATGGAACAAAATAGAATCTCCAGAAATAAATTCGCAAACATACAGTCAACTGATTTTTGACAAGGGGTACCAGTCAATCCAGTGGAAAAAGGAAAACCTCCTCAGCAAATGGTGCTGGAAAAACTGGATTTCCACTTGCAGAAAGATGAATCTGAACCCCTACCTCTCACCTTTGACAAAAATCAAGTCAAGGTGGATCAAAGATATAAATCTAAGACTTCAAACTATAAAACTGCTCCTGGAAAACACAGGAAACTCTGGTCAACATCGAGGTAGGCAAAGACTTCATAAATAAGACCACCAAAGCACAGTCAATAATCCCCAAAATAGACAAGTGGAATTACATCATACTAAGAAGTTTCTGCATGATAAAAGACACAATAATTAGCATGAATGGACATCCCTCAGAATGGGAAAATATTTTTGTAAACTATGCATCAGATAAGGGGCTGATAAACAGAATACACAAGAAACTCAAGAAGCTGTTCCAAAAAAAGACGATCAATACTATTAAAAGATAGGAGAATGAGTTGAAAAAAACCACTCTCTAAGGATGACATATGAATAGCCAAAAGGCATATGAAAAAATGCTCAACATCCCTCATTGTAAGGAAATGCACATCAAAACAACAATGAGATACCACCTAACCCCAGTCAGAATGACTCAGGTTAGAAAAAAAAATCTAAGTGCTGGCAGGGGTGTGGTGAAAGGGGAACTCTCTTACACTGCTGGTGGGAATGTAAATTGGTACAGTCACTGTGGAGAACAATTCGGAGATTCCTCAAACATGTAGATATAGAACTATCATATGATTCAGCAATCCCACTCCTGGGTATCTACCAAGGACAGAAGAATACTTAATCGGAAAAGTGCTTTCACAATGATGTAAAAACAACAAGACCCTGGCTTTTGACAGAAAGTGGATGAATATGGAAGATTTACTGCTGAATGAAGCAAGCCAGTTTATGAAAGAGACACTGTATGTCCTCACTTGATATATACCGAGTGTCTGCACTCTATGACTGAAACTGATTGACCAAAAATATATATAAACACAGTAAATAGATGTGAATACCCGATATAGTGTGTGTGCAAGAGTAGAGGCTGAAGAACGACATTTAGAAGAAAATAGAGAGGCATAGCCTGAATGTGACAAAGAAATGTGGTATTATCTGAACTAGTCTAGGGGAAAATGCTCACATGTTGGAATATTCACTTTGTAAGGTAAGTAATGTGATTGAATGTATAAGATAAATTAAAATAAATAAAAAATCTTAAGTTAGAAAAAGTAAATATATATATATGTGTGTGTATATATATATATATATATGTGTGTATATATATATATGTGTGTGTGTATGTATATATATATATATACACACACATATA
>NW_006210054.1:123897-126366 GCF_000334495.1 Tupaia belangeri chinensis | reverse complement strand
CCTATTTTTGTAAATAATAATTATTATAATTGAAACACAGCCGTGCGTATTAATATCCATAAGCCCTGTGAAGGTTTTCGTAGTACATAATAATAGAGTGAATATTTGCAACAGAGACCTCATAATGTATAAAGGCAAAAATATTATTAGCCACATTAAAAAATTAACAAACCATGCTTTCAGATGTATATAAATAGATAGATAAAAAAAATCTTTCTATCATATACTTACAATTTCACAAAAAATTGATACATAGGAGCAATCAAATTCCACTCCAGAGTCAAATGTATTATATTGAAACTGCTTTCAATATTTACCTAGGAGTGTTTATGATAATATTTACAGAAAAATCAAAATGTACAATGGGAAAAGTCTTTACACAAAGTGACATATTATATACAAGAAAAAAATCAATAGAAATTAGGTTAGAGTAAAAGGTATTAAGGAGTTCCAAATTAAACAGGCATTCTAAGGTTTTAATCTCATAAGCCTATATCACAATTTTAGAGTTTTGATCCAAAAATATACCCTGGTTTTATATCCTCATGTGATAAAATAACTGAAAATGACTGACTTCTTAAACTCATGTTTTAAACAGTCATTTTGTATATAAAACTTAAACGGGTATTAAACCTGCAGCTATGAATGTATCTTAGTTTAGTGGGCAGTTTTACATTATTTTTATTGATTAATTGCTAAATTTTATTAACTATTATTCATTGTGTTCTCCTAGAAAGTGTTTTCCTTTTATGTAGTCAGATATAATGTCTTTACTTCTATGTCTAATTTATTGATTTGTATCTTCTCTCTCTTTTTAAAGATCTATCTAATGTTCAGTAAGTTTGTTGATGTTAAAAAAATAAAACTAGCTAGTGGTTACACTAGTTCTCTGCATGATTTTTAATATTTAATAGTTAATAGTTAAATATCTCACATTTATATTTATTCTAATCTTTTTTAGATAGTTTTTTTCTATAAGGTATATGTGCTCAGAGGAGAGACAGAGAGATAGATAGTGACTAATCACTCCTTAGGGGAAATGACCATGCTGCAATTTCTTCTCCATTCTTCTCTAGTAATTTTGCGCATGAATGTACATGTACCCAGCTTAAGGTTTAAGACACTGAGTCAAGGGGACCAGCAGATGGCAAAATGATTATGTTACTGGACTCTCATGTAGTCAACCAGGGTTTGAGTCCTGGACCCAGTGGCTAAAACTCACACCAGACGCATGTGTGGGCATGCCCAAGATCCTGAGAAGAGAATGGAGGAGAAGGGATTGTGGCCTGGCCATCCCCCCAGGGAGTGATTTCTCATTTTCTGTCTCTATATTTCTCTCTTTATGGCAAGCACACGTGCCCTATAGCAAAAATCTCTCAAAAAATTAAAAAATAAAAAGACACTGAATCAGGAACTCACACCATAGTTGAGTACGTGAAAGTACAGTGATGAAATCATTACGCCATCTGCTGGTCCCCCCCATTCTAATCTGAATATCTTTGTTTCTGCTAGCTGGAATTTGTGCTTTCTGAAGTATCTTGATGTGTTAAATTGTGTCGATCTGATGTCTACCCTATTTTTAACTTTTCCATTACAGAAAATTTTGTTATACACTTTTCATAATTTAAATTTACAAACTTGCTAAACATTTTACCTAAATGTGTAGAAACTGCCTAGAGATACAAACCAGAATACAATTACATGAAGAGAACAAACAAAAGATACTCATTAAAAGAAAGTGATTCTTGCTTGCAACACTTTTAGTTTGTTATCTATACTCTTAAAACGTTGTGGGGCCAGCAGGTGGCATAGTGGCTAGGCGCTGGATTCTCACATGGTCGACCATGGTTTGTTTGAGTCCTAGACATAGCATCTTGAAACTCATGCTGGTTGTGTGTGCATGTGTGCCCATAATAGTGAAAGGAGAATGAAGAAGGAGGGATAGTAGTGTGGTTTTCCCCCAGAAGGATGATTTCTTGCTTTCTGTCTGTCTCTCTCTTCATTGCTCTGGTGACTGCATGCACCCTATAAAAAATGTGTCTCTCAAAACAAAGTTATATAGTGGGGCCAGCATGCAGTAAATTGGTTAATGTGCTGAACTCCCACATGCCCAGCCATGGTTCAAGTCCTGGACCAGGATGCTTGAAAAGTCATTCTAGGCATGTGTGTGTGCATGTCCAAAATACCAGGAGGAGAATGAAGGAGAAAGGACTGCAACATAGCCATACCCCCTGGGGAGTGATTTCTTACTTTCTCTCTCACGGTCCCTCTCTGCCAAGTACACATTCCTTATGACAAAAACTTTTAAAAAAAAGAAAAAAGGGAACCAGCAGTTAGCGTAATGGCTATGTCGCTGGACTCCCACGTAGTCGACCGCGGTTCGCGTCCTGGACCCGGTGGCTTAAAACTCACGCCGGGCGCGTGTGCGTGTGTGCCCAAGATCCCGAGAGGAGAATGGAGGAGAAGGGA
>NW_006210054.1:103038-123797 GCF_000334495.1 Tupaia belangeri chinensis | reverse complement strand
AAAAAAAAAAAAAAAAAAAAAAAAACCCCCCCAAAAAAAAAAAAAAAAAAAAAGAGTTGTATAGCTGCAAAATGATACATTTCTCATTAAGTGTTAAGCAGTTTTAGGAGGAAATGATACATTTAATAAAGTACATCCCAGTAGTAAATTCTACTTTTAATTTCAATGTAATTATTGTATGTTGATTTTCTCTTTGGACTGAGTTTTGATAATATTAAACTTTTAATATAAAAAAAATCATGTATTTTAGCTTTCCTACATAGAATCTCTTTTCCACTCTTGGGGAAAAAAAAAAAAACAGAGAACTTGAGATAGTGATCTCTATTCAGAAACAGTTTTTACTGATTGATTGCCTTTTTTGGTTTAACATTTAAAATGTTTATTTAAAAGAAGTGTATTATGTGGCTTTCAATTTACATTAATGTAGAAATATTACTTTGGGGAAAATAGAGACCTCAAGTTTAAAAAGTAAAACAAATAGAAGCAAAATTAATAGTGTAGTTATAAAAATAACTGTAAAAAATCCATGAACTTTGGTGTCTTAATACAGAATGGTTATCACTATTACCGGTGTAGATGACTATTAAGAGATGTTCAGCATTTCCGGAATTCCTGTGTCTTCATATTTATGTTTGATATACTGAGTTCTATAGTCACTGTCCTCTCTTCAGGATTTTTTTCTCTCCCTGACTGCCTATCTCATTACTAAGTCTCATAACTTCAGATTCCTGCTTGAGTACACCTGCATTTTTTTTAAAGACACATCCTCATATCCTCTTGGTTTTTCAAAAATGCAAAAAAGAAAAGCAAACCTTTAAAACAGGAATCTGATTAACCTGCAGGGTAAGATATATTTACTTCAAACCATTCACTTAAGCAGCCTTTATAGTCCATGCACAGACAAGGCAGTCCTGCTGTAGTATCCCCCTGCTGCAATTCTTCAAGGCACACTGCACCCTCCTCGCATGGTTACTCAGTACATCACCACTGCAATACACGATGCACACCCATGTCATCTGAGGGGAAGGGGATACAGACTTTGATCACACAGGACACTTAAGTTTTCCAAACATGTTCAGGTTTAGTGGTAAGGAGCTTATCACCAGGCATGGCACCAAGGGGACTCCTGTAACATGCTGGTCCCTATCCTTGCCACTGCCTTTGTGGAATTGCTATGCACTGATTCCTACGAACCCCAGTGTGGCTGCTAATGCTCTTGGTGGTGCTGAAGGAAAACTGTGTGGTAACCCCACCCAGGTAGCAGCTGAGTAAGGCCTCCCTGAGTTGCTAGGCTGAGGCTTCTGGAAACCTGCACTGGAATTCTTTCCCCCCACTCCACCACTTTTGGCCCTTCTGCTGTTTCTGGAAGGTAGATACTAGTCTCAGTCCATGACCGCAGCCATTAGGAGCTGCTGGACCACTCTGCGAGGCACCCACTTTTGTCATGCAGGGGCAGAGCTCACACACAGCGACCCTGTCTCTTAGGAACAGAGTGAGCAAGAAGGGCTAAGGCACCAAAGCGTCTCTAGAGCCCTCCATATGTCCAGAGATGATGCTAGCTCCTGAGGGGTGGTAGGAACTCAAGGTGGTTATCCCCAGGGCAGTAGACTAGGTTGGTGACCTGATCAGGAACCAAAGAGGAGGAGAGAGAGATGGCCCAGCAGCTGCCACTAAGTGCTGGCTCTCGGGGGAGGAGACACCTCATTAACCATGCAACAGCCCTGGTTTTAGTTTTGGTTGCCAGGCTTTGCACCCCTGGCTTCTGCACTAACTCCTCCAAGGGTTGTTGCTACCACCACCATCCTTTCAATCCCACAGGGTTGCTGAAGGAGTCACGCTTTTAAAGAAATGTTCAAGGTTTAAATATATCTTTATGCAAAATTTCTGCAACACTCCAAAAGCTTTTCTATGATTTGTTTTCAATTTCCCCTCAGGTGTATTTGTTAGTAAATCAGCGGGTGCCATCATGGTTAAGGTGCTCGACTCCCACATGGCCCACTAGGCTTAGAATCCTAGAGTCCTGGATCTGGCCACTTGAAAGCCCAGCAGGTTGTGTGTGTGGGTACCCAAAATCTCCTCAGAAGAATGGAGAAGGGTTTACATCATGACCATGCCCTTGGGGAGTGGTTTCTCACTTTCCCTCTCAGTGTGCCTCTTTGTCTCTGTCCCATGAGCACAGGCTCTATGGCAAAAATTAAAAATAGAGTGAAACTGACTCCAATCTAAAAACCCTACATTGTCATCCTCATCATTTTGACCACTGTCAAGGTCAATGCCATGCCGGTCTGACTACACCACACACCACTCTCAAAGATAAAACAATCAACATGACAGATTCAAAATTCCCAAAATCCTCTCAAACAGACTGTCTCATGTGTCCTAATTTATCTTTCTTGTTACCCAATTTATAAAAAAGAAAAATAAAAAGACAAAAAAAATTAAAAAACACACAAAAAAACACTAAAAAACAAAACCTGAATAGTCATAAAAAATCTAAAACAAATAAAAACTAAATAACACAAACGTCCCCTAAAACATAAAGAGCACTGCTCCTCTAAAAATAATATCTGTCTGTCTTCTCTTAGTTTCTGTGACTCACCACCCTCATCTCTGCCATTACAGATCCTGCCCTGATCCTCTTCCTTGCCCTCTCTTTTGCCCTCACATCTTCTGTTTTCTCATTAACTTTGTTCAAGACCAGATCCAATCTGTCAAGTTCATACGCTATAAGCTACTATAGCTACTATAGCTTATAGCTTAAGCTACTATAGCTTATAGCTTATAAGCTACTCTCCTTCTCTCAATCAATGATTTGATTCCCTAAATCAGAAGGTGGGAATGTGGAAGGCCGCATAGTAGATCTTACACATGAGCAACTGTGTGTCCATTTTGTTCCCTTTCATGGCTATCTGCTTCTGTAAACCTGTTTACTCTTCCCCCCAAAAAATAGCTTGTACTAGCCATACAAAAAAAAAAACACATGGGGCAACATCCTCCTGTACCTGTTACTGTCTTTGCTAACTAGCCCAAAGCCCTTGATTAGCTGTTCCTTAGCAATGTAACTATCAATCACCAGAATCCTGCCCGGAGCCTTAGAGTTTATTAAACAAAAGTCTAGAGAGTGCCCTCAGAAATAATAAACCTACATGATTCAGCTTCTTTAATTACCTACATAAAACCCCTGACCCCTATAAAAAGACTACTCAAACTTCAGTCAGCGCTACAGTTTGGACTCTTCCCCACCCAGCCTCAGGCTGTAGTCGCTGGCCAGGTAATGAAGACTCCCTTTTATCTTAATCTGACTTTGGTGGTCATTCCTTCAGTTAAACTCTATAACAGTACACTGTCTATGTCTATGTGCAATGGTAATGGTTCTCGGAACCAGCAGTTGGCATAATGGCTATGTCACTGGACTCCCATGTAGTCGATAGTGGTTTGAGTCTTGGACTCAAGTGGCTTAAACTCACAATGGGCACATGTGCTTGCATGCCAAAGATCCCAAGAGGAGAATGGAGAAGGGATTATGGCATGGCCATCACCCCCTGGGGGATGATTTCTCGCTCTCTTTCTCTCTCCGTCTTTCTGGTGAGCGCATGCGCTCTATTCTATAGCAAAATCTTCTAAAAAATAAAAGTAATGCTACTCATTACTCCGGAAACTTTGCAGAAAACAGCTTCTGGGTGACAGAGTAGGGGTAAGTTTATCTTTATTAGAAACTGCCTAGCTGGTGCCAGCAGGTGGCATTGTGGTTAAAATTCCTGGATCTCACATGACTGGCTGCATGAAAGCCCCAATCTCAGTATCTTAAAAAATATGCCAAGCACAGATATGTGTATGCCCATAACCCTGAAAGGAGGGACAAATAGAGGACAAGGGATTATGGTATGACCATGCCCATGGGGGTACTTTATTGCATTCCCTCTCTGTCCCTATTCTCTTAAGTCTATGTTTTGTTTTCTTTTGGTGAATCTGGAAGTTCTGTTTATATTCTGGATACTAGTCTTGACTAGATAGAGTTTTCTTTTGGGGAATTTGGGGGTTCTGTTTATATTCTGGATGCTATCCTTTATTAGGTAGATGACTTTTTTCTCCAGAAAGAATGAACTTGAGGGACCAGCAGGTGGTGTGCCTATGGAACTGTGGGGTTCTAAGAATCCATAAATGCCTCCAGAAATTCCTGTTTACTGGTTCACAGATCCTAGTGTAATGAGCTCTTCTTTGGGTTGGAGGGATCTGTTTACTAACTTCTAGACAAAAAAAGAAGAAAAAAAGTGTTATGTTTGTGATTTTTCTCTCCCCTGTGTTTATTCTATGTCTCTATCTCATTCCTAAATCTTAGAAATTGAGTTCAGAAATCTCAGTTGCTTTATGGGAGTGTTACAACTACCCCTCTGGTCTAATTCACCTCTTCCTCCCAGGCTCTGGATAACTGAGACTTTACCCTGGAACGTTGCTCCTGGATATGTGTATGATAGGCTTCACTTATCTTTCTGGTCAGGGCAGAACTGACACCTCATTGAGGCCTTTCATATCTGCCCACTAAGTGGTCTCAAACTCTCCCTCACAGCACCTGCTTAGTTTCACTTTAGTACTTTGTGGTTTTGTCCAATTCACATCAAGCTGTAAGCTTCTGCAGGGAGAGATCATGGTCTTTAGTGCAACTCCCATGCCTAACAATGTGCCTGTACAAGGTGAATGCTCGGGACAGTTGATGAATGAATAAAAGAAACAATCTTAGAGCTTTGTTACTATCTCTGAGCAGTTCACATTATGGACATGGATAATCATAATTGAAAATGCAGAATGGGTCAGGTGCAGAGGGCAGCCAAATGAACTCCAAGTAGATCTTCCCAGACAACAGAGCAGAGTAGGCACAATCTGCCTGGTTTCAGAAAAAAATACAGCCCCGGGCATGAAAACCCAAAACAACATACACTTTTGTTTGAAGTCCTCAAGGCAATGGCTCTCCAAGGGCTAAAGTAGGCAAATGAGCAGGATCAAAAACTTCCTGTGCAAACCAAGAGCTCAGAAGCCTCCATTACCTCTCTCATTGACTTGTCTTAAGACAAGTCCCGTTCACACATGAGGCCTCACCCCAGCCTGACTGTAGAAGAATGTTCCCATGTTCAGCCATATTCTGCACTATCCCACTCAGTACCCCAAGCCCCAAGGCTGTTCTCTGCTCTGAGGATCTTCTATAAAGTAGAAAGCATTTCCAAATATCTCAATGCACAGTGGGTCATCAGTAGATAATGAAGACCAACAGTCACATCTCTGAACTTGTGCAGTTCTTCAAGTAACCTCACTTAATGCATCCCTACCTTGATCAGTTTTGTTTGAATACCCACTGGGTAATTTATATTAAAATAGGTTTATTTAGCTAACATTTTTAGAGGCTAAGATGTTCAATGCTAACATGCCATCAACAGGTGAGGGTCTTCCTGCTGTCATGACATGGTGGGAGGCCTCCCAGGGCAAGAGGAATGTGTCAGCTCAGGTTCCCTCCTTCCCACAAAGCCACCAGTCTCACTATGAGGCCCTCACCCAGGTAATTGCATCTAATACTAATGATGTCCCAGAGGCCTGCCTCTCAAGACTGTAAATATATGAATTTGGGGTTAATTTCCCACACCTGAAACCTTGAACACACATTCAAACCACAGCAATCTTACTTTGGAAGAGGTATCTGAGATCTGCTCTCCTGTGACCCATTTGCACTGGGGTAGGGAGCTCCTCCTAGTTTCTAGTGTCCAGAGTGGTGGATGCAGGTCTAAGTTTTGTTATTGCAGGGAATTATGGCTCATGAAGACTTGCATATTTTGGGAATCCACCAAGATCAACCTGGCATCCCCACACTTACCCATGTTTTGAGGCCCAGGCATGATGCTGAGGGACTTGATATACTGCCTCCGACAAAGCTGCCTCCACCTCCATTCTTTCCCCTTAGCCTTTACCCAGTACTATCCTTTACCCTGAACCTTGCTGTAAATTTAGCATGTGTGTGCTTGTGCTCAAGTGGTAATGCCAAGAGACAATGATCTCTTATAATATGAGGTGGGCAGGTTCCCCTTCATCTTAGGGACTTTTATATCTAAATAACATCAAATGGAAGCAGCTGAGCACTGGCTCAGAAGGCTGAAATCTTCCTTCCTGCTTTGAACTCTGCTCACCTCATGTGCTGAGGTTTATCAAAGACTAATGAGATAAGGTAAAGAGCAAAGGGTGTCTATTAAGGACCTGACAGAATATATTTTATGTGCTCCAATATGTGCATAATGAGGGAGAATTTCCATAGCATTTCATCAATTTTTTTTTTGAGAGGTTTTTGCTATAGGACACGTGACCTTGCCAGAAAGATAGAGACAGAGGGATAGAAAGCGAGATATCACCCCTACCCAGGAGGGATGGCCATGCCACAATCCCTTCTCTTCCATTCTCCTCTTGGGATTTTGGGCATGCATGCACACACGCCTGATGTGAGTTTTAAGCCACCAGGTCCGGGACTCAAACTGCGGTTGACTACATGGGAGTTCAGCAACATAGCCATTATGCTAACTGCTGGTCCCAGCATTTCTTCAATCTTGATGGAAATTTGGCTCAACATTTTTGGAACAAATGGGATAAATATGTTGTGTAGGATAAGACTGTTTCTCTACATTACATTATTCATATAGTAATGAATCCCACACAAAATACACTACTATTCACTGAGGTCCTCCCTGTCTAGAATAGTACACTGGATAACCATGAGAGTCACCAGAATGGCTAAGGGCAAAAGTATTGGCATTTCAAAGATGAATTAGAACACTTACATAATGATGATGAGAGGACATAGTAGTACAAACACATTAGGTTGGAAAAATCTTGGCCACACCTTAAAATTTTACCATATAACTACCAGCTCCATAGCATAGTTAAGCCTTGTGCAGACTGAACTGGATTCCACACAGCTAATCACAATGTGAATGCTGGTCGATTTCTTGAAAAACACAGTGGGCATATGCACATGCATGCCCCTAATCCTGAATAGATAGAGAAGAAGAAAAGGAATTATGACATGACTGTTTGGAACGCTTTCTCTTTTTTAGTGAGCTCACATGTACTCAAAATGAGAAAAAAAAATTAAGCAAGTATAAAATCCATTTTTATCTAATATTTTTGAAATACAGTTTTAAGAATATTTGTAAAAAAATTTATTATAACAATGAAGTGATACTTAGAACCAAGGAAACAATATTCATTTCCAAATACAAAGCAGTATCCTTTGTTTTGAGGTAGTTCACATTAAAGAACAATATTTTTAAATGATTGATGCAATCAAGCATATAACCACTTAGTTATATCTAAGTTCTATCTGTTAAAAATATGTTCTTTTAGAGAATCTAATCATCTTATTCTTAAACGATTTTCTCCAAACAGTGGTAAAAATATCCTCGAAGGAAAGAAGGCAGAACTGCTTTGGACCAAACCTAGATCCTACTAATGTTACAACACAGGCTCAGTTCCAAGGGAGCCCAGCTCTAACTTGTCTCATGGGCCCACTGGGAAAGTAACAATGAAGTGATTATAACAGTACTAACTTATCAAAAATTAACCATTTTATCTATCTTTGTTTTAGGTTTCTGTCACCTAGGTACATCCAGAAATTCTTCATGGTCTGCACTCATTGCCTTTGTCCAGTGACTATAACCATTTTATCTGAATTTTGACTTTAAGAACAAATTTTCTTCAAATATTCCACAGAGTCACAAAGTATACAACCACCACTGTCAGTATAAAGTCCTTTGGGATTATCAGGATGGAATCTAGATAAGTGCTCCATTTCTCTACAAATAAAACATTCTGCAAAAGAAAATACACCAAGAACTGGGTCTGCTTTCACTTTGCATTTGGTTATTTTAAGCCCTGTGCAGCCACACCAGTAACAAATTCCAGTTCTCACATCTTGATTTTCAAGGGCAATTGGGCAATCTGCAATTGCATGGTCAGGTTTTCCTTTTTTAATCCCATTTTATTATTATTCTATTTTATAAACATTTGACCAGTACATACCATTGTATTTTCTCTGCTGTTTGTCTTTTTAAAATGTATTTATTATATTCATTCACTATATATCACGGCATACACAATGATTTCCCACTCAGAATATACTGTATATTGGCTTAATAAAGGGTATTACCATGCACAGTTTTAACATCTTTATTCCCACCAAATTTCTTTATAATTTTATTCATTCATTTATTTTAATTTGACCAGAGAGGCAGAGAGAGAGACTGATAAAGAGGGAGGGAGGGAGGAAGGGAGGAGGGGAAGAGAGAGAGAGAGAAAGAAAGAAGAGAGAGAAAGCAAGTTCCCAGGTCCAGTACTTGAACTGTGGTCAGCCATGTGAGAATGTCCAGTGTCTTAACCACCATGGCACCTGCTGGTCCCACCAGACCTCCTTTAAAGCAACTTCAATTTCTTTCCTTACATCCTGTCTTTTGACAAAATCTCCCCATTGTGAACCATCTGTGAGTGCTGTCTTAAGTACTCCATGAATCCATTCATATCTTCACTTAACTACTCCTTTTTCCTTCTGTTCTTTTTATGTTTTGGTGGGGTGGACTGTTTTTAAGGAACAGCCTACTGGCTTCATGTTGTTTATGCTTCGGTAAGTTTTGGCTTGTTTCCTTAAAGGACCCTTTATGTCCTCCCATGATGTTATAGGCACAGATCTTTTTATGTAGTATCTTGTACCCACCTGGTCATAGCTTCATCAGAAGTGCTTTATCACATGTAAATCCTCCAGAACAGAAGAGTTAGCCAAAAATAAATAAATAATTAACCATAAATTTTTGTGTGCAGCAGAATTTTTGCTCATATTTATTTTAACCAAGGGGGAAATGTAAGTTAACAAAAAGATGTGCAATTTGGCCAGCAGGTGGCATGGTGATTAAGGTGTTGGATTCCCACATAGTCAACAACAGTTTGACTCCCAGACCTGGGAGACTAAAATTCCTACAAGACATGTATGTGTGTGTTCCCATAATCCCAGGAGAACAAGGAAGGGATTGCGACATGACCATAAACCCTGTGGGTGATGTCTCACTTTCCCTCACTCTTTCTGTTTCTCTCTCTCTCTGGTGAGTGTACACATTACACATCCCATGGCAAAAACTGTACAACAGATGTGTGATTAATGTCAATAGCCTCTGCCCCCCCTTGAATTGTGGTTTTGGGGACTAGATTTATAAATTGGCAAATGGGCATTGAGTGGGCAGTTAGGGATATTGCTTACTCTATCCTCCCCAGCCCACAGCCCACTGCCCACCCTATGGCTCCAGGTGCAGGCTGACATCAAGGTCCTCAGAGTACCCCAAGTCCAGGGCACCCTCCTGCCAACCCCTTCACTGCCACTGACAGTCCGGCACCTCTGTTGCCCCCAAACCTCCATATCTGCTTTGACCAAGGTATGGGCTTGGTTCCATATTGCCCAGACTGGTTAAAGTCCAGGCTCACTGAATTCTAGGTGAGCTGTCCAGTCACCTCCTATGCACAGTTCCAGGTCATTCAGGTCACCTCCCAGGATGCCATCCCTGGGGTCACAGCAGCACATTCTGCCCTAATCTATTAACCACTTAGTAGTATGTTAATGTGCCGTGATGGGTGTTGCCTATCCGTCTAGACTCTCTTACTCTGGGGGCTGGACTGGGTTCACCATCCTGATTCTTTTGTGGGAAGGGGCTGGCAGTTCGGTATGTATCAGCCTGGGCTGGGACAGGGAGGAAGTGAGAGTCATTGGATAGGCCACTCTGCATCCATTGGACTCTCCCAAAACCCTCAAGGAGCTCCAGGTCCTTCAAGGATCACGCCAATAGCCCCTCTCTTCATCTAAGAAGTGAAAACTTCTCCTGCACCTGCCACTGCAGGGATGTGGTAGCTGGAGGTCTGCACATCTAGGACTCACTGAGCTCTGCATTACATTCCCACCAGGAGGGTTCCCATGGCAGAAATATACACTTAGGAATCCTGGCCTGTGCCAGCTGTTCTCTATGTGCCCAAGTTGGTAAGAAGACTTGAAAAGTTCAGACCATTACTCATGTTATTTTCCACATTTTTCTATCTCAAGGTCATTTTTCTCTCAGAATTTGAAGAAACAAATCTTTTTTTTTTTTTTTTTTTTATGGAGAGGTTTTTGCTATGGGGCGCGTGCGCTCGCCAGATAAAGAGAGAGAGACAGTAACGAGAAATCACCCGCCAGGGGGGATGGCCACGTCGCAATCCCTTCTCCTCCATTCTCCTCTCAGGATCTTGGGCATGCATGCACACGCACCTGGTGTGAGTTTAAGCCACCAGGTCTGGGACTCAAACCGCCATCAACTACGGGGGAGTCCAGCGACATAGCCATTACACTAACTGCTGGTCCTGAAGAAACAAATCTTGAGATTTCTATCTTATATATAATTTGGGTGAGACCGTAACACAAACATCATTTTCCTGACATTTTAATAAATATATTTTATTTAATTTTATTCATTATTATTTTAATTTTATCAGAGACAGAGAGAAAGAGAAAGGGAAAGTACAAAAACAAGGCGCCAGGTCTGAGACTCAAACTATGATGGCTCAGATGGGAACCCATGCCTCAACTACCATGCCACCTGCTGGCCTTCAATTTGTTCTCCCATGTTATCTTCTCCAATATTAGTTTATTGAAAAAGATGATTATAAATTTTTTTCAGGCACCATGTTGACATTTTAACTCATAATGATTTATTTCTTCACTATAAAACAAATTTTAGAATATATCATAAATATGGGCTTACTTTAAGTAGTACCTTTTATTGCTATGAACCAGCTGTAGTTTGGTGTCAGTGACCACACCAAAGTTCAGGTGCTCACTGATGAAAAGCCAACACTTGAGAGACAAGTGTTGATGAAAAGGAAAGACACTTTCATTCAGGAAATTTTGACCTGAAAAGATGGTGAACTAATGCTCAAAAACAATCTCCACTGAGGAAAATCAATCTGGCTGATGAGAAACATCTACTGTGGCATCTCTGAGAAGAAAAACAGAAACAGCATTGAATAAATGCCAATACATCCAGCAGTGGAGTGATGCAAGACTGACAAACTGTAAGGAAGACTGGATGCCCCTGGAGTACTGAATATCAGCTTAGAAACATAAAGGCTGTGTCAAATATCTAAACTTGGAGAGATTCCAAAACCCTGTGAACCAGAGAAGGTGAGAGGAACCATCCTCCAAAATTACATGTTTTATACAGCAACTTCAGATCCCAGCACTCTTTAATTGCCTAACAATAGAACTGGCAAGGAGATAACACTCATTGCAAAAAGCACAAGGTTCTAACACTTCAGTGAAAACATTTAATTTTTTTCACCACCCCACACTAAGAGCTTGGCAACATCTTGAAAACCAACCAGCTGGTAGAGCATAGAATATAATTAAGACCAGACAGTCTCACATCTCCATGGTCCTGTGGAATTGAAAGGAACAATACAGAGAAGAAGCACCTGTGATTAGGAGAAATGAGGTGAATGCTCCCAAAGTCTGAAAACTACTGCAGTTTTTTCACAGCAAAGAACAAGAGCCCTGTGCATTCTCACCTCCACTCCCATACCTGTGAAAGCACCAACCTCATCAGACTGAAAAATCTGGATATTTCCCCCAACAAGCTGGCTGGTCTAGACTTTCTCTCTCTTCAGACTCAAGTCTCAGGGAAAGGCTACTTGGCCCCTCTAAGGCCACCTGCAGTGAATCTCTTCAGAATATCCCTCAACTCTTAAGTGTAGAAAAAGCAGAGAGGAGGGTACATGAGAGATGGGGACAAGGGATTGTCTTCTCAGTTAGAGGGAAGAAGACAGGGCACTGCCCCAGGACACCCATAATCCTGGAGAAAACCATCCAGTCACCTAGCTGCTAGCATGAGTCTGCCTGGATGATAAAACCCTGGCTGATGGTAGGTACCATAGATCAGCCATGCTGACCCTACTTGATTCCCTGAGATGCACCAACCTTCTGTTCCTCAGGAGGCTGCCTTACCAGGGCCACATCCAGGTTTTGCAGGTTTTGCAGTTCTGACTACACATGCAGTCTCAAACTGAACCTACCAAATTTATATTGCCTCTTGCTCCTCCTAATACCCTCACCAAGGCTACCTCTGGGTTTTGTGGGTCACCCTGAGGCCTCCAGGGCCAGTCACCTAGGCTTTGCTTGGAACCACAAGACTTTGCTTACCTCCAGACCTTGTGGGCCATCTCTCCTGGACCCAGTTCAGACTTAGTTGGCCTCACTGTCTTTGAGCATTACAAGGCACCTCACCTGACCCTGCTCCACTTAGGACCTCATGTTATGCTTTCTATTTGCTTAGCCCTGTCCACTTTTGGGCATAACAGGCTTTCCAACTCAGACCCCATTTAGCTGGACTGGTCTCAAGAGGTGATTAACCTAAACCTGGTTAGAGCACACTTGGAAGTGTGGGCTGAGCTGCAAGCTCGTGGGCTTTATAAAATTTCCTGCCCACACCCCACTGTGTCCCCAATGTGTACACATTGGCCTCATCTTAGGGTCTCATGAGGTGGTCTGTCTTGACATGCTCAGCCCTGCCCACCTGTACCTCACAAGATCACTTCTCCTGGTGCCACATGAATCCTGTTTTCCTACTTCTGTCTCTCATGTTCAGAGTCCTATGGAAACTATGCCTAAGGCTTACTCCCTCCATACAACATGAAGAACCCTGCCTAGGGACCACTTCCTCTGACAGGTGGTACATACACCTTTTTCCCTGGTCCACTGAGCCCTGGTTGAAGATTAGCCCTGCAGATAGCCCCATCTGAGCCCCATTAGCCCATAGCCTCAGAGGAAGAAACAGAGCCCCCTTACCCAACTCAAAAGGGAATCTCATTCCACCTATCATGATTCCTGATAATAGATTATTCTACAAAAAAGTTTAATGAGAATCAATGTCAAAATGGTTAACCAGTACTAAAGGTCACAGTCATATGAAAAGTAATTTAAAGATACTAAAAAATAATAAGAACAAAACACCAGGACCAGCAGTTGGTATAATGGTTATGTCACTGGACTCCCATATAGTCGGCTGTGGTTCAAGTCCTGTACCCAGTGGCTTAAACTCATGCTGGGTACGTGAGTGTGTGCCCAAGACCCTGAGAGGAGAATGGAGAAGGGATTGCGGGCAGCATGGTCATGCACCCCCCCCAGGTGATTTCTTGCTTTCTGTCTCTCCATTTCTCTGTCTTTCTGGTGAGCACACGTGCCCTATAAGAAAAACCTCTCCAAAAAAAAATAATAATAAAACACCACCACTAGGTAGTATTTACTACCATGCAGGCAGGTAGCAAGGTGGTTAAAGGCACTGGATTTCTACATGGCCAATCACAGTTTGTGTCCTGGACCTGACAGCTTGCTTTTTCACTTTCCCTCCCACTCTCTCTGGTCAAATTGGAAAATAATAATGATAATGTTGAATAAATAAATAAAATTTAAAAATACATATATACCATCCCTATAGAAGGTACTCCCCAAACCAGGTATTCCACTATGTCTGAAGCCCAAAGGGATACAAAAAATATGAAAGTGAAAAAAACTAAATGAATAAAACAAGAATAAAACAAACACAAGCAAACAACAAGAAAATATGTCACTTTCAAAGGGACGCACTAATTTTACTCTAACAAGTAAAACACATGAAGTTATATAATTGTTGCAAACTGAAACCAGGACATTGATTATAGCAAAACTCAATGAGATGCAAGACAATTTTAGGAGATGAGAAAAACAATGAAAGAGAAAGATCCAATACAGAGAAAAATAGTTTTAAGAAGATTAATAAAGAGGGTCAGCAGGTGGCATGCAGCTTAAGGTGCTGGGTCTCACACGGCCAATTCCACAGTTCAAATCCTGAACCCAATGGCTGAAAAAAATCACACATGTGCATGCATGCCCAAAATCCTGTAAGGAGACAAGAAAAGCAATTGTGCTGTGGCCATCTACTCAGGGTATAAGTTCTCTCTCTTACTCTCTCTGTCTCTTTGATGAACACATGCACCCAATAGGAAAATTAAAGAAAATGCTAGAGATAAACAGTGCAATATAGGTAATAAAATATTCTGTACAGTGCACTGCCAAAATAATAGGCTATGCAAAAGAGTTTCTGAACTTAAAGATACAACCTTTCAAATAATTCAAACTCATAAAAAGAAAAAGAAAATTAAAAATGAAGAGAATAGGTACAGTAAGTGGTGTGATGGTTAAGGGGCTAGACTCCCACAGTACTGACTGTTTGAGTCCAAGACCTGGCAGCCTGAAAATAACACCAGACACATATGTGTGTGTGCCCAAAATCTTGAGAGAATAGAAAAGGCACCACAGAGTGGCCATTCTCTCTGAAAGGTAATTTTTTTAGTTTCTATTTGTCTCTCTCTATGCTCTGTGGGGAATGACTGGCCAAATTAACAAGATCATGAATCTGGATAGTCACCCAGTTAATTTGGTGTCTTTAACTAAAATAACAGAACCTTTATCCAATCCATTAAAAATGTAGAACTTAAGAGGCTATTATTTTGATCAATTTTATAGCTTGCCTCTGTCATACTAGAATACCATTTAAAGTTTTTTCTCAGTCATTCTAAATAATCAGTGTCCATTCATCCTTTGTTTCTATTGTTGAATTTTACTTCAACATTCCTTGGAAATACTTATGGTATACCTGCATCAAGAACTTTTCTTGGGGACCAGCAGACGGTGTAATGGTTAGATAGCTGGATTCCCACAGTCGACTGCAGTTCGAGTCCTGGACCCAGTGGCTTAAACTCATACTGGGCACGTGTGCGTGTGTGAGTGCATGCCCAAGATCCCAAGAGGAGAATGGAGGAGTAGAGATTGTGGTGTGGCCATCCTCCCAGGGAGGGTGGTGATTTCTCGCTTTCTGTCTGTCTGTCACTTTGTCTTTCTAGTGAACTCACACGCCTATACAGAAAACGTCTTAAAAAAAAAAGAGGCAAACATGTTTTCATTCCTGGGTTTTTATTAAAATCAATACCATAGTTTCAATGACTACTTTTTAGGTATTCTAGGTCACTCTCTCAATACTAACTTGAGCCAGCTGATATAGGTCTCAATATCTAGGTGCATAGGTTTACATATTTAAGTCAAATTCCCTAACAACATATATGGGGTTCTAAGTTGGTTCTGAAAAATCATTTACAATATAATTGAGTTCAGTTTTGGTTCATAGATTATATACTAAGGCTGGTTCTTCTCAGTTACAGGTTTTACTTGAAAAGGTAGCCAAACTAGAGTGTTTAGAGGATGGCACTAGAGTCTGTTCTATTTCCCTCTGTAGAGGTGGAGATGGAGGTGAAAATGCAGAGTTCAGGATGTGGAGGATTAGACAGAAGAGCATAAAGAGGGGCCAGGGAGGTAGTGGAAGAGTGGCAAGGTTAGAACAGCTCTCTGAAATTTTAATTCCAAAATGGATTCTGATAACTTTTATTTACATCCTGAAAAAAGGGTGTTTCTACTGTATCTCATGTGGCTCCTAGATATCACTGAAAGTAACTTTCCCATACAATTTGCCTGGTTGTATAACCAGTTTTTTTTTTTTTTCAATTATGTATATGAACATGACATTTTGAAATTTCAAAGGGATCCCATTTTTGAAATGAATATTGGGGTCATTTCAAGTTTTCTGTGTCCATTTTTCTAAGTACTTGCAAGGTGGAGCAACAAAGGTCTTGCGCACAAAGCCAGGTGATGTTTCCAACAGGGCTATCCCTTATGGAAAAGTGCTTATGTAGACTGATTTTCCATAACTTAAAAGCTTTTCAAAAGTGATAAAAAGTGGGGAAAGTCTATAACATCAAAGTATACTATTCTTGGCTATTGCTCAAGATTTTAACCTTGAGTATATTCAATCATTGCTGAAAATTCTACCCACTAGGGGGCAGTTGAATGCTCAAAACATTCCTGTAGGTCTCCTGAGTACCTTTCTGATTTAGCAAAAAATTTCCTAAAATGTTTGAATGGATATTTCCTTTAAGACTGCTTCATATCATGAGAGAAAACTCTTAGACAATTCTGAATTGTTTTTAGTTTCCTAGGGACACTTTTCAGGACAGGGAGAGCAAGTGTCTCAACTTTTGGGTGGAGATAACACATTATGGATATTTAAAATTTGAAAACTAAAAGTAACCTTGAGTATATTCAATCATTGCTGAAAATTCTACCCACTAGGGGGCAGTTGAATGCTCAAAACATTCCTGTAGGTCTCCTGAGTACCTTTCTGATTTAGCAAAAAATTTCCTAAAATGTTTGAATGGATATTTCCTTTAAGACTGCTTCATATCATGAGAGAAAACTCTTAGACAATTCTGAATTGTTTTTAGTTTCCTAGGGACACTTTTCAGGACAGGGAGAGCAAGTGTCTCAACTTTTGGGTGGAGATAACACATTATGGATATTTAAAATTTGAAAACTAAAAGGGTTTTGGCTAAAAATAAAACATACTCAAGTTTTCTTCTAAGGCACATGCTAGGCCTTTAGTGCAATAATAATCATGCACTAGGGACCAGCAGTTGGCTTAATGGCTATGTCGCAGGACTCCCATGTAGTCAACTGTGGTTTGAATTCCAAACCTGGTGGCATAAACTCATGCCAGGCATGTATGCTTGTATGCCCAAGATCCCAAGAGGAGAATGAAGGAGAGGGGATTGTGGCAAAGCCATTCCCCCCCCCCCCACCGCTGGGGGAGTGATTTCTCACTTTCTGTCTCTCTGGTCAGCACACGTGCCCTATGGCAAAAACCTCTTAAAAAATTATACACTAGTGAAGCATGATTTAGGCTCTCAGAAAAGTTGGAGAGGATGGAAAAATATGTTGGGATAAAATGTATTCTGGCAGATACTTCCCATATCACTCTCATCATAGGCCTTTCTTAGAAGTTTTCAAAGTATTTTAAAAAGTGAACAAATTTGAAAGAAAGGGAGTCTGAGAAGATGGTTGAGGTGAAGAGAAAATGGCAAATGGACAATAGTCACTCTTTCAAGGAACACTCAATTTATTCAGAGAACATTCTGCTAATACTAAGGTATCAGTATATTTATTTTCTACTTTAATACAGATGGGCCATAATTGATCTAAGTCTTAAACTGTTACTGGAATAACATTGTTCATTATTTTGACACTATATGTAGCATGACAGATTATATATTTTATATACTGGTGTATTTATTATTTTGCATTTATTTGGGTAAAATATATACTCCATAAAATTTACCATCTTTCCTCTAAATGTTCTAGGAGCATCACCACCAGCCATGTTCATGACTCCTGTCCTCTTATAAAACTGAACAATCTAAACCATTAATATATAATAATGTTAAACCTTTCAAGTTTTCCCACCTAACACAGCCTCTGGCAGCTACCACTCATTTTGTACTTATTATTACTACTCTGAACACCCATAACTGTATTTATTGCGGAAGGAAGTCCCCCAAAATTTGAAACGTATTTGAAGAAATGGACTCAATGACACTGGTTAAACTGGAATAAGAATAGCTTTACTTTGGACCATCATGGTAAGCATATGGTCCATTGAAAAGGGAGTTTGTAGTGGGGAAGAGAGATTGAACTTAACTTCAAAACGTGTGAACTGTGGAAATTAACAACTGAGGAGCCATGTGGTGATCATCAGATAGAAAATTACTAAGGAAACATTAGAGATATGAGAGATTATGGATAAACTGAAAAAACAAGATTCTTACTGAAGACAGAGTGATCAGACATCACTGTGGGGGTACTGAAAAATAAGAAACTTAATCACTTATTTAAAGTGATATGATATTTAGAGTGGGGCTTCTTGGAAACTACCTCAGCAGGGTTCTTTGCTAAAAGAGATTTTATAAGGAAGTACACAGAGGAAAGTAAAAGATTGAGAGGCCTGTCTAAAGTTTGATCAAGCCAAAAGTTTGACACATTTTAACGATGTCTAAGTACATGCAATTTATTACTGTGCAGTATACTCACATTACTGTGCAACCAATCCAGTCAGTGTTACAAGATACAAATAGTCATACAGCTAGCAGTAATGCTAGACAATGTGAGTACACAGAGTAAGTTTGGTCATCTCCCTTTTCACATTCTAGCTCATAATGACTTCCACCACTCTTTTTCTGTCATTGTTGACCAGTTACCTAACATCCCATCCACCATGGTTTGGTCTGGTCTACCTGGGCCATCTGGTGATGTTGGACAAACCAAAAGCAGCCCAATAACAATTCCCCTTGGGTTGCTTTCTAGAACAATGGTTGTTCTGCTTTAGAATTTCTTGGCTAATGCTGGCCACAAAGGCTATGGTCAACATCCAAAGAGGATCTTAGAAATTTTATAACCACCCATGACTATGCTGTCCCCCAACACACCCACACGCTACGCATGCCTCCTGTTCAGCCTAGATCAGTTCCATTATCAAAGTGAACTTGGACTTTTCACCAGAGGCACTCGTGAAGTGAGCTGTCAGTGCATATGAGTAGTTTCCAAGTGGTGGAAAACCTTAGAATTTTTGTTTGTTTTATTTTATTTTTATTAGGCCTTTACTGTACATTTTATTTCTTTATTTTTTTTTATAATTTTAAACATTTAATCACTACACATCACTTAGCTTGTAAGTTGAATTTACCCAAAATGAATACACTTCCCACCAGTCTAGGTGAGGATGAAAACACATTATCATCAGCATATCATAATCCATTTCTGGTATCCCATAAATGTCTTGACTATTTTCCTCCCTTATTTCATTTCTTTCACTCTCCCCCTTCTCCCACCCTTTCCCCACATTGACTCCAATATTTAAAAATTTCCAATGCCTCTATGTACTCTAATCTTTCAGTTTCCACTATGTCTTGAAACACTTTTTCTGTTGTCTTGCATACCATGGCCAGAACTGGAAGCTAAACAAATTTTTATATTCATTTTTATTTCTTCCAAAATTAGCAATAACATTTTCTTGTATCTTTAACCATCAAACAAAGGCCTTAGAAATACATTTTTGCTGGGACCAGCAGATGGTGTAATGGATAAACAACAGGACTATAATATATTCCACTGTAGTTGAAGTCCTAGATCAAGTGACTTAAAACTCATGCCAGGTGTGTGTGCATGTGTGCCCTAGATCCTTAGAGGAGAATGGAGAAGGTATTGTGGTGTGGCCATCCTCCCAGGGGGGTGGTTTCTTGATTTCTGTCTGTCTCTGTCTCTCCAGAGAGCATGCAAACCCTGTATTAAAAATCTCTCAAAAAAAAAGCAAAGAAAAGAAAAAAACACCAATTTGCCAAATAAGTGTTTTACTTCTGTAGTTGGAAAATTCTTAGATCTTAGTCATCAGCCTTCTGAAATGTTCCCCTTTTGTAGTCATAGATATCATCCCCAAATTTATTTTCTGATGCCTTAATTTTGAGTACTGTGGCTTGCTGAATCAAAGCTGAATTTGAAAAATGTTCAACATTGTTACCTTAAGAGACCAATTCATATTTCTGAATAATGACTCATGGATTTATAGCACAGTTTACATTACTAAGGATTTTCTCCCATTTCAGTTGACTAATGTATAGTGAGTTTTGAATTCTAGTAAAAAGATTTCCTCATTTATCACATTCATTAGATTTCTGATCTGAGAGTTCTCTGATACACAGTAAATAGTGGATTTTTATTGCAGAAGGTTTCACTACACTTTTTTCTTTCTTTTTTTGGAGATTTTTTTTTTCTTTTTTGCTATAGGGCGCGTGCGCTCGCCAGACAGAGAGATGGAAAGTGAGAAATCACCCCACAGAGGGGATGGCCATGCCACAATCCCTTCTCCTCCACTCTCCTCTTGGGATCTTGGGCACACATGCACATGCGCCCGGCATGAAGTTAAGCCACGGAGTCCGGGACTTGAACCGCAGTCGACTACATGGGAGTCCAGCGACATAGCCATTACGCTAACTGCTGGTCCCAGTTTTACTACACTTTTCACCCTTACAGAGTTTCTCTTCTTTGTTAGTGCTCTAATGTAGAGTATGGAATGATTACTCTGAAAACATTTTTCTACACCATTCCCACTTATAGGACTTACTGTTGCATTCTCTAATATACAGTAAGGGTTGACTTATATTAAATGGAAGATTTCCTATTGGTACATTGACATTCACAAGGTTTTTCTTTTGTAAATTCTCTGATGTACATTGAGGGCTGACTTATAAATGAAAGACTTTCTATGCTCCCTACATTCATGAAATTTCACCCCAGTGTGAGTTTTCAGATGCTTACTAAAATATAGTATCCAAAAGAAAAATTCCCTATATTCTTGCCATTAATAAGGATTCACTTCTATTTGAGTCCTCTGATGTAAAATGAGCCCTTCCTTCCAGTAAAATGTTTCCTACACTGTTGGCATAGTGTTTCTCTCCAGTGCAAGTTCTCTGAATGTACACTGAATGCTGACTTCAAGAAGAATGTTTTCTCACAATTTTCATATTCTTAGGGCATCTCATATGAGTTCTCTGATGATTAGTGAGTTGTGACTTCCAGGAGAATGTTTTTCCACATCGTTTACATTCATAGGAATGCTTTCCTGAGTGAGTTCTCTGATGTACAGTGAAGTATCCCTTGCTGGAGAATGTTTTCCTACATTGTTTGGATTCATGTGGTTTCTCTCCTGAGTTTTCCTATATATATATATATATATAAAACAAGTGCTGAC
>NW_006210054.1:93188-102733 GCF_000334495.1 Tupaia belangeri chinensis | reverse complement strand
TACAGTGAAATATCCCTTGCTGGACAATGCTTTCCCACATTGTTCACATTCGCATTCATAGGGTTTCTCTCTTGTGTGAGTTCTCCTATGCAGAGTGAGGTGTGACTTACAGAAGAACGTTTTTCTACACATTCATAGAGTTTCTCTCCTGTGTGAGTTCTCCAGTGCTCAATGAGGTGTGACTTCTGGTGTATGAGTTCTCTTATGCACAATGAAGTTTCCTGTGTTAGAGAATGCTTTCCCACATTGTTCACATTCATGTGGTTTCTCTCCTGTGTGTATTCTCCTATGCAAAATGACGTTTGACTTGCAGAAGAACTTTTTTTACAGTGTACACATTCATAGGTTTCTCTCCTGTGTGAGTTCTCCATTACTCAGTGAGATCTGACTTATGGGAGAACATTTTCCTACACTGCTCACATTGATAGGGTTTCTCTCCTGTGAGTTCTCATATGCCTAGTGAGGTGTGACTTCCGGGAGAACATTTTCCTACATTGCTCACATTCATAGGGCTTCTCTCTTGTGTGAGTTCTCCAATGCTCAGTGAGGAGTGACTTCCGGGAGAACATTTTCCTACATTGCTCACATTCATAGGGTTTTTCTAGGCTGTGAGTTGTCATATGTACATTGAAGTGTCCTTTCCTGGAGAATGCTTTCCCACATTGTTCACATTCATATGGTTTCTCTCCTGTGTGAGCTCTCCTATGCACAGTTAGGTTTGACTTCTGGGAGAAAGTTTTCCTACATTGTTCACATTCATAAGGTTTCTCTCCTGTGTGAGTTCTGCTATGAATAGTGAGCTGTGACTTGTGGGAAAATTTTTTTTTACATTGCTCACATTCATAGGGTTTCTCTCCTGTGTGAGTTTTCCAATGTTTATTCAAAACTGATTTGGAACTGAAAGAATTTCCACATTCTTTACATTCATAGGATTTCTCTCCAGTGTGAGTTATCTGATGCACAGTGAAGTGTGACTTCTTGTCGAACATTTTTCCACATAGTTTCTTTGCATAGGGTTTCTCTCCTGTGTGACTCCTCTGATGTACAGTGAGGTCTGAATTCTGGGAAAACGTTTTCTTACATTGTTTACATTCAGAGGTTTTCTCTCCTGTATAAGTTTTCAGATGGTCAGTAAGAGGTGTGTTCAGACACAAATTCCTATATTGTTTTATCTACTCTTTTTCTCTACAATAAAACTTGCCTCATGTACAACAACAGTTGAAAGCTTTCATAATTTGTTCACATCATTAGGTTTTACTTCTCTGTGATTTCTGTGGCACTCCATAATTTTGATCTCTGTTAAAAGGCTATTTGATGTTTATTGTATTTATTAGGTATTTCCTTTGTATGCATTATCTGATGAAAAGCTAGATTTTACTTCTGCAGTAAGGATTTCTCTTATTCATTATATGAATAGGAATATTCTACTCTGTGTTTAAAATGTACTGTAAAAATTACTTTTAAAAATAATTTCTCACATTCTCTACATTTATAGTATGCATGTCCTGTATCTTCTGCAGAATGAGACAGTTAGGCTTTTTGTAAAATGCTTTCTTCCACACCTGATCTATATACTGGGCAACAAGAATTGTTCTTACCATAGCCTATTCTATATTCATTCTATTTACAAGTAATATCTCACATATCAATCCTCCTTGGTCAGAAAAAGACAACCATTTCCATAAATTATATCTAAGAATTTCTTCTAAACTGCTCACGTATATTTCTAATATTGGTACTGCTCTCTACTAAAAAATATTTTCTTCTTAATAAGTTATGGTAAAAATTTACATTAATATTTTTGAAAGCTGAGTGGTTTTATTTTGTTCCTTTATGTTTCCCTTTCCTTTAACACCTTTAAAAATATTCAAAATATCTACCATATGTCTTGCTGTAATTTTACACTGAAAGATTTCCATCTGTCATTTGTTTTCCCTGTTTATTTTTTCCTTATAATGGTGGGTATTGTGTAATGTTTCTTTGCTAATGAGAATAATTTTCTAGATCTATTTGAAGAAGCCAAAAGTCTTGTCGCTTAAGCAAAAATGCTACTTAAAAAGGATATGGATATAGTAAAAATACATACTAATCACCCTAAACATGTCTTCCCTTAGGACTATTAAAAAAATAACATACCACATTTTTCATACTCTTATCCTAGTAAGATAATCCTTTTTTTAACCTGACTACTACTCACTTTTTTTCCCTCTCAATAAAATACAAGCTGTTTAAAAGAAAATACATTACACTACTCCCTAAAATGTATGTATTGTCTAACCTGGGAGGCTCCGGTTGGAAAGTTCTTTTAATGTCCATGGTTCTCCTTCTTGCTCCAACATGAAGATCACTGCAGGTTTGGCAACGCAGTGTCCTGTTCATGAAAAGCAGTGTGTACTTTTGCCAAATCATTCATGTAAGCTATTTGAAGAGTTACAACAGTTCAGCTTTATCAACTGTGCAATAGAGGGGTGGATTTGAGCATTTTGTTAAAGAACAGTGCCACTTACATTAACCACAGAATGAAATCTCACTTCTAAATAGCATAAATATTATGAAACTCTTGTACATTTACTATAAAAGGAGAAAGTAATTACTTTAGGAAGCTATATGGGAGTTCCACTAACCCAAAAACACCAGGTTGCTGTAGGTCTCTAGCATCACATCCTTGTACAGAATCTTCTGAGCATCTTCGAGGCTCTGCCACTCCTCCCAGGTAAAGTTCATAGAGACATCCTCAAATGACATGAACTCCTGTAAAAATCCATTTAACCTTATCAGCCCTGGGAAATAGAGCATAATATGGGAAATTTACTTTCTCTGCATGTTTGTGCCTCTGTATTTCTGTAAACTATTTGCAAAGGGAGAAAAAATGAAGTAAAAATGTTCTAGCTCTATGCTAACTTATTCATCGCTAAAAATATTACAAGTATTCCCTTATAGATCTCCAAATATTTTTGCTACTAGGGATGAAAGCATAATTTTCTGCTATGTCAAGGTGTTTATGATCTCATACAAACACGTAAGTACTAAATACAAATCTGGAGCAATGTTTTAGATTAACTAACTTATAAACAGGTTTATGGTACCAAGCCTAATAAAAAAAAAGGTTTTTTTTTCTGTATTATCAAGTTGTACTTTGAGTCAAAGACGTTAAGAACATCTATATAAATGTTCTTATGAAAATGCACCTATAGCAGTCTTCCAATGAAAACAGATAGTATGTTCCTAATATTAATAAAAGTAGAAACAGTCCATCCAAGTACGTATTCCTTGTCTATGATAAAAGACAAAGTCAGTAAAGTTGTTTAAGGAACTGATCACAAAGTGATTTTGTATTTAATTACTTAAGCTAATTCCAATAAAATATTTCATGTACATACTGTTAATTACCCATAGGTAGAAGTATATCTATATGCATCTTTATATGACTGTTGTGCATTCAGAAATACTGATAGTGCCCACATAAAGATGAATATCAACTATTTAACAAAGCACAGAACATAAATAATAAGAGACCAAAAGAAGTGACACATTATATAACCAGATTTGCATTTTAAGAGCTATCCACAGATTGCAGACTGAGGATAATCTTAATTTAATAGGGTTAAAATCAAGTGAAGACATGACCACCAATATCAGGCAGTAGAGAAATAAGAATACAAAATAGAAAACTGTTCCAAAAAAAAAAAAAGGCAGAAAAATATTGGTACTAATTTGTTTGGCACTGAAACCAAACAGAAAGTTAACTGAACTCTTTCTGTTTAA
Organism: Tupaia belangeri chinensis; assembly: GCF_000334495.1. Classification (NCBI taxonomy): domain Eukaryota; kingdom Metazoa; phylum Chordata; class Mammalia; order Scandentia; family Tupaiidae; genus Tupaia; species Tupaia belangeri. Next base: position 98,968 of record NW_006210054.1, on the reverse strand, counting down.
GCAGGCATATAGATATGGGTGCTAAAAATTAAAATTTGGAAAAAACTGAGCAGTAGACAGAGGAATCTTGGGCACATCATCTCTGACATTTCAGTAGTCAAATATTTAGGAAGCAGCAGAAATTCAAGTGGTAACTGAAGCTATTCTAATCAATGAAAGTGGATGTAGGCTCAACTGATTAGGTTTACGAGAACTCACAATTGGAAAAAAAAAGACAGTATCTCAAAAAACACCACTAATATTTACTGATAAAGAGAACCATACCATGAAAACCCAGGAAAAAATTGCTAAAAAATTTGCAGGAGGGCTCATGTGTTTGCTGAGGAGTGCACATGGAAAGTAAAAAATCACCCCCATTAGGGATGTTCATGACACAATTTGCCCTCCTACATTTCTTCCTTCTTTCAGGATTTAGGCTATGGCTGTACATGTGCCTACTGTGGTTCTCAAGCTACTGGGTTGAGGAATCAAAGCAAGCTATTGGCCATGTGGGATCCAGCTACCTTAACCTCCATTCCATGAACTGATCTAAATTTTTACCATTCTAGAAATTCTAAAAAAAAAGACTCTATGCTAATATATTTTATAATATTCACAGTTCTATCAAAAGAAATTCTGTGTTTCATCCACAGGGGATATATTTAGAAATACTGATTTATATTAAATACCCTCAATAATAGATGATTTAGGATGTTGTACTTTAACATAATACACATATATCTTGGTGTAAATGGCAGTATCACAGTTAATAGAGAAACACTGAAGGATAAGGATGTTCTACCACAATAACTAAGCCATATATATGAGGTACTAGTCAATTGAAATTAAACAAAGATATTAAAAAATATATGGGGGCAGAGGGGCTGGCAGGCAGTGTGGTGGTTAAGGTACTGGGATACCACATATCTGACCATGGTTCAAGTTTTGGAGCTGGACCTGGTGGCTGGCTTTATGCAACCTCTCACCTACTGCCCGGTGAGAGTATGTGCCCTATGGCAAATAAAATAATAATAATAATAACTAAAATTAAATAGCAAGAGAGAAAAGGTAAGAGAGAGAGAGAGGGTGAGCATATGCTAGGAGGTACATGGAGGTTAAGGCAGTTAGATACCAAATCTCTGACTGTGCAGTTTGAGTCCCAGACTTGGAGGCTTAAAAAAAAAAAAAAAATCACACCAGGTTCAGTGTGCTGCATGCCAAAAATCCTGAGAGGAGAGTGAAGGAGAAGGAGAAGGGATTGCAGTGTAGCCATTACCCCACTTGAGGAAATATTTTTCACTTTTCTTCTCTCTCCTTCTGGTGAGTGCATGCACCATATTTTAAAAACTTTTTAAAAAAAAGAGTAAAGAGTCAGACATGATACTGTACTAAAAAGATTGACTTACCAAGAAGATAGAAGAATTATAAATCTTTATGCATCCCACATCAAAAACAAAGACTGCTAGACATGAACAGACTAATTGTCAATACACTAATTAGTATGGACCCTACTGTCATCCATGGAAATATAACTTGTACAATAAATAAATAAATAAAGACACAAAAGATGACACAACTAGTTAACAGTTATAGGACATTTTGCCAAAATATCAAAATACACATTTTTCTCAGTGACACATGGAATATTTTTGAATGACCACATAATAGATCACAAAATATGTTTTTAAAATTTAAAAGAACAGAAATTATATATAGCACTTTTTTGTTGCTATATCTGTGTTGCTGCTATATATATATATATATATATAATATATATGTACTAATTAATATGGATATAAATATGTTAATTATATACTTCTTCACATATAGATAAAACTAAACTCAAACAAAAAAGCTTTCAAAACTTCACAAATACATGAAAACTACATAATTTACCCCTGAACAACTTAAATACACTGAATAAATTAAAAATAAAATTAAAATTTCTTGAAACAAATAATAATAAAATCACAACTCTCCAGATACTTTTAGACACATCAAAGCACTCCTAAGAGAAAAGTCTATAGCCATTATCACTCACATACACACACACACACATTAAAAAAGAGAGAAATAACCTAATAACTTATCCCAGCAAACTGAAAAAGTGGGAACAAGACAGCTCAAAAGTATTAATAGTAGAAGAAACAAAATAATAAAAGTTAGAGCATACATAAATAAAACATAGAATAAAAGAACAACTGAGGGCTAACCAGGTGGTATAGCGGTTAAGGCAACTGGATCCTCCATGACCGAATGCACGATTTGAGTCCTGGAACTGGCATTCACTGGATGCATATGTGTGCATGCCCTAAATTCCAAGAGGAGAATAAAGAAGATACTGAGATTTGACCACCCCACAGGAAGAGTGATTTCTCACTCCCCCCCACACACTCCTGTCTCTCTCCAAAAAGTGCACACACCCTATAGCAAAGACTGAAAAAAACAATTACCAAAAAGCTGAGGTTTTGAGAAAATAAGCCCAATCATTAAGTAGAAAAAACAAAAATAAAAATCCCAGAAAAAATAAGGCACGAAAAATGTGATATTACCACAGATATCACAGAAATAAAACAGATTTTTATAGAATGCTTTCAGTGACTATACACCAACAAATTGAAAAAACCTAGAGGAAGTGGACTAACCTCTGGACACATAAAATATACCTGGATTGTGACAAGCAGATGGCATAATGTTTATGCCACTGGACTCCAACATGACCAATCACAGTTAGTGTCCAGGCCCAGAGACTTGAAACTCACTATAGGTAAGTGTGTTCAAAATCCTGAGAATGAAGAAGGGTTTGTGACATGGCCATTATGCGGGGGGTAATTTATCACATTCTGTCTCTCTGTTTCTGTCTCTCCAGCAAGCACAAACACATGAAAAGACAAATCTACTGTATCATCACACCAAATGGAAAGCCTAAAGAAACCAACCAGAAGCAATTAAATCCAATAACAGTCTCCCAACAAAGATAGTCCAGGTACTAATGGTTTTGTTTCTAATTCTACAAAAGTTTTTTTTCCCTTTTTCATTCTTTCTCTTTTTTAGTTTTGTTTTATTTTTTATTTATTTATTTTTTTTCTGTAGTGTCTGTGTGTGTTCGCACAAGATGGGGGCGAGAAGAAGAAAAAAAAGAGATGGCAGATAATGTGAGAAATCATGCCTCCCTGCCCAGGGAGATGGCCATGTCACAATCTCTTCTGCTCCATCTTCCTATTAGGATTTTGGACATGCACAGACACATGCCCGGTGTGTGTCTACATTCAGTGGGTCCAGGACTCATACTGCCAAATCAGCCATGTGGTATTCTGTGGTCTTAACCACCATGTGATCTGGTTGGCCTTCTGCAAAACTTTTAAAGGAGAATTAACACCACTTCTCATCAAACTATTCCTGGGGGATCAGCAGTTAGCGTAATGGCTATGTCACTGGACTCCCACGTAGTCAACCACGGTTCGAGTCCCGGACCCGGTGGCTTAAACTCATGCCGGGTGCACGTGCATGCGTGCCCAAGATCCCTAGAGAACAGAGGAGAAGGGATTGCGACGTGGCCTTCCCCCCTGGGGGGTGATTTCTCGCTTTCTATCTTTCTGTCTCTCACTGTCTGCCTGCAGAGTGCACGCTCCCTATAGCAAAAACCTCTAAAAAAAAAAAAAATCTTCCTAAACATCTAAATAGAAGAAAACCTCCAAAGTTCATTTTTTCTTTCTTTCTTTTTTTTTTTTTTTGGAGAGGCTTTTGCTCAACTGCGTAAAGGTGTCTCAGGCTGTCGCAGACTTAAAACAGTTCTGTCTGCAGAATGCTCAACATGAACCCCTCCTGACTGGAGTGCCTTCAAGTACAAATCCCTTCAGACCTCAGAAAGTCTGTTTTTTTGTTTTTGTTTTTGTTTTTTTTTGCAGTAAAATGAATCTTTGAAAGGTTTCCCAAGCCATTTCTTGTGAACCAGTGAATATTCAAGGGAGCTAAATTGGAAGCCTATACAAAAGCTTTTCCTATAACACCTGTGCCATAATACGCAAAACTTTTACTTTTGTCAGTCCTTAACATCTACCTCTCTGAATTTTCATAAATTTCTATTTCACAGAATAATTTTATACATGCTGGCATGAGTTTACAATAAGATGCTTAATATAAAAAAATTTAAAAAAGAAAATAGATATTATTTACAAAAATACTTCAGATACAGAATAGAAAATAAGAATATATAGAGAACTAAAGTAGCTCAGTCACAGAAATACTAGTGATACAACTTTACAGTGGGCAGCTGGTCAGAACAGACAACACTTAAGACATGTGAATGAACACAAAGCACATGATGAAATGTTAACATCACTTATAATCTTCGGTTTTGGTCAGCGTTCCTAAGAGGAGCTACTGAAAAGGTGGTTATACTGCAGTTCTGAAGAAAGAAACAGAACTAAAATGCCTCCTCTTGAAACAGATATGACAGTGGAAACTCAAGAAACAGAAAGAGTTGACTATCATATGGTACAGGAGATTAAACACGTGTGCTCAATGATAAAGAAGGTAATGTCAGAGCTCTTGGACCAAATCAGAGAATTGAGAGCATTAACAGAAATGTGCAAGGAGGACTGGCCACAAAATTGAATTACTGAAGTAAATACAAAACAAGATAAATTTTCACAGAATGCAGAGAAAGGGGGAAACTAAATCATGATAAAAGAAGACAAAAAGAGACCAAGAAATACAATCTACACATAATTAGACTATCTGGAATGGAAGACAAAACAAGTAGCTGAAACAATTACTAAGGAACTGTTTGAACAAAATTTCCCAGAGTTGAAGAACCAATTAGATCTACAAAAAGAAAAAGCTCACAGGGTATTTTTAAAATTTGACAGAAAGTAAGCAAAAAGTAGACATATCCTGGTAGCATTTTGAAATTTCAAGAAAAAAATTAAAATTTTGCAAGTATCCAGACAGAAAAAAACAGATTACCTGTAAAGGGCAAAAGACTGATGTCAGCTTTTTCTCTCTTTTTTTTTTCTTTTTTTGGAGAGGTTTTTTTGCTACAGAGCGTGTGCATGCGCCAGAAAGACAGAGAGAGGCAGAGAGATAGAAAGCGAGAATTCCCCCCCCCCCAGGGAGGATGGCCACACTGCAATCCCTTCTCCTTCATTCTCCTCTCGGGATCTTGGGCATGCATGCACACATGCCCAGCATGAGTTTTAAAGCCACCAAGTCCAGGACTCGAACTGCGGTCGACTACATGGGAGTCCAGCGACATAGCCATTATGCTAACTGCTGGTCCCAGCTTTATCTCTTGCAACTCCAAATGCTAGAAGACAATGGAACAGTATCTACAGAGTCTTAAGGGAAAATAATTTAGAACTAGGAATTGTATAACTTGCCAACTTATTATTTGTCTGTGCAGGTAACTAGAAGATATTTTCAAATATGCAGGGTTAAAGAAAGTATATAGAGAAGAAACCAGGCCTTCAGAAGAAGGTTACACATGGCTACAGCAAACTAGATTTCTCAGGGAATGAAGATTTTCTACTGATAATTCAGCCTCCAACAAATGAGCTAGTGGCAGAAGAAGCTGGGCCTTCAAAGAAGGTTCCACATGGCTACAGCGAACTAGATTTTTTGCACAGTAATTACAATTTTATTTATTTTTTATTTTTTATTTTTGTTGTTGTTTATCTCTCTCATTTTCCTTTTTCTTGTCTCTCCACCTTCCAATATCCTTTCAATGTGTTTTTAGATGGATCTAAGAGCAGTGTAGCTAAACATCCAAATACTAATAGGGTTAAAATATTCCCCAATAT
>NW_006210054.1:86975-91627 GCF_000334495.1 Tupaia belangeri chinensis | reverse complement strand
ATGGAAATGTGTGTGTCACCTGTGTTTGCTAGGAGGGTATTTGGATTAATTAGGGTCTTTGGTGATTTAATAAAATATGGGGGGAAAACAGTATAGAAACTATAAAGCTGCTCCTAGAAAACATCAGAGAAACTCTGGGAGACGTTGGGGTAAGGAAAGACTTCTTAAATAAGACTCCCAAATGCACAGTCAATAATCCCTAAAATAGACAAGTAGGATTACAACAGACTAAGAAGTTTCAGCATGGCAAAAGATAAAGACACAGTAATTAGTGTGAATTGACAGCCCTCAGAATGGGAAAATATTTTCATAAATTATGCATCAGATATGGGACTGATAACCAGAATACACAAGGAACTAAAGAAGCTGTTTGGAAAAAAGATGATCACCCTATTAAAAGATGGGAGAAGGAGTTGAAAAAAAAAAAAAACACTCTCTAAAGATGATATACAAATAGCCAAAAGGCATATAAAAAATGTTCAACATCCCTCATCATAAGGGAAATGCAGATCAAAACAACAATGAGGTACCACCTAACCCCACTCAGAATGTCTAAGATTAAAAAACCAAAAAATGATAAGTGTTGGCAGAGTGTGGTGAAAGGGGAATTCTTTTACACTGCTGGTGGGAATGGAAATTGATCCAGTCACTGTGGAGAACAATTTGGAGATTCCTCAAAAATCTACAAACAGATCTACCATATGATCCAGCAATCCCACTCCTCGGTATCTACCCAAAGGACAGAAGAATTCTCCATTGGAAAAGTGTTTGCACATCGATGTTTATTGCGGCACTATTCACAATTGCTAAGTCATGGAACCAACCCAAATGCCCCTGTATGGAGGAATGGATTGAAAAACTGTGGCACATATACTCTATGGAATACTACTGAGCCATAAAAACCAACAAAACCCTAGCTTTTGACAGAAAGTGGAAAAATATGGAAGTTTTACTGCTGAGTGAGGCAAGCCAGGCTATGAAGGAGAGACATTGTATATCCCCACTTAACATACACCAAATGTCTGCACTCTATGACTGAAACTGACTAACAGTTGTACAAACACAAGAGATGAGTGTGAATGTCAGATGAGGTGTATGTGGAGGAGTGGGGCCTATCGATCAGTTGAAGATATTTTGATCAACAGGACTGGAGAGAAATGTTCACATATTGATATGTTCATATTTTAAGCTAAACAATGTGATTGAATGTATATACAAAAAGAAATAAATTTAATAAAAAAATTTTAAAAAATTTTTAAAAATTTAAAAAGAAAAGAATTACTACATATTAATAAGAAAATATCTAGGGGCCAGCAGTTAGTGTAATGGCTATGTTGCTGGACTCCCACGTAACCAACCACAGTTCAAGTCACGGACCCGGTGGCTTAAACTCATGCCAGGCACGTGTGCGTGCATGCCCAAGATCCCGAGAGGAGAACGGAGGAGACGGGATTGCGGCATGGTCCTCCCCCTTGGGGGGTGATTTCTCGCTTTCTGTCTCTCTGTCTCTGTCTGTCTGGCTAGCGCACGCGTCCTATAGCAAAAACCTCTCCAAAAAAAAAAAAGAAAATATCTACAAGAATCAGCATCCCGATAGAAAAGTGAACAAAGAATACTTCAATGCTCCAAAATTTTTAACTTAATCTTTAATTAAGGCCACTAATTATTAAATTTTATTTCATTTAAATTATTTTTTATTAATTTATTTTAAAGATAGTGAAAACCTATAAAAATTAAACTTCAATACTTTTTATCACCTAACACATTCAACTAAAATTTAAATGTTTACAAAACTTCATTTTACAATACAATGGACAAGCATCATTCTGCTTTGTCTAACCTCAAAATAACATATACTTCAAATCTGATCGATTTTGACCATTACTACGGTGACAGCCCACTGCTAACCACCATAAACTGCAACCTATATTACCGTCAAAGTTTTTTAAATGAATTATCTCTTACTGAATTTTCCCTGGTAACAACACTAGGGCTGAAAAGTTCAGTGGCGTTTTTGGTTAGTTACATGGAAGAATGACAAAATCATTAATTTTAAAGGCCTTGAAAAATACTTTGTTTACACTTTCCAAATTTTGAAGATCTAAAGAACAGGAGGTTAAATCCAAAGTATAAAAGGATGCAAGGTGGAACAAGACTTATTCATTCCCCTTTTGCTAAAGATAAAAGTTCCACCAGTGGATGGGACTCTATTACTCCTAAATCTCAGTTGAAAACACCCTATGTGTCAGTTGTCATGCATGGGGCAAAATCGAATGGCATCCTGTACATGTAATTGAATACCTCAGTGAGTTGTTGGGTCAGAAATCTATCTTTAAAAAGACTGATCAGTTTTCAATCTGATGAAAGTAATAAAGTCAAAATTCTCAGTCCATGTATCAAAAACTATATATACTAATGAATTAATGGATCTCCCGAAAAACATTGAGTCAGTTCTGGGAGATTATCTTTTAGCTTTTGAAATCACTAACTTGGTAAGAATATCTTTGTCCACTTTATGGCTGTGGGTTATGTGGATAATCTATTCTTACAAAGGTAACTTATGATTGTAGGTCTCAAGACATGTGGTTAAAGCTGAATGTGTGGATTTATGAGAAAATGAAAGAAGTCATATGGGTGGGCAAGCAAGTCTATGTAGACAAACCGAAAACTCTGACCAATGGCTTGGATGAGATTCTTTTGTTTTCAGTGTCCTGTGGGTACCATCGCTCATCATTGTTGGGAGAAATAGGTAATATCAACAGAATTCTACTGAGAGAAAACAATTGGAAACTTTAGCAAATGACCCGTAGGTTCTACCTTATCCATCTTGTCTCCTAGCTGATTTTAGTGGATTCTTGCATAGTAATATATCATAACAGTGAGAATAAATCCTTCCTAGGTTCATAATTGCCTCTAAAAGTGACAAGTCCTCAGGTGGTCTTGAAGATCGGATCACCTAACTTGCAGTTAAGTATCAGAAAAATCATGGTCTTAAGAGATAGCCAAACATTATACAGCAAAAGACAATACAAAGACAACTACAGGAAGGCATATAATAAGCAAACTGTCACAAGCTAGAAAATGTCCTAACAGATAAAGATCTGGTAAGATACAAACAAGAATATTGGAAATAAAAAATAAGTGAAGACCCATTTAAATTGCTCTTATCAAACTTTTTAAAAATACAATGGCTGGGGCCAGCAGGTGGTGAGGTGATAAAGGTGTTGGATTCCCACTTGTCTTAGCATTGTTTGAGTTTCAGACCTCATAGCTTGCTTCCTCACTCCATGCTCCCCTCACACATGTGTGAGTCCCCTAGCAAATTTAAATAATAATAAATAAAGTTAAGTAAATAATTCTTTTTTAAAAAAAGGCATCAACTATTTAAAGCAAAATGTGACTATGGATTAGATGGATAATCTGTGCTTACAAAGTAATTTATGATTGTGGTCTTGAGTCACGTGGTTAAATCTGAGTGTGTGGATATGTAGGAAAGTGAAAGAAGTTGCATATTGGGTTTAAAGTATGTACAAGTAAAATGCATGAAGACATGGTAGAGGAAACTAAGAGAAAAGTGCAAATACACTATATAGAGTTCTTGCATACAAAGTGGTATAATTAAACATTTGAAGGTACATTAAAAAGTCAAATGTAAATATTGTGAACCATAAATAACCATTTCAAAAACGTTACACTTAAGGTAACAAAAAGTTCATGGACTATATATAAAAGGAAATACATTAAATCTATCATGTTCCATTACTTTACCTTTACTTATTTTGTATAAATTATAAATTATGTTTATGGAAGAAAAAGTCGATTTATGTAGTAAAAAATTACTAGACTTACAAAATTTGATACAGCCCAGGGTAAAGAAAATGAAGCTACAACACAGACAGAAGGAATTAATTACTAGGAGAAAAAAATATTATCATACAAACAACCTAAAAGTAACCAGGCACATGAAATAAAGGCAAAGGGCTTAGCCAAAAGAACACTCTTCAAAAATGAATACAAATAGGACAACTTTCTTCATGGCTCTTGCGATCTAGCCATTATGGGGCAAACCGAGAAATGAGGGCTTCCCACTGATAATTTGGGCTCCAGCATACAAAACATGAGTGGTAGGAAGATGCCTTTCAGGCCTCCTGTCTCTGTATCTCTCTTTGTCTCTCTCTACCTCTGTCTCTGTCTTCTCTCTTTTTTTTAAATTTTTGCTTTTTAGAATTTTTTAAGGTGAGGCATTTTTCTGGGCCTTCTGGCCCTTCCTATCCCTTTATCTTGTTAATAAGTCTCTCTTCCCCTCTCAACTCAGGAGAGGCAGAAGGGAAGGGAACAGGCCTTCTCACAGACACACCTTCCTTCATGGCTCCTGTAATCTAGCCATTTCGCGTGGCGCGTGGTTTTTCTCTTAGTTTTTTCTTCTCTTTTTCTCTGTTTCTTGTCTGTTTTTTTTTTCTTTTTTTTTTTTTTGCTGTAGGGCACGTGCACTCATCAGCCAGACAGAAAGAGACAGAAAGCGAGAAATCACCCCCCAGGGGGGATGGCCACGCTGCAATCCCTTCTCTTCCATTCTCCTCTTGGGACCTTGGGCACGCACGCACACGTGCCCAGTGTGAGTTTTAAGCCACTGAGTCTGGGACTCCAACCGC
>NW_006210054.1:78005-86012 GCF_000334495.1 Tupaia belangeri chinensis | reverse complement strand
CATGAGACTGAACTGATGAAACAGCATTCTGTGACTTGACTAAAATATTGCTGCTTATTCTTCTAAGCTTTGTTGTCCGGTTTTAAAGATTTTTGTCCTGTCTTGAACTCTCAATAGATTCATGTACCTACTATTTGATCAGGATACTAACCTATTTCTAGGCTTTAAGTTATCCTTACCAGTTCAAAACTGCTTTTCTTGAAATCACCACCTGAACTTGTTATTGAAAGTAGTTAGATTACTTATGATATGGTGTGACCAACAAAATGTTGGGGGAAAAGAAATGGAAGTCAACTGTAGACAGCAGAGATAGTATAATAAGAGAGTGGGAAAGTGCAGAGGGTCAGACATGGGATGACCAACATATATATATATACACACACACACACACACACACATATATATATAAATATGAAAGTAGAAATGGAATATTATTGATGATAACATGCATGATTAAGCCACAGTGCAGTTTATCCCAGATGGGAAACTACATTTAGTATGTTGTGATGATGCTCAGGAATGAATGTAAATTAATTAAAAAAATTTTTCAGGAGAATGAAAACAAAAAAATCACTAAAACTGTTATTGAAATTTAAAAATTACATATTTGATGACCACAGTAAGCTATATAGCCCCAGCTAGGTTCTACTTTATAGTATGTTTACTCTATTCACTGAGGTTTATGCCTAAAGTCAGACTTGGGTACATGTATATGTATATACCAGCTGTTCTTGCTCTTACAAATATTTAGACAAATTTAGTTCATTAGCAAATCAATTAAATGGGGGGGGAAAGACATAGAAAGCAACCATGGATACCAGAGACAATGTGGGAGCAGTGTTGAACAGGGCAGAGGGTGAGGGATAGGGAATCAAGGATGGCAAAAAAAAAAGAGCAAAATATACAAAACATAATAAGTGGAAAATTATTCGTTGATAACATGTATGTTGATGTGCTTGATTGAGCCAATATACAGTGTATTTTGGATGGAAATTCATTTTGTATGCTGTAATGATAGTAAATTAATGTAAAAAAATAAATTTAAAGGAAAAAAATGAATACAAATATACATATATATACACACACACAGAAACGTGTGTGTGTGTGTTACTTAAAAATAAAATGGAGTCATCTGAGGTACTGGAGAATAGTTAAAACAAGGCAGAAAGTGGATTTAGAGCATTCATAAAAGACAAAGTCTATAAACTTTTGTAATTTTACCACAGGGAACTCTCCAGTTTGCATACAGATCAAGGAAGTAAAAGCTGCACCTTTACTGGCTCAGGTTATCAAAAGGTAATGTTCAGGGCTGAACAGACAAGTTGGAGAGAAGGTCATAAATCCTAGAATGGAGTAAGCCAAAGAATATAATCCTCAGGATTTGCATATAAAACTCATCAAAATTACTAGTGAACTACTAGAATACACATATGCAGAACCCAGAGGGACCTATAAAAAAGCAGCTATTAGAAACTGGAAGGAACGGAGAGACCAGCAGTTAGCATAATGGCTATGTCGTTGGACTCCCACGTAGTAGACCACGGTTCACGTCCCGGACCTGGTGGCTTAAAACTCACGCTGGGCATGTGTGCGTGCGTGCCCAAGATCCCGAGAGGAGAATGGAAGAGAAGGGATTGTGGTGTGGCCATCCCCTCTGGGGGGTGATTTCTCGCTTTCTGTCTCTCTCTACCTGGTGAGCGCATGTGCTGGTGAGCGCAGTGTCCCTATGGCAAAAACCCCTCAAAAAAAAAAAAAAGAAAATGAAAGGAACAGAGAATCAACTCCACACCACTGAAAGGGATATATAATTTGGAACTTGAATTTAGCCAGCTAACCAAATTGCAGAATAAAAATTAATCTTTTGAGATATATAACAGTATTCACAAGCTCTATGATGTATAATTTACAATATCCAGAGAAAAATTTAGAATTCATATTCAGTAAAATAAAAGCAAAATGTAACCCATATTTCAGAAATAAAATCACTCAAATAATACAGATATTTCAAGTAGCAGACAAAGTTAAACTATGCATAAATAAATTTATAGACTTAAAAGATATATACAAATGAGAACTGTTGATAGTAAAATAAATTTTATAAAAGGAGAATTCAGGAACTTTCTAGAATCCTTGCTGAGAGTTAGAGGAGAAATAGCTGACCGAGGTGTCAAAAGCTAAGTACTCCTACACTAGCTTCAGCCCACTTAATGGCAGTAGGAAGGGGTAAAAGAATCACTTACTATGATGTATTAGGGGCCAAACTCAATGCCACCCAGGAAGAACTGAAAAAGGCTTATTGGAAGTCAGTTCTGGGGGATGCTTTCTCCTTTCCTCCTCTGTCTCTATTGAGCTAGCAATCCCTTAAGCAGAAAAAATTACATAAAACAAAGACATCTGGGAATCAAAAAGAAGTTAAGATAACTCATCACCAGGAGATCTACACTAAAAAAAAAGTCACTTGTTGGAGACAGAAACATCCACATTCTTCTCTCCCTTTGAACAGAGATACTGGAAGTACTAGCTAAAACAGTCAGATGAAAGAACAAAATAAAAGGCATATAAATTGGAAAGGAAAAAATTAAGTTGCCCTTATTTGTGGCTGATGTGATTATATAATGGTTCATCAGGAAAGTCATGAATCATTTTTCTACATTTTTCTAAAACCCAGTATACAGAAAAACCTAAAGATTCCACCAAAGACCTCTTAGATGAAATAAAGGAATGCAGTAAAGTTGCAGGACACAAATCCAACATAAAAAAATCTGCAGTAGGCTATCCCCATAGTATAGTCTTAAATACTATGTTTAGGGAGCCAGATCCCCCATAACCACCTGTCATGTGAATCCAAGGCCCTGATGGCTTGGGAAACACATTCAGTATGTGTATGTGTGTATATGTGCATGTGTATGTGTGTATGTGTGCATGTGTATGTGTCTATATGTGCATGTATCCAAAATCCTGATGGGAAAAAGAATTGGAGGAAAGGGACTGCAGCATCTCCAGGACTCTGGCTATGTCAGTTTAGTCCAGAGGATAATTCTCAGGTAGGTTTATAGTCCACGATGGCCATTTTATGCCCCATTGTGGGGTGCTTTCTCTATCTTCCTGATTCTCTATTTCTTTATCTCTCTCTAGCAAGTACATAAGGCCTTGGGGAATTAAAAATACCTGTAGCATTTTTCTACACTAAGCATGAATAAACTGAGAGAGAAATGAAGAAGGCAATCCCCTTCACAATAACCACAAAAACTATTTGGAAGAAAACTCACCAAGAAAGTAAAAGACCTCAATGAAAAAAGTTATAAGAGCTGAACAAGTTACTTGAAAAATATGCAAAAACCAGGAAGACAGTCTTTTTCATGAATCTGAAGAATCAACATAGGTGCTATGCCAATACTATGCCACAGTGATCTAAAAATTCTTTGCAATTCCTACCAAAGAGCCAGCAACATTCAGGACCAGCAGTTAGCGTAATGGCTATATTGCTGGACTCCCACGTAGTTGACCGCAGTTCGAGTCCCGGACCTGGAGGCTTAAACTCACGCGAGGCGCATATGCGTGCGTGCCCAAGATCCTGAGAGGAGAATGGAGGAGAAGGGATTGCTGTGTGGCCATCCCCTCTGGGGGGTGATTTCTTGTTTTCTATCGCTCTGTCTGTCTGGCGAGTGCACGCGCCCTATAGCAAAAATCTCTCTCAAAAAACAAACAAACAAACAAAAAAGCAACATTCTACAGAGAAATGATTATAAAATTTATGCAGAATCACAAAAGACTCATATAATCAGACCAATACTGTACAAAAGGAATAAAGTTGGAGGCATCTTACTTCCTGACTCTAAAATGTATTGCAAATCCATAATCACCAAAATAGCATGGTACTGGCACAAACACAGAAGACATACAATACAGGCCAACTGAATAAAGTAAACAGAAAAAAAAAATGTAGAGCTAACTGATTTTTGACAAAGGCCACAGATGAAGCCTGTGGAAAAAAGGAGTTTTCAATAAATGGTTCTGGGAAGAATGAATATCCACCAGTATTAGAGTGAAATTAGATCATCTCTTACCAGTTACAATTAACTCAAAATAAATTGAAGACTTCAATATAATGGCCAAATCTATAAAACTATTAAGGAAAATGTAGAACAAGAACAGATTGGAGTGGGTGAAGACTACTTAAATAAGACCCATGAGGCAATGACAAAACAACCAAAAATAGAGAAACTTGATTACATAAGACAAAATATTTCAGCACAGCAAAGGAAACAAAAAACAGAATAGAGAGACAATGACAACGTAATATAAAAAACCATAAGCCAGCAGTGGTGGTGAACATTCTGGATTCCCACATGGCTGACCGTGGTTCAAGTCCTGGACCAGGTGGCTCAAAAGTGACAACAAATAAATAGATAAGTAAAAACAATTACTTCAAAACAAAACAAAGAAAACACTGTATTTCACAAAGGTGCATCATTACTGTAAACCAGGAATGATTTAAAAATAGAAATATGTGTAGAATTATACTTATTTATATTTACCTTTATAAGTACACATATTTACTGATCATAATTGTATGTGCATACTTACATGTAACTGGCAACACAGGTTTATTTACACAAGCATTACTACAAATATGTGGGTAATATGTTAGCCTACAAGGTAATGATAGCTACAACCGTGCAAGGTAACAGAAATTTTGGGGCTTCATTATAATCTTGAACCACATTAACACATACAGTACATCACTGAAATACTGCTATGCAGTGCATTACTATATTGGTCAGGAAATTTAACTTTAGACAGTCTGCAGCATAATTAGCACATATACACTAGTTGAGAAGAATTTATGGAGAGTTCTTTAGGAACTCTCTTGCCACACATTCCAGGTTTAAACTATGCATCAAGTGGATACTTCTAAGAGCTGTCTATGGCCATGCTATATTAGCAACTGTAGAAAAAGCTACTGACTGGTTTGTGTTTTAACAATCAGTAACAGTTATCACTGTAGAACACTGAGTGTGCATTTTCAGGTTAGTTGTTAAACACTATACTCTATGTGATACTTGTCATCTATGTGACCAATAAGGACTATGTCTTGATTCATATCCTCTGAGAATTTGGCATGTTCTCCCCTTAGAGTCAATTCAAACCATGTAATAAATGTGTTTTTCCCATGGCATCAGAAAGACTAGAGACCAATTTGTACTCATCTTACAGGGCTCTAAGGTCTTATAACCTGCCTATTTCACCACACCAATTTTATCTTGCTGTTTTATGCATTTCTCATGCTGAATTTTATTTATTTTTACTCTTCCATTTTAATCTATGAACCCTCATAAATTCCTAAATACAATGTAAAACAAGTGGGGAAACCAGTAAACAACTTACCGAAAATGAATTCATTTTCTTAATCCTGGACAGAGAGCAGTTTCTAAAATTATAGCTGAAAGAGAAGGTGAATCAAGTAGGTCAGAGAAATGGTGTTCCTTGTTCCAAGATTCCTCTATATAAAGCTCTCTACAGAGTAAAGAAAGCCTCCCTGTGGGAGAACAGGCACTTACACATGAGAATGGGCTAAAGACATTATTGAATGAGCAACCACAAATTTATTCACTGATAGAAATGAAAGACACATATTAAACTTAGGTTAATAAAAATATGAATTTCCGGCCCAGATCGGGAAGTGTCAAGCGGCAGCCAGGTTCCCCGTCTTCACCGCCGCCACTACCTCTGCATCCGGACCCCAAACCCCGGCCCAGGCCCAGCTGCCATGACGAATGTGTATTCCTTGGATGGGATTTTGGTGTTCGGGCTCCTCTTTGTTGCACCTGTGCCTACTTCAAGAAAGTACCTCAGCTTAAAACCTGACTGCTATCAGAGAAGAAAGGAGTTTGGGGTGTCTCTTACAAAGCTGCTGTGATTGGAACCAGGCTGCATGCTGTCATGGCAATTGCCTGTGTTGTAATGGCCTTTTACGTGCTGTTCATAAAATGAATTCCAAAGAATCCAACTCATCGACTGCCAGCCAAGGAGACGGGGAGAACAACCTGTCGGGCACCTGGACCCAGCATAGAAGAGTTCAGCTAAAATCATCAAAGTCCCCAGGATGATACCACGCATCTGCCCCCACCCTCTGTGGGGAAATCTTATGGTCATGAACATCATTTATGCTTCAGGGGACTCCAGGAAGCCAAATTCCTTTGGTCCATGTGTAAATTGGTCCTTGGCAGAGAGCATCTGATGCCCAGATAAATTAACCCCCATGGTGATATGATTACATACCTCCTGCTTAAATACTTGTCACCTATTTTGTTTTTCAGGATTTTTTCAGACAGAGGCTCACTAAGAAGGAAATAGGTTGTGTTCAGACCTCTTTGGGGGAGAGCTCATTTTCAAGACTTAAATTTTCTGTCTGATCTGGATTTGGCAAATTGGGGAACCAATGCCAAGAAATGATTTGGCTTTAGAAATTTATCTTTCATATACCCATCTGGGAACTGCGAGAGAGGCACAGCCCTCATTTCAGAAAGACAGCAGATTAAGTAGCTGTGTCTTGTGCTAGGAGCTCGAGAGTTTTGCCAAGAGAATCCGGGCCTCTGTAAAATTTGGGCATTATCTATCTGTGATGAGACCAGGAAACAGTGACTTAAACAAGAATATATATTCCTATACTAGTAAATTCATCCAGTATAAGACTTTATTGTGATGTTAGATGGAAGTTTTGTTACAAAAGATAGAAACTTACTCTGTTTAAATCTGGGCTGTTATGGCCATTTTTAGTTGATTACTTGTTTTTCTTGGCCACTCTTAATTTGCTTCATATGGCAGTATTCTTTAGTTGTGTCTGAAATTTCTATTTGCTATAAGAACATGAGAAATTCAAGTGAGGGAAGTTGCTGGTATTCGTCAACATGTTTGGACAGTTCATAGAATCCACAAGTAAATTGAGAGTATTCTCTGAAGGAAAGGATAACAGAGCTTTGTAGCTGAAATCGAAAAAAGTTAACGTTAAATATTATAATAAGCATAGGCATAGGTCTTCCAGCTAAATTGTCCATTACAGTAAACTTAACTGTGGATGTGTTAGCTACAGTCAACTCCTTCGTGGCAGTAAATTGTCTTTTGTGCTTACTCTAAAAGAATAAAAGCTGCTATGAAGTTTAGCTTCTAACATATGCAGTTCAGTGCTTTGAGGGTTTCTAGAACCATAGAAAGCCATCAAGAAAACACTACATGTCTAATCAGCTCAGAGTTGTGGCTGTTATCTCTTCAGGAATTGGCCCACTGGGTAAATTTTAATGATTCATGTGTTTTGCATTGTCGTCATTTCTGAGGATCTTTCCCATGAAAGAAGGCCAATCTAGTGGGACAGGAGAGAAGAGGTACACCTTGTGGGTGTGAGTTTGGGATCTGTTGGCCAAAGGGGATGTCACTCCCTGGAACAGGTTCAGCATGTTTTGCACTTGTTATTTTGTAGCTTTAATGACTTTTGGTTTGAATAGGGCTAATGTCTCTAAGTTTGGTGCTTAGAGCTACTTCATATTTTAAACTGTGGGTTCCATCCCACAGTTCTATTTTAGACCAGTTTTTACAGCCTACCGGGTGGGTCATCTTGACCTAAACTCTTGAGTTGTTATATTTTGAAACATTTTCACACCAGAATGTACCGAAAAGTGCACAAGATGAAGGTAATTTACAGCAAGAAACAACACACAGCTTATTTCATTTCCTGACTTTATGTAAGCAGATAAGCAGAACATTGATAACTCATCACTTTGGTTGCTGTGTCTTACATTATTTTCAACAAAAAAATTAAAGGAAGTTATTCCTCTGGAGGAATCTTTTAGGGGTGGAGAAATAGGGATAGTAATATTGCCTCAGATTCAAACTGGCATCACTGTAAACTTTATGCCAGGATGGAATGAAGTCAGCTCCTTTTTATAGTTGAAATACAATTTTTTTATTCACCATTGTCTGCACAAATCCTTGAAAATAAAAATTTTTGCC
>NW_006210054.1:76217-77977 GCF_000334495.1 Tupaia belangeri chinensis | reverse complement strand
TAAATAAATAAATAAATAAAAATAAAAATATGAATTTCCTGATGACTTAGTAAAAATGTTACTGTGGTGACCAGCAGATGATGTAATGTTTAGTTTGCTGAACTTCCACATAGTCGACTGAGGTTCGAGTCTCAGGCCCAGTGGCTTAAACTCATGACAGGAACATGTCTGTGCATACCGAAACTCCCAATAGCAGACTGGAGAAGGGATTGCAGCATGGCAATTCATCCTGGGGGTGATTTTACCTTTTCTGTCTCTCTGACTCTGTCTCTCTAGCAGGCACACATACCTCCTTAATACCTTATAGCAAAAAAAATCTCTGAAAAAAAAATCTCACACTGGGGACCATCAGATGACATAATGGTTACATTATTGGACTCGTGTGTAGTCAACCATGGATCAAGTCCCAGATCTGGCAGGTTAAAATATACTAAGAATGTATGTGTGTGTGCCCAAAATCCCAAGAGACTGGAGGAGAAGGGATTGCACTATGGCCTCTCCCCGAAGGTGATTTTGCAATTTCTGTCTTTCTGTTTCTCCAGCATGCATGCATGCCCTATAGGAAAAATCTCTCATTAAAAACAAACAAATACACCAAGAGCATGTGTGTGAATGCACAAAATCCCAAGAGAAGAATGAAGAAGATGGAATTACAGCATGGCCATCACCCCTGTGGACTCATTTTTTGATTTCTGTCTTTCTGTTTCTCTCTGTCTCTCTAGCAAGTGCACACACCCTATTGCAAAAATTTCTTTTAAAAAAAGTTCCTGTGAAAAATAATCTAAAAATGTAAGAATAATTATTTAAATTAATTATAATATCCCAAAGCTAGAAACATGCTTTCACTAAAATTTACATCATAGAAAAACTCTCGGTCAGTATTAACTATATTCCTATTAATACAGACATTCCGTATTAGTGTTTCCTCTAGAACATTTCTTACATTTATATGACTAAGCCCAAAAGAAAGTATGCACCCTGCAACCTAGTATTATTGGCACATAACCATAAAGGAAAACATATACATCATGAATATTGATGGCAGTACAATTTTCCAGTAATATTTTCCAGTAACAAATCTCTCTGTACCCATGCTAGATACAGGTACATTTTTTCTTAACTTTTTTTTTTTTTTTAAGTTTTCTGCCATAGGGTGCATGTGCTTGCCAGAGAAAGACTGAAAAAAAAAAAGTGAGAAATCATCCCCTGTGGGAGGCTGCGTACCACTGAGTCTGCCAAGGCCATTTTCATGAGTCTCTTACTATTGCCATCTTAGGCTCAGAGAAGAAACAATTACAAAGGCCACAATTGGCTCCCCTTCAAAACCATACTCTGATTGGCCATTTCCCATAGCAAATTGGTGAGCTTAGAATCCCTCAGATTTGCATATTTGGCACCTCATGATTGGTCCACAAATCAACCAACCTGTTAGGCCGAATTAGCATAATCACCGCCATGTTAGGGAATGCTGGGGAAGTTAGCTTAATCATTACCCTGTTGAGTCTTCAGGCACGGAGCCCACTTTGTTAGGGCCTCAAGGATGGGAACCAGGAGTCTGGGAACTCTCAGATAAGTGGAAAACGGGAGGGCCCAGCACCTCTGAGGCAAGGTCATCCAAATCCTTAGCTGAGAGTCCTTATCTAGACCTAAGCAGGTGGTGAAAGCTGGACCCTCGCGTCTCATACGCCCCCCCTTCCTTTGTGTGTTACAGTCTAGAAAACATCCTGAACTATAAAAGATCCCTTTATCTTAGGCTCGGG
>NW_006210054.1:64779-70817 GCF_000334495.1 Tupaia belangeri chinensis | reverse complement strand
GAGGCAAGGTCATCCAAATCCTTAGCTGAGAGCCCTTATCTAGACCTAAGCAGATGGTGAAAGCTGGACCCTCGCGTCTCATACCCCCCCCTTCCTTTGTGTGTTACAGTCTAGAAAACATCCTGAACTATAAAAGATCCCTTTATCTTAGGCTCGGGGTCCTGGTGAAGGCCTGCTGCGACGGGCTGAGACTTGAACCCCAGCTAACTGAAAAAAAAATAAATAAAAGTCTCTTTTGCAGTTGCATTGTCGCTGTCTTTCCTGTGTCTCCATCAGTTAGACCGATCTCTGGACCCTTACAAACCCACCTTTTACTATCCTTTATTCAACCAATCATGGCCTACCAACATGTGTATAACCACGATTCCACAAGCACCAGATGACCCTGGAGACCCTGAAGAGCTGTGGTACCGCATCGTCTCTGGACGACCCTGAAGAGCTGTGGCACCGCATAGTCTCCGGACAACCCTGAAGAGTTGTAACACTGTATCATCTCCATGCTACCCACAATAAACGGACAACCCTAAAGAGTTGTAACACTGCATCGTCTCCGTGCAGTAACACTGCGTCATCTCCCCGCTGCTCATCCTGTCTCTCACTCCTTCCCTCAGAAAACCTGTTCGACAGTCCCACGGGTTGGGACAATCCCCTAGAGGAGCCAGCCCTGCCACAATCCCTTCTCTCCCATTCCTCTCTTTGGATTTTGGGCACATGCACACATGCAACTGGTATAATTTTTAAGAGACTAGAACTGGGACTCGAGCAGGTACATGGTGGTTAAGATGCTGGACTCCCACATGGCCAACCATGGTTCAAATCCCAGACCTGGTGACCTAAAAATCATGCTGGGCTGGGGCTGGCAGATGGCATGGTAGTTAAAGGTGCTGGACTCTACATGGCCAACCATGGTTCAAGTCTTAGCCTCCTTTCTCACTTTCCCTCTCTCTCTCTGTCTCTGGTCAAATTTGAAAATAATAATACATTAAAAATAAAATATTTTTTTTAAAGAAAATCATGCTGGACACATGTTGATGCCTGACCTAAATTCCAGAAAGAGAATGGAGAAGGGATTGTGACATGGCCATCTCCTCAGCAGGGTGATTTCTCACTTTCCGGATACACTGAGAGAGCACACACACACAGAAGGACCATGAATCTCAAAAATCTTGCTACTGTATTTGCCTGTGCAGCTACACTTTGGACCCTCGTCTCCCTACCCTCCCTGGCACCACTCAGCCATAAACCTCCAATGTGAAGGAGCCAATGGCAGTGAAAGACAAAGAAAACATAGGACCTGGTATCTCAGACTTCTTGCTTGCTGCCTTTTGTCTCCCTGTAGGTGTGCTTTGAAACTTCTCTCACTCCCCAACCCCTCTACCATAGGCCAACCCCCTTGCAGGAGCCAGTGGCAAGGGGAGACTGAGTGCAAAAGCCAATGTCTCAGACTTCTCATTGCTGACTGCTTGCGCAGGTGTGCTCTGAATCCTACACTCCCCCCACATCCCTCAGCCTTAAATCTCCAAGTTGCAGGAGTTAGTCACAATGAGAGAGAGACAGAGACAGAGGGAGACAGAGGATGAGTGCAAAGTCTGCTCATCTGACTTCTTGCTGCTGTGTTTTGAGCTAGTGTTATTTGGACATTCCTCGCCACACCCTTCTGTTTTAAGCTTGCACTGTACAGAAGCCAGTGGCAGAGAGAAACAGAAAGAAGACAGCTGTTCTCAGACTTGTTGCATCTGCCTTTTGCCCACACAGACCTGCTTTGGAACCTCCTCACCCAGCCCCTCTGCCAGAATCCCCCATGGATCAAGAGCTATCAGCAGCATGTACAAAAGAGACAGAGTGAGTGCAGAAGGAGAGAGCATTTCAGATTTCTACTTGCTCCCTTCTCCAAGGGCAGATGTGCCTCGAAACCTCCTCCCACGCCCCACCTCTTGGCCATAATCTCCCACAGAGGAAGAGCTGGCAGCAGTGAGTGAGATCATGAGGACTACAGATCTCAGACTGCCTTTGGCCTGAGCATGTGTGCTCTGGACCCTCCCCACACAGTACCCCTCTTCTACAAGGTGCCATGGTGCAAAAGTCAGCAGCAGCATGACAGAGAGTGAGTGAATGCAGAACTGGGTGTCTCAGATTTCTTATTTCTGCCTTTTGTCTGCACAAGTGTGCTTTGAACACTCCACCTACCAGGCACTTGCTCACCATAAGCACCCCAGTGCAGGAGCCAGCAGAAGCAAAAGAGAGAAAGCAGAAGGGCCAAAGTATAGGACTTATTGAGGCTGTCTTTTGCCTATGCAGGTGTGCTTTGAACCCTCCATCTCCACCTCAACCCTCCACTTTAAGTCTCTAGGGGAAACCTGCCAGTGGCAGTGAGAGAATGTCTGCAAAGGACCACTAGACTCAGACTTGTAGCTACTGACTTTTGTGTAGCTGTGCCCCCTCCACCTTAAGACCTGATGGCATAGAAGCCAGTGAAGAGTAAGAGAGAGAGCACACATGCAGGACAGCTTGTCTTGGACTCCTTTCTGCTGCTTTTTGCCAATGCAGGTGTGCTTTGGACCATCCCTCTTGCCCCCACACCACTGCACCATATTCCCCACAGTGCAGGAGACAGTGGCAATGAGAGAGCAAGAAAGAGTAAGCACAGAAGGACAGAGCATCTCAGATTTCTTGCTGCTTTTTGACCACATGAATGTGCTTTGGGCCCTCACCATGCATGTGTCCCTGTGCTGTAAACCCCCAAAGTGCAGGAGCCAGTAGCAGAAAGGGAGAGAGAGAGCAGAGAAGGACCATGCATCTCAGATACCTTACTGCTGTCTTTTGTCCAGAGTAGTGCTTTGGTCCTCCCACCCCTTACATACCTCTGACTTAAATTACCATGGTGAAGAAGTCAGTGGCAGTGAGAGAGAGTGAGCACCGAAGGACTGCACATCTCAGACTTCCTACAGTTGCTTTTTGTTTGTGCAGGTGTGCTGTGTACCCTCCTCTCCCAAACCCCTCTGCCATAAGCCCCCATGATGAAGAGACAGCACAGCAAGACAATGAGTGCAGAAGGGCCATGAGTTTCATATTTCTTGCTATTGCCTTTGGCCTGCAGAGATGGGCTTTAGACCTTCCCAGTCCCTTGTAACTCTGTCATAGCCGCTAAGGTGCAGGAACCTGTGACAACAAGAGAGTGTGTGCAGGAGGACTGCATGTCTCAGACCTCTTCCTACTCTGTGGCTGTGCAAGTGTACTTTGCACCTACCCTTCCTCATACCTCCGCCATAAGCCCCCATAATTCCAGAGTTAGCAACAGTGAGAGAGAGACAGAGAGTGCTAGCTCAGAAGGATCATGTGTCTCAGACTTCTTGTGCTGCCTTTTGTGTTTGCACATGTGCTTTGACCCTCTCCAACCCTTGCAACCCTGCACTATAAACTCCCATGATGCAGGAGCCAGTGGCAGTGAGAGAGTGAGCAGATAAAGATCAAGAATCTCAGACTTCCAGTTGGTGCCTATTTCCACAAAGGTCCTGTCTGGACATTGCCCCTACAGTGTTCTCAGTCATAAGCCCCAAAGTGCAGGAGCTAGTGGCAGTGAGAGAGAGAAAGAGAGAGAGAGGGGAAGTACAGAAAGACTGAATATCTCACACTTCTTGCTGCTGCCTTTTGCCTAGGCAATTGTGCTTTGCCCAGAAGGACCAGGTGTCTCAGACCTTGCAGTTACTTTTGCCCGCACAGGTGTTCTCTGAACTCTCCCCACACAGTGATCCTACACCATAAGGTACCACAAAACAAAACCCAACAACAGGAAGACAGAGACAGGATGAGCACAGATGAACTGGGTATCTCAGACTTCTTGCTTTGCCTGTGGAAGTGTGCTTTAACCCTCGCATCCCCTAGACCCCTCTACCACAACTGACACAGTGCAGGATTCAGTGGCAGTAAGAAAGAGTGAACACTGAAAGGCAATACATCTCTCAGTTCTTGTAGATTTCTGCCTGAGCAGGTGTGCTTTGGGCACTCCTCCAATGTGCTTCTTCAGTAAGTACCCATGGTGCAGAAGTTAGTAGCAGAGAGAGAGAGAGAAAGAGAGAGAGACAGAGTGAACATGGACTGTGGAGCAACTGAGCAGCAAGTAGTTGCCCAAGAAGGACGTTATCAAGTTTCTGCAAGAAAATGGTTCAGATTCGTTTCTTGCAGAACATAAATTACTAGGAGACATTCAAAATATCACCAAGACAGCTAACAAGGACCATTTGGTTATAGCATATAACCATCTTTTTGAAAGCAAGCATTTCAAGGGTACTGAATGTATAAGTATCTGAGCAAGTGAAAAATGTGAAGCTTAATGAAGATAAACCCAAAGGAACCAAATCTGAAGAGACTAGGGATGAGGGTCCACCAAAATACACAAAATCTATTCTTAAAAAAGGAAATAAAACCAACTTTCCCAAAAAGGGAGATGTTGTTCACTGCTGATATACAAGAACACAACAAGACGGACTTTTTTATTTTTGAGAGTTTTTGTTGTTGTTGTTGTTGTTATAGGGCACATGCGCTCGTCAGACAGACAGACAGAGACAGAGAAAGCAAGAAATCGCCCCCCAGGGGGAATGGACACGCTGCAATTCCCTCTCCTCCATTCTCCTCTCAGGATCTTGGATACGCACGCACACGCACCCAGCGTGAGTTTAAGCCACCAGGTCTGGGACTCTAACTGCGGTCGACTATGTGGGAGTGCAGCGACATAGTCATTACGCTAACTGGTGGTCCCAAGATGGACTGCTTTTGATACTAATATTAAAACAAATTCTAAGAAGAAAAAAAAGTGCCAAGCCTTTCATTTTTCCCCCCCCCCAAGCCTTTAAGTTTTAAGGTTGGAGTAGGCAAAGTTAACAGAGGATGGGATGAAGCACTTTTTAACTACAAGCAAAGGAGAAAAGGCTCAACTGGAGATTGAACCAGAATGGGCTTACGGAAAAGACAGTCTGAAGCCAAAATTCTACCAAATGGGAAACTTTTTTTTGAGGTGGAATTAGTAGATAGTGATTGAGATACCAGTTTTTTAGATCTAAAGACATCAACAACAATAAAACTTGGCTTCTAAGAAACGTATGTAACAAATTAGAGCTTGTTACTATTCTAAGGAAAGATTCGACTAGAAAATTCAAGGAGTTAGATTTTATTCATAACTTGATCTCAACTTTTGAAAAGTGTAATTCCTTATAAATTGCTAAAGTCTAAAATATTTTACTACAGCTATGTAAAATATTGGTTGAGATCTGTTTTTCCTTTTACCTCATATTGCAAACTAAAAGGCTTGATAAAAATTTATCTATTGTCTGGGAAAAAAAAAGAGAAAAAAACAATCATAAAATTTGACTGGAATTATCAAAGACCCTGCATTGCCAAAACAATACTGTGCAAAAAGAATGAAGTAGGAGGAATCTCACTCCCTGACCCCAAAATATATTACAGAGTTGTAATAATTAAAACAGCATGGTATTTGCACAAAAACAGGTATGTAAATCAATGGAACAAAATTAATCCCCCAAACATGCAGAATTTGATTTTTGACAGAAGGAACAAGACAAGTCAGTGGGGAAAAGAAAATCTCTTCAGCAAGTGGTGTAGAAAAAACTGGATATCCACCTGCAGAAAAATAAAACTGAAGCCCTATGTCTCACCATTAACAAATATCAACTCAAAATGTATCAAAGATCTAAACATAAAGCTTCAAACTATAAAACTACTCATGAAAACCATAAGAGATCCTTTTGGAGACACCACAGTAGGTAAGACTTCTTAAATAAAATTCCCAAAGCATAGGAAAAATTCTGAACATAGAGAAGTTCAATTACATCAGATTAAAAAGCTTCTGTGCAGGACCAGCAGTTAGAGTAATGGCTATGTCGCTGGACCCCCACGTAGTTGACTGCGGTTCACATCCTGGACCCAGTGGCTTAAAACTCACACTGGGTGTGAGTGCGTGCATGCCCAAGATCCTGAGAGGAGAATGGATGAGAAGGGATTGCAGCATGGCCATCCCCCCGGGG
>NW_006210054.1:46037-64722 GCF_000334495.1 Tupaia belangeri chinensis | reverse complement strand
GGCACGCATCCTATAGCAAAAACCTCTAAAAAAAAAAAAAAAGCTTCTGTGCAGCAAAAGAAACAATAAGAGTAAAGAGACAACCTTCAGAATGGAGAATGTATTTACACTTAGACTCAGATAAGTGACTGATAATCAGTATAGGGAACTCAAGCAGCTTACTCCTTGAAAAAAAAAAATTCAATGAAAAGATAAGCAAATAAGCTGAACTGACAAACTGCCCAAGGAATACATAAAAACAGCCAAAAAAGCATGTGTAAAAATGTTCAACCCTTGTCATAAGGGAGATGCAAATCATAACCACAATGAGATACCACCTACCCCAGTCAGAACAGCTAAGATTAAGGAAATAAAAAATGACAAGTGCTGGTGAGGCTGCAGTAGAAAACAGTTGGTGGGAAAATAAATTAGTTCAGTCACTGTGCAGAATAATATGGAGGTTTCTCAAAAACTTACAAATAGAATTACCATATGATCTAAAAATTCTATTTCTGGGTATCTACCCAAAGGACAGAAATACACTCAGTTGAAAAAACGTCCTACATCCATGTTTTTTGCAAACTTATTGACAAAAGACATTGCATCATCCCAAATGTTTAAGGATAGATGAATGGATTGAAAGACTATGGTACATATATACTATAGAATACTACTCAGCAACAAAAAACACAAAGAGACCCTGGCATTTGACAGAAAGTGGACAAATACTGAAAATTTAATGTTAAGTGAAGCAAGCCAAATTATGAAAGTGAGGGATTAAATGTCCCACTTATTATATACTGAATGTTGACACTCAATGCCAGTAAAAGAAAGGTTGGAATGTATAAAAGCATAGAGAACAAGTATGGATACTAGAGATAGTGTGGGAGGAGGATGGGCAATAGGGAACAGGTGGGAGAAAATCAAAGAAAAAAAGCAATATATTTAATGGAGAAAAACAGAAAATTATTAGTAAATGGGAAAATACAAAGATCAAATAAATAAAACTAAACAGTATCAATAAACAGTTGGAACTGAACTCTTGAAAAAAAAAATAGCTGAATATTAAGTTATCTACATTTTGGGAAACTGATAAACTGATTTAACAAGCTCCCAGACACATGTACAACTGGAACAAACTCAAAGAAATGCAAGCTTGTAAGTACTATGATAAGAATTGATAGCATTGGTCTAAATATTTGAAACTGAGGTGGAAAAGGCAAGAGGAAGTCATTAAACCAAAAATAAATGGGATGGCCTAGGGGAAGTGATTCCTAGGGGTGAGCCATATTTTAGATCTTATAGGCCCAATTCAATAAACAGTATAAAATACAATCTAAGTTACATGTAGATGACATTTGTGTAATATACATATATGCAAGTTTAGAAATGAATATGTAGAATATAGAGAAAAATAAAAATTTATAGACATAAATACTGTGGTTATACATATGTACATGAAGAAAAATTTACCTTTACAAAGATGACCACATTCCCAGAACTTATCAAAATGAAGTATTTCTGTCACTGATATAAATATCCTATCAAAATTCCAGTGTAGTGTTTTCATGGAAAAAGAGACCAAAAATTATAAATTT
Organism: Tupaia belangeri chinensis; assembly: GCF_000334495.1. Lineage (NCBI taxonomy): Eukaryota > Metazoa > Chordata > Mammalia > Scandentia > Tupaiidae > Tupaia > Tupaia belangeri. Next base: position 63,145 of record NW_006210054.1, on the reverse strand, counting down.
TTCTAGAATGCCAAATATAAATACATATATAAATAGACAATTTATTAATTAAAGCACAGGAGTAACTGACAATAATAAATACTATAAAACTATAAAACAATAATCATAGACAAAAGACCAAGAATATAAACAAAATCCATAAAGTCATATTAAAATAGAAATTGTTGGGCCACCCTGTGGCATGAGGGTTAATCCAGCTGGATATTATATGGCCAACCATAGTTCAAGTACCAAATCCAACAACTTGAAAAGCAGGCCAAGCACATTTACATGTGTGCCTAAAATCATGAGAGGAAAATAAAGGTTAAGAAACTGAGGCATGGCTATTCCACTTCGGTTGACATTTCTCTTTCTTTTCTTCCTTTTTCCTTTCTCTCTCTCTCCAGCAAGCACACATGCCCTGTAGCAAAAACTAAAAAACAAAAGAGCAAACAAACATAATGCAGACCGAGCTTAGAGGCACAGTCAATAGCAAACATAACTGTAGTCTTGGAAAACATATGGTTGATGATGACTTTGGATCCCCAGGTCAGTCTAAAAACAAGCCTAGGTATAAGTGCACATGCCTAAGATTCTGATGAGTTGGAGAGCTGGGGAAACACAGGGTGGTGAAACCCTATATGTGCTTCTCTCTCTCTCTTAATCTTGTGTGGATATGCACACTCTGGCATGAACAAACTAAACCTAAAATGAAAATGTGAAACAAGTCTAAGTTTGAAAAATTTTTGTCCACTAATGCTTCCCTTCTTTATTTTTTTAAGGTGTTTGCCCTAGGGCTCATATACTCACTGGAGAGAGAGAGAGGGAAGGAAAGTGAGAAATCACCACCCGGCAGAATAGTCATACTATTCTTCCATTCCCTTCTATATCATTCTCCTCTTGGGATTTTTGGTGCGCACGCAAACACATGCACGTGCACATGCATGCGCACACACATGTGCCCAGTGTGACTTTCAAGCCGCCAGGTCCAGGATTAAAACCACAGTTGGCCACGTGGAAGTCCAGTGCCTTAACCACCACACCACATGCTGCCCCCAGTGCTTCATTTCTTGGTAAAGTCATAATTGAAAAACCCCGAGGTTAAATTGGTGTAGACAAAGGCCTGATCAAGAGTTGGCACAAACCACTAGATGTAAAAGTGAAGTCATCTGGAACCAATGGGACTCTCTCCAGGCACCACATGACTAAAGCCTCACTTGCCATCCAGGCAACCAAAATAGAAACTCCCCAGTGAAACTCACCCCAAAATGTAGATCCAAGGACCCTAGAACAAATAAATAGGCTGGTTTTTAGAATATTTAGTTGGTTCCTTACACAGAAAATGCTAAACAATATGTTTAAGCCCCCAGAGATGTTTTTAACAATATCACATAAGGGAGAAAGTCTTAAACACATGTCAGATACAATCAATAGACCCTCACAGTCATGTGTAGGACTTTTGAAAACCTACAAAGCAATTATCTGTACATTAGTAGATAGTTTTAAGATGAAAAAAAAAAAAAAGGCCAACACAAGGATTATGATTATGTCACTGAATTCCCACATGGCTGACAATCTGGAATCACCAGACCCTGTGCCTTAAAACTCACACTGGGCACATTTGTATGCATACCCAAAAGCTCAAGAGCAAAGAGAAGAAGGGATTGTAGTATGGCCATCTCCACTAGGGAGTGATTTTTTTCCCTCTCACTGTCTCTGCCTCTCTCTCTGGCATGCACACACAAACTAAGGCAAAACCCACTACACACACACAAAAAAAAAATTTAATTAATAAGCATAAGGATTTCTTACTTATCCAAGAGTACTCTGTTACATTTTATTTACATTTTAAAAATTGGTTTGACATAAAAGTGTCATAAAGTATAATTTTCCTATGTTACATAATATAAAATAGGCTCTTATGGATAAAATAGGCTCTTATGGATCAGCAGGAGGAATTATGGTTAAGGTACTGGATCCCACATGGCTAAGTATGTGGTTCAAGTCCCAGACCCATTTGCATGAAAATCATTCCAGGCACCTGAGTGAGTGAGTGAGTGAATGAGTGAATGAGTATGCATGTGGCATTCAAAATCCCAGGAGAAGGGATTGCAGAATTGGCCTCACCTGAGGTTGGGGAATATAAGGGGAATTCTCACTTACCCTTTCTCTGGTGAGTGCACATGCCCTACAGCAAAAATATCTAAAAAGAAAAATAGACTCTTATACATTTCCTTCAGTATTTATCATCTTAATAAGACATTGTTGTCATTAAGTAGGAAGCACTTGTGCTATTTTGCCTTTGAAACCACATAAATCACAGAATGTGTTAAAAAAAAAAAGAATGTGTTGTTGGTGAAGGTATTGAAAGTAATGTTTATGCATTGTATACAGACGCTCTATCCCACACCACACTTTAAGCTTTCTCCAATAAGCAACATCATTATGACCTTGCTTACCCATCTCAACCAAACTACCTATCCCTTCTGAAAGATGGTCCAAACCTCTGAACACTATCCAGTGCTTCAGGAGAAGGTAGTATTATCCAAATTTTGTTCACTCTAGAAGTAAGATCGATAATCACTTTAGCTATGGAAAACTAATTTTTTTTCCCTTTCCCAGGTTCTTTTGCCTGTGCTCTGAAGTACTAGTCCAGTGTTCATGCCATAGCAGTGTTATTTCAGGTGTGATACAGATCTGTACAGTATAACTTTGCAGTATAACTTTCTAACTTTGTAAACTTCATTCCAAAGAAAATAATACCATTCACCAGTATTCCAAGTTCCCTAACAAAAATCACTGTCACTGGATGTGCATTTGAACTTATATAAAATGCTTTTTTTTCCCTTTAAGTTTTTGCCACTGGGTGAGTATGTTTGCTGGACAGTGACAGAAAGAGGGGAGGGGAGTGAGAAATTATCCCCTATGGACAATGGACACACCATAATCCCTTCTCCTCCATTCTCCTCCTGAATTATGGGCACAAAGGCACATGTACCCAGTGTGATTTTCAAGCTGCTGAGTCTTGGACTTTAGAAAGGGCTGCTCCTTCCTTCAGCCAAGAGGGAGTCCAAACCTTAACCACTACAGCACCTGATGTCCCCTAAAATTCTTTAAATTTACCCAGGAGTGGGACACTCACTGGCATTGTGGAAAGGCAGCTATATCTACATGACCAACTTCATACTTTGATTACCAGAAACAGTGGCTCAAAAATTACATCCAAAGCATGTTCAAATGTGCCTAAAATCTTAAGAGGAAAATGGAGAAAAAGGGACTTTGGCATGGTCATTCTCCTGGAGAGTGATTTCTCCTTCCTCCCCACCTAGCCTGCCCATCTCTGTATCTCTCAGGCAAGTGTTTGTGCCCCATAGCAAAAAATAAAACAGACAAAAGTCACTTACCCAGGAGTGCTAGGTAGGGCAAACAAATGCAAGAGGGGATCAGAGGCTTCATTCACTTTAAGATCCCAAGACATCGCACAAACACAGCTGCCATAGGAACACTGTTTGCAAAGACTCCACAGTTATTTCTGTGGGAAACTGGGGGCATTTTACTAGTACTGGAAATAGGCTTGTATTACAGATGGGTAAACTTAATGAGATAACAGAGTAACATCCGTGATACAAGTGCTAGGTGTGCAGACACAACACTTGGCCAGGTTCTTGTCTGATGCTCAAGAAAAATTAGAGAACTAGAAATGTGGACAAACTGAGAGTATAGAACACAAAGTTTATTAGAAAAGAGTCAAAGCTTCCAGCTAAGCGAATGGGTTTCCCCCAGGGTGTCAGAATGGCCCAGTTATATGGGCCCTGACAAGGGAAAAAAATGTGAAAACTAACTTTGTCTAAAGAGATGGGGGAAAAGACTACTTTCTTTAAAGTGATGCCAGCAAAGGAGTTTCGTGGCACCAAGGAGTCTTAAACTAATCATTTTCCTTAAGTTGGACAGTGTGCTCAGGACTATAGCCAATTTGTCTATTTCTTGCCCAGTCAGCAAGTGCTCTTAAATTTTTTGAAACATAAAAGAGTATATGGTTCAAGGTTCTTCCCTTCTGCTCTCCAGACCAAGAAAGACTACACTTTTTGTTTGGAATGTAGTCTTGATATGAACAATGCTATTTTCAGCTGTTATTATCTCAAGCAGGCTGCAAGCAGCTTTTTGTGCAAACAAGTAGGAGAGATAATTACTGATTTCTACTGAGAGCAGTAAAATATACTGACTCCATTTGTCTCCTACCCTCCATTCCGTGAACTCCTCACCCTATCTACCTAACCAGAGATCTTACTCCTTTCCCATTGGGATCCTGTAGCAGAGCTGGAAGCTTAACTCTTTACAGTTAGAACTCTACCTGCCCTTACTCCTCAAACAAAGCAAGAGTACCTCTATTTTAAACACTTCATATTGGAAACTTGCTTCCTCCTTTTTGCCTAGAGCAAACAGAGGGATTAACATTCCTATTGTCTTTCTAAATAATCCCAAACTCCCTACCTTAAGAAGTTCCTTAGCAATAAATTCCTTTACCCTGAGCCATGAAGACCATTAAGATCCCATTGTATTTAGGCAGAGGACTGGAAAGTGCCATTAGTAATCATTAACCTCCTTAACCTGGCTTCTGAAACTGCTTTTCATGGGGATCCCCTCTCCCTTTCTTGTTCACCCCCTCCTCAACAGTTACAGTTCTGCCCACATCAACCCAAATGTAGTTTTTGCCTTTACAAAGCACCCTTCTCCCTACACTCAGGGCTGTGGGGTCTTTGAGATACATGAGAGCTCCTGCAGTTGCTACTAATAACTGAAATCGAGCAAGGACCTCCAAGGACCCCCTAATGTATTTTCTAACTTTCTAGAAATAGAAGGTCCATTTACATTATAATGGCCCAGAGTAAGAAGTAAGTCTTCAGACTTTTGGATATGATAATTACCAACATGGACCACAAACTGAGGGCCATTGGACATCTAAAACTCTCACTTAAAGGAAAGATGGGGTTTTCATTTTAATATGTGAGATGTTTTATAGGCTGGTAGCTGCTGGTTGTGAGCTCGAAGACTCCAGGCTGAATGGCTCCAGACACCTGAAGAGAAATTTGATTATCTAAGGTCTCACCAATCAAGAATGCCCATATGAGATGATCTCACCCTCTTGAAGCAATCACTAAACTGAACTCTTGCCTAGGACCTCTGCCCCTAATTTTACCTGTAAAAACACATGTGGGGAACATCTTGCAGAGACTGAGTCTTTTCAGCCTAAGCTGCCCACTTTCCTTGCTTTGCACTTTGCAATAAAATTGTACTTCCCTTTATCACATCATGTGCCAATGGTTTGGTTTTATAGCCATTGGGCGAGCGAACCTGATTTGAGGTCGGTAACATAATGACTCCTATAATTTGGCTAAGACTGGATGTCCTCTTCTTTCTCACTGATCAAAATATAACAAATTGACCCTTTTCCCAGCTTGGACTGGATCACCGGAATTCCAGAGCTTCTGGAATGACCTTTGTATGCCTGAATGCACACACCCTTTTTTGACAAAGCAATTTCTGAAAGCAAAGCCCAGATCACCTCTTTCCTCACCCTGAATCTGCACACCCCGATGCTCCTGTTGCTCTCCCAATCCGCCAAGACTCCGGCAGAATCCGCCTTGAGGTGCCCCTCCTCCACCACCTGACCACCCCCCACGTTTCTGCTCCCACCAAGGAAGAGGGGCACCTTTCCACTACTAGGGTCCTCAAAACCCGCAACCCTCCTCCTCCACACTCAGACTCACCGTCATGGACACCGTGTCCGGCAGAGCGCGGTCAGCACAGCGGCAGGTTCTCCCCAGCGACCACAAGAAAGGCACTGAGCGCCACAGGCGGAGAGAATCTGAAAAAGCCGCCCCCCTTGGCCTGTGCTGATGACGTCATCGGGGCAGAGACTACATTTCCCAAAAGGCTTCGTGATCCTGGATTAGGCAACAATGGGAAGATTCCTGTGTTTTCACAGAGAGTCCTGTTACCAGGAGACCAGAACCTGACTGCAGATTAACTGTCTCTATCCACGTGAGTGACAGACAGGATCCTGGCTTTTGATTCAATACTGGTTTTGACATTTCAGAGGTAAGGGGAAAATTTGATAGTGGCTCATTTAGTCAATGACATTAATAAGTAGCTTAATGTTTTTATTGTTCTGATAGTTATTCCTGTTGTAGAAACACCAACTTTTTTTTTTGTAATGCAACCTAAAAGTGTGAAAAATAATGTTTAAGTTTACTAAGAAACAAATAATTAGTATGGTAATTCTCTAGCAGTCATTAAAATAGGATTATCCTCAAACCCACCAAGATAATGTTTGAATGTTCAATGGGTATTAAAGTTGGAAAACTATTCTAGTGTATATATGAGATAAGACACCAGGATCACAGGGTAGGTGTACTTCATATTCCAAGTCTATTTACACTTCAAGTGTTCAATAATTATTTGTCCAAAAGCTCTCATGTTTTATAATTAAATTATCTTTAATTATTTTGGGCATGTCTTTGTGTGGGAGATGTACCTGATTATCTACTCTTCCTTGACTTTGTTCATAAACCAGGCCAGGAGGGATTTCATATACATTTTGCTATCACTGAGTTTCTTTTCAAACAAAGAGCTACTTATTTTTTAAAAAATATTTTATTTAAATATATTTATTATTATTATTCATTTTAATTTGACCAGACAGAGAGAGGGAAAGTAAAAAAAAACAAGCCACCAGGTCTGAGACTTAAACCACACTCAGCCATGTGGAAGTCCAGTGCCTTTAACAACCAGGTCACCTGCTGGCCCCAAAATACCCATTCTGATTCATCAGGGTTAATGTTAGACTGGAGTGGTGAAATGAAGGAATGGTGTGAAAAATGGGTAAAGATTAGGAGTGATGACTGGGGGGTGCAAGAGACATGATCTTGTTCAAGGCCTATGCCTGGTTTTTGTTTTTCCTGTTATATGCCCTGCCATGATCAAATTCCTGTATCTTTGATGCTGTGTCTTTCAGTGACTCTGTTCTATATTCACAAAGAACTTGGTCTTGATCTCCACAGTACTACCTCACCTTCTAGTTTTGTATCCCTGGCCACCTTTTCTCTCACCCTTGGATGCCAGGTCTCTCTTAAACACATATTAGTATGTTATTAAGGGGTGGTTTAAATACAGGATGATTGGCAGGGGGTGAGTGGGGGAATCAATTCCTGGCACTCCCACCTCTAAGATATAGATGTCATTTACTCTCTTTGTGGGCTTTTCCATGTTTTAAAATTGAGACAATAGGGGCCAGCAGGAGGTGTGGTGGTTAAGGCACTGGACTTCCATTTGGCTGAAACAGTTCAAGTCCTGGACCTGATAGCTTGTTTTCTCACTTTTCATTTCTCTCCATCTCTCAGTGGTCAAATTTCAAAGATAAGTAAAAAAAAAAATAAATTACCCCAACAAAAAAAAAAAAAAAAAAAGAAAGAAAAAGAAAGGGAAAAAAAAAGAAAGAAAGAAAAAGAAAATAGAGACCATAATACACATTTGGAAGTGTAGACCTCACCTTGGGCTCACCTTTAGTGATAGACCAAGAAGTAAACTCTATCCTCTCCATAGGATGGAAAATTTTCCAGAAATATGGAAGGTTGGCTCATAGTTGTGTTATTTCCAACATTAACCATGTATTGTGGCTTTCAGTGTTCAAGCTTATCCTTCTTTTGTTAAAATTATTTTTAAGTAAATAATTGGCCTAAGAGGCCAACTCCATGGAGTTAAGGCAGCCAGATCCCACGTGGCAGACTGAACAGTTCAAATCCTGAATCTGGCTTGAGAAACATGCAGGTTGCATATGAAGGCATAGTCACAGTCTCAAAAGGAGGGAGAGGTGGAGAGGAAGAGATTGCAGCATGACTATGGCCCAGTGGGGGTGCTTCCTCCCTTTCCCTTTTCTTTTTTTCTTCAGTGAATAAATGTTTTAAACTTTTGGCAAAGTTAAAAAAAAAGAAAAGAAAAGAAATGCAATTTATTTTTGTATATTCATCTTATATCCTGTTACTTTCCTTAACTTGTTTATTAGTACTAATAGCTTGTAGCCAATTCCTAGTGACTTTCTAAAAACTCAGTCATGTCCACAAATAAACGTAAGTGGATAAATTCCTTTCTAATATAAATGCCTTTTATTTATTTCTGCAGTGACTCCTCACAGTAGTTGGCCTTTGAAGTTCCTACAGAGCACATACTTGTTTTAGAGCCCCTGCAGGGAGAAAATTGCGCCCTTTTGTGGTGGCAGGGCCAGAGGCATTTTTTCAGACTCCTTTCTGTGTACACTCATGCCAACCATACCACTTAGTCTAACTGGGTGTACATGTTCCAGCCACTGTGTCAGTGTGCTGGACTGATCATGGCACCTCAGAGATGCACAGATACAAGTACTGTTGTGCATCATGGTAGAGTCTATTTGGGAGCAGATCCGCTTTCAGTGTGACACCGTGCTTCAGTTGACTGTGGCCCAGATAGTGAAGTTACATTGTGCATGTTCCTTCTTTGAGTAGAGTAGTTTCGTGGGCCTCAGAAATATTCTACATTGGGATTATCAGGGATTGCAGGGCTCTCCAGCATCTAGGACTGTGGTCCTTGGTGACAATGGGAACCACTGGGGACCTCTCATTTACTCTGTCCCAGCACTGGGGTATCTCTAGCATCTCAAATTAGGCCAGAGTGCAAACACTAAAACAAATATCAGCTTTACAATGTGCAACCATCAAAACACACAAAAAAGCATGAAGAATAATCAGGAGAACTGGGGCTGGCTGGTGATGTGGTGGTCAGTGATGCTGGACTTTCACATGGCCAACTGTGATTTGAGTCCTGGTCTAGATAGCTCTGTCTGTCTGTCTGTCTGTCTGTCTCTCTCTCTCACTCTGCCCCTCTCTGGTCAAATAAAAAAACAAATAAATAATTACTTTGCCATAGGGCGGGTACCACCATGCCCTAAATAAAATAATTATTTTAAAAAAAGAATAATCAGGAGAATGTGATGCTACCAATGGATAAAATGAAGTACTGAGACTGACACTAAAGGGAAGATGCAGGATCTACTTCACAGAGATTTCACTGTCATGTTTTTTTTTTTTTTTTTCCTGGAGAGATTTTCACTGTAGGGCGCGTGCACTCGCCAGACAGACAGAGAGAGACATAGAGACAGAAAGCGAGAAATCACCCCCCAGGGGGGATGGTCACGCCGCAATCCCTTCTCCTCCATTCTCCTCTCGGGATCTTGGGCACGCATGCACACGCGCCCGGCGTGAGTTTTAAGCCACCGGGTCAGGGACACGAACCGCGGTCGACTACGTGGGAGTCCAGCGACATAGCCATTACGCTAACTGCTGGTTCTCTCACTGTCATGGTTTTAAGGAAGCACAACACACTTAAAAGAAAATACACAAACATTTCAACACACTTTTGATGTACATGTGGCAAGGTTCTAGAAGAGCTTTTGGGGTGTGAAATATTGAGTCTTTGAAATATACAATATTCCGAGGTGGCTGTTTTAGTTTTTACTTTTTGAGTTTTACTTGCAGTCCTATCATCATTTAGTAATTTGATCAACAAGTAATTATTCAGCAACTCACTGCCTCAGGAATAGTTTCAGTACCTGGATATCTACTGGTGAATACAGTAATTTAGACATGGCTGTAGTCCAATAAAGGGGAGACAGTTACCTAAACTCAACAGAAGACACATAAGCTCTAACTGTGCTAAAGTCTATAAAGAAAACTGTAGCTTCCTGTAAAAGAGAATAACAGTTGATCATAACACCAACCACACTCTGGGAAGTCTGAAGAATTTACATGGGAAGAGTGACAATTAACCAGGTTATGAGGGAGGAACAGTATTTGAGGATGATGGAAAAGGTTTTGCAAAGAACACAGTAGCAAAATTTGGGGGCAAATATAAAAGGTAATAAAGGCCAATCTGCATGAAGTGTAGTAGAGAAGAGGGAGAGTAATGAAAGTGAAGGTTGAAACGATAAACAGGATCTTATTGACTATCTTGGATTTTACCTCAGAGAAGTGGGGTGGGGGTTTGAAATGCTTTTAGTAGAAGAAAAATATGATCTTACTCTCTTTTGGGAAAACATAGCCTAACTATTGTGAAGACAATGGATGGGGACAGGCAAAAGTAGAATTAAGAAAACCAGGATGGAGGTTGTTGGAGATGTTTAGGGAATAGAAAGTGGTGACATGGACTATGGGGAGACATAAATTTATGATGAATTGAGAATGGATTGGATGTGGGGATGAAACTCTCAACCCATTAAGAGATGATTCAGGTATAATTCTGAAACTTCTGGATTGAGCAACTTGTTATGGTTATGCCATTTTGGTTACAACATGAGGTACATACAGACAAAGAGATGCTAACTTTGGGTCAGTTAATGTATCTTTAATGCTGTCCTTGGAGGGGAGCCATAAATGTCCTCTGGAATTCAGCAGAGACCCTATTGATGGCTTTGAGTTAAGTGTACTCAGATGAAGGATTATGCAGAAGGAGAGAAGAGATGATGGCCAAGGAATAGATGACTGGAGACTGGGAAAAAAAAGTTGTCTGTAATGACACACCCATTTCAGAATCCTAGGTTTAGAGAGTTAAAATGGCTGTGACAGGATCAGGGTCATTAAGTCAGTGGCAGTTGAGGACTGGGCACTGACAAGGGCATCAGGGGAGAAGACGTTAGTAGAATTAAGTAGCATAAAAATGTTAAGTTTGATTACCCCTTGCTCCACTTCAGCAAGGTCCAGGGAAGAGGACAGAAAGAAGGCAAGGCAGGTCCCAGCAGCTCTTTCAGACAAGATATTCATATGCCTGGCTTCTGCTACTTTCCATTGGTTATCAAATGCTTCTGGAAACTTCCCAAACTAAATCCAATGCCAACTTTTTCTTTCTTATTTTTTAGCATTTGGTAGGTAATCTGTTTTATTTCTATGGTTACTGTGAGAAAATAAAGTGCCTTTAGTCTGCATACTGACCAAAGAACACTTAATAACAGTTTTTTATAAAATTTACTTAAGATTCACTAGACTTTTTAAAAGTGAAAAGAAAACAAACACCTAGCTCTAGTTTGGCAATTTATTCCTCACTACTTTTCCACATTTAGAGTTTCTTTCATTCACTCTATGTTTTCCTTTTAGAATCTTTGGTAGTTGTGGCCACTCAAAATAACATCTTTTTTTTTTGTTTATGCTATAGGGCACATGTGCTTACCAAGGAGAGAGAGACAGTGAGAGGGAAAATGAGAAATCACTCCCAGGGGAGATGGCTATGCCACAATCCCTTCTTTATTCTCCTCCAGGGACTTTAGCACTTTCCTTTATTCTTCTCCTGGGAATTTAGGCACACACACACACACACACACACACACACATGCACACACACGTGTGCCCAGCATTACTTTTATGCAACCCTGTCCAGGACTTGAGCCACAGTCAGACATATGGGAGCCCAGCACCTTAACCACCACCTGCTGCCCCCAATAACATCCATTCTTAAAGTTACTTTTGTGTTTTACCTGTCTCACTCTTGTGGTTTGTTGATAATTTTTTTAGTACTACTTTCCAATTAGCCTATTCTCCGATTACTTTCTCCAGCCCTGCTCTTAGTATTTTTTTTCTGTGGATATAATGTAAAAATTTTATTTCAGTTAGTATGTCTTTTATTTTTATTAATTCTTATTTTTATGTATTATATTTATCTCTTCTTAATTTACATTGACGTGTGTGTATGTGTGTGTGTGTGTGTGTGTGTGTGTGTTGCATGTACTCACTGGAAAGAGACAAAGACAGAGAGAGAGAAGGAAAGTGGGAAATCACCCCTTGAGGGTAATGACTACACTGCAGTCTTTTCTCCTTCATTCTCCTATTGAGATTTTGGGCACGCATATGCATGCACCCACCATGATTTCCAAGTCACTAGATCTGAGACCTCAATCCCAGAGTTGGCTATGTGTGTTTCAGAGCCTTAATCTTTATGCTACCTTCTGGACTGACTTGTTTTGCTTTGTTTATTTTACCATATTTGATTCTATTAATATGATGTTCTTTCTTTTATTTGTTTGAGAAATTTAAGTATACTTAATTAAGTTCATATTGAGATTGCCCTGTGAGTGCTTTTTTTCCTAAGTGATTTTATCTACCAAGTGGTGATTATTGGGCTTTCCTTTTTACTTTAAATCTTCCTCATGGAATTTTAATTTAACAAATTAAATTTAAGGATTTTTCTCCCTCTTTAGTTTTTTGTGTCCCTCTACCAGTTTCCAGGAAATTCCATCCCAAGACTTGGTATAGTTTTTTGGTTTTGTTTTGTCTTGTTGTGTGTGTGTATGTCTGCTTTTTGTTTTCTTGTGTTTTTTGTTTTTGTTTTTGTTTTTCTAATGAAATATTCTTTTATTAGTACCAGGTCAAATTACTTTCTCATCACAGCTAAACAATTTAAGATAAAACATGCCATTTTGATTCATATAGTATTTATTTTAAAAGCTCATAGTGGTTAGTTTTACAATGATATGCTCTTAGCCAGATTTTTAGTTTGGAATATGTGCATTCTATAGAGAGAAAGAGAGTGACAGAGAGACAAAACCTGAGAAATCACTCCCCCCTTCTCTGGGGCATGGCCAAACTGCAATCTCTTCACCTTCACTCTCAACTCAGGATTTTAGGCACACATGCACATTGTCCTGGGGGAAATTTCAAAATGCTAGCTCAGTGACTCAAACTGTGTGGGAGTCCAGCATCTCAACCACTGTGCCACCTGATGGCCCTGCAAGTTTTTAAGAATAAAGACAATGAATTTTAAGTGATCGAAGCTACAATAACTGTTTTTATGAATATATTTTGTAGGTTCTCTTTATATAATTATTTAATTCTGGTGAGCATCTCTAGACACGTTCTCAATATTTAAATAATATGTTTAGCAAGGTGGTAAACTTAACTTATGAAAAGGATAAAATAAAATTTTCTGGAGTGGATAAAAAGATAAAAGACATCACATCAGCACCATTTAACACATCAAGAAACTCCAAAAAGAGGACAAAGTACAATAAAAGCTAGCAGAAACAAAGACATTACAATTAGAATGATTATAAATAATAGATATAAATACTATGCAGAGAAACAATGTAACCACAAGCTAGTTTTTTAACATCAAGAAGCTGACTAAACTTTAGATAGGCCTTCCTAGAAAAGTGAGAGAAGATACAAGTAAGTAAACCAGATATGGAAGTAATTATTCCTGACGATACAGAAGTAAAATCCTTTATAGGTGAGCACAATACATGCTAAATAAATTTTAAAAATTAGAAATTAATTGGGACTAGCAGTTGGTATAATGGCTATGTTGCTGGACTCCCATGTAGTTGATCATGGTTCGAGTCCCAGACCCAGTGGCTTTGACTCACACCGGAAACATGTGTTTGCATGCCCAAGATCCCAAGAGGAGAATGGAGGAGAAGGGATTGCAGCGTGGTCATCCCCGCTGGAGGTAATTTCTTGCTTTCTGTCTCTCTGTCTATCTGGCAAGTCAATGCACCCAATAGCAAAAATCTCACAAAAAATTAGCAATTAATCAATACCCACAGTGTAAAATATAGCCATTAATCTAAGATACTATTTATAATTGAAGGTTTAAAGATTAAATGTATACAATAATTGTTTTTTTTTTTTTTTGAGAGGTTTTTTGCTATAGAGCGCATGCACTTGCCAGACAGACAGAGAGAGACAGACAGATAGAAAGCGAGAAATCACCCCCCAGGGGGAATGGCCATGCCACAATCCCTTCTCCTCCATTCTCCTCTCGGGATCTTGGGTACGCACACACACGCGCCCAGCATGAATTTTAAGCCACTGGGTCCGGGACGCGAACCACGGTTGACTATATGGGAGTCCAACGACATAGCTATTATGCTAACTGCTGGTCCCTAAATATATATAATAATAGTTTTTTAAAAATGAATTTGAGAAGTTAGTCATTTTCAGTTACTTTATGAGAATATAAAAATGGTATGTTTTTCATTCAAAACCCTAAAATTATGAGATAGAATTTTAGTATTATTTGAAATCTTTTCTGTTTTTTAAAGTTTTCCAGCAGTTCTTAACAGACCTTAAGAGAATAATATAGGACTTGGAGACAAAGATGCAGCCTAGGAGTCCTGCACTGAAGGCCAAGATGGAGAAGATCTCCATGGCCACCATTAACTTCCCCTTGATGCTGTGATAGAGAGGGACAAATGTGACCCAAACACTGCAGAACACCAGCATGTTGAATGTGAGGAGCTTGGCTTCATTGAATGTGTCAGGCAGGTTCCTGGCCAGAAAAGCCACAGTGAAACTCCCCAGAGCCAAGAAGCCCAGGTAGCCCAGGACACAGTGGAAGGCAGTGACTGAGTCCTTGTTGCACATAATGATGAGGTTTCTGGGCTCAGAGTGTGACTCTATGTCAACATATTTAGAAACACCTGATAACAGCAAGCACCTTACTGTTCTTTCAGGCTTCATGACCTTGAATGCCAAAATCACGGTAATGGTTTTAGACAGAACAGTGGATACAGCCACAGTGAACACAAGGCCAAATATGACTTGTTGGAGGACACAAGTGATGGTGTTAGGATGGCCAATGAAGAGCAAGGAGCAGAGGAAGCATGGCAGGAAGGAGATGAGCAGAATAAAGAATAAAGCTGAGAGCCTGGTTGTTGGCCTTGACAATGGGAGTGTCTTGGTGCTTCAAAAAGACCCCCAATACTACAGCTGTGAGAACAAAGAAGCACAGAGCTATGCAGGCCATGGTTGTTCCCAAAGCATCCTCAAGTGCCAGAAATGTCACAGGCTTGGGGAGACAATGAGTTCTCTCACTATTTGGGTACTCTTGAGCTGGGCACTGTACACACTTCTTTGCATCTGGTGGAAAAGAAAAGATGCAGCAGTTTCACAAACTGATTGTCATGTTAAAGGAAAAGGTCACTGCTGTGTAATTATGTGCAGATAAAGCCCCTGAAATAATACTCAGATACATCAAATTAAGAGCCTGTGTTGATAACATGGGGAGAATTCTTTCATCTTCAGATAACATCAAAGTCATCTGAAACTGGATTGCAACATATGAAGATCTTGGTTGGCCCATCTTGTGGCTCTCAGCAATGTTACCAAGGATGAGGATTTATTCTAGATCTCTTCTCTATGCTCATCCAAGTTTTCCTCAAGATAAACCTTATATTTCCATGGCTTATCATATTTGTTCATCTCAAATAGAAGTGAATAGTTTTCTTATTAATATTCAGAGAAAAATAACTTTACCTTGTTCTCCTGAATTAGTCTAAATTCTATCTCTATTCTAATTTCTGTTGATTTTTTTGTATATAACATATCACATTGGTTACAGACTTCTTATTGTATATTTTTATTTTTCTGTCAATATTATTGTAAACATTCCTATATAAAAGGGAAGCAGTTTTAATTTAAAACATTTAAATCTTGAATGGAATTCAATTGCTCCTATAGAGCCATTTTTTAATGAGAAATTGGTATTTTAATTATATTATGAGAGGAAGGAGTGTTCTTTTTGAGGTATCTATTTATATACATATGAAAACAGTGTTCATCTTTTTTTAAGAGACTGGTAATATCATTCATTGCCTTTGTACATTATAAGGTCTGTGTTGCAACTACTCACCTCTACTGATATGGAGCAGGAAAGCAGTCACAGAGATTACATAAACAGGCATGTTTGTATTTCAGTTCTTTTTATTACAAAAATAGATGGTGTAACTAATCCTTTCTAAACTCATTTATTTGTTTAATTATATTTGGTAGTACTAAGGCAATAACATTGGGTTGTCAGAAAATCCATGATGCATTTTTCTGCATAGAATAAAACTACATCATGACTCTTCCAATAACCCAACATTTTCTCAAAGAATTAGAGTGGGAGCCTTCAAGTGGCATGGCAGTTAAGATTCTAGACTCCCAAATGGCTTATTGCAACTTGAGTTTCAAACCTGGTGACTTGCTTTCTTGCTTTTTCTTTCTCTTTCTCTCTTTCTCATCTCTCTCTGATTAGTGTGCATGAACTGTAATCTCGTTCTTTTTTCTTTCTTTCTTTTCTGCCAACAGAATTCTCCGAGGCTAGTTGGGTAAAATATTTTGCTGGAGGGGATACTTTGCTTTCAAGAAGCATTCTTTTGCATCATGAAATTTATCAAGGAAAGAAAAATCAAAGACAGTGCTAAAATTTGTGGCAAGCAAAATAATTAATATTAATATTTATTGTCATGAGATCTCCTAACTGTCCTATAGATTAAATCCTGACTTTTAAGATATCACGCTTCACTGTGCAAACAGGAAATGCATTCTCCCGCAGTTTTTCCTTCTTTCGTGTAAATATTGGCTGCTTTTCCCTGTGACGGCTCGCCGAGGGCAGAGAGGGCCCTTCATTACTGCTCAGAGCCTGCTGCTGAAGCACTGTCTGGGATCCCCCTGACCTGCCCAAACTGCCAGGGTTTTTTCACTGTTGTTTGCTTTCATTTTTTTTTTTTTTTTTTTTGGTTTGAATTTACAAGAGGGCACATTTGCTCACTAGAGAGACATACACAGAGAGGAAAAAAGTGAGACAGCATCACTTCCATGAAATGGTTATGGCACAATCCCTTCTCCACTATTTTTTCCTCTTATTGGGACTTTGGACAACATAAAAACTCCTATTGTTTTCCAAGTCATCTCATTTGGGACTCAAGTAACAATTTTGGTAATGTGGAATTTAGCCACATTAAGCACTATGCCATGGATTGGCTTTGTACCTGAATTATTATTTCTTGTTTTGCACACTTATTTGGTTTTGCAATTCCTTCACAAAAAATAAGTATTCTTATTATTGGCATATTCTAACGTGAACAATATTTATTTTTACCAGAAATAAAAATCAAATGATTTCTACTGTTAGAATGTCTGGAATTGAATAATACTTATGGAAAAATTTAAACCATATTAACTTCTTATGTATTGGAAAAATGGAAGAATGATTTCTTACAACTTCCCATATTTCATATTTGACAACACATTTTATTTTGATAATTACTTGATAGTATATTTTGTATGACA
>NW_006210054.1:30506-39695 GCF_000334495.1 Tupaia belangeri chinensis | reverse complement strand
ATTATCCTCATTTTTCATGGTTGTTTTCTCAATCTTCTTGATACTTTTTTCTAGGTCAGATGTTTTGTCTTCTATGTTAGAGATTCGATTTTCTGCCTGATCTAACCTACTTTTATTGCTTTCAAGGGAGGTTTTGATTTCCTGTATCACATTCGTCAATCCTAAAAGTTCCATCTGGTTCTTGTTTAAGGTATCCATTTCTTCTTTCAAGTCATTGAAGGACTTCATCATCTCCTGAAGCTCCTTGTCTCTTTTCTCTTCCATCTCAGTTAGTTTGGTCACTACAAATATTCTGAATTCCTTATCAGACATGTCTATGACCTCCATTGTATTGACTGTGGGTGATGTAGGCTTGATGATTTCCCTTGAGGGAGAGGCCTTTTGTTGGTTGCTCATATTTCTTGAGCCTCTGGGATTGTTCCTAGTCATCAGGTAATCTATATGTTTCTTCCTAAATTAATTAAGGTATCTCTGATTGTTAAAAGTTCAAATCACCAAAATTCAAAGAGTCAAAACGCTAGTGGGAAAGGGTCAGAAGATGAGTGACAGGACCAGATTGGTCGGACCTGCAGCCTCAGTCTGCCTGGTGTCCGAAACTGCTGGCCGGCTCCATCCCGATTGTGGGTGGGGTGGGGTGGGAGTTCGCCTTAAAGTCCCAGACAACCAACCTGGGGTCCAAGGAGGAGGAATGGTGGGGATGCATGGAGATTCGGAAAGGTCGGGCCTGCAGCCTCAGTCCACCTCAAAAAACTGATTTTTTTCTTGTGACTACCCAACTTGAGAGAAGATACTGCAAAATATATGCCACATGAACTGTTGTTGCAAGGTAATATTTGTAAACCATACATTGCTCTGATCTTTGTGATGAATATAGAAACGTGCCCAAACACATCCCATCTTAAAACATAAAGTAGTCCATGCTTCAGTGTACATCTTTCCAAAGTAAATACTTGATTTTCCTATTCTTTTATGGCAAATTTCCATGGAAATACCCTAAGTTTATTAAAACCCTTTACTCCTCCTGTTCCTTCTTTGGTCTTCTTTAGCTGGATTTCCATTCCCATCATTTAATTCTCCCTTGCATTGCTGGGTCTAACAGACTTACTTTTAAACACATTAAATAAATTAACTACAACTTAATTAGCCAAGCAAGCAAGAAAGCACAGAGATCTTGTGGCTCTGGACCATGGTGGTTAGGGCTCGCAGTGACCTCAAGTGAACATTCTCAAATTCCATTTTCTGTGAACCTTTCCTGCCATATCTGCTGGGTTCTCAGACTCACCTGGCTGGGGTTCTTGAAAGTCGGTGTCCATGTGGTAGTCTGAATTTCTCCCTGGATGGATGATCATAAAGACTAAAACTTTGTCCTCAGATAAGGAAGCAGAAAGGAATGAAGCATTGTTTTAATGGCTAAATTTAGGACTACAAAAGAAAAATTAGCCATATCCTGTCCTGCTCAAGGACAATAGCAGAGGAGATATTTATAGCTCCCAATACTAGTACATTTGGCACTTTTTTCTCTGTGACTCCAGCTCTTGGACACCTGATAGCCCTATGCAACACTGGACTGGGTAGGAAGAAATATTTCCTTGATCACTTTCTTTTCCCAAGAGATCAAGTTAGAAGTCAAGTGAACGCTGTTATTATTATTTTTCCTTGACCTCACCTTTCTCCTCCTTAGAACTTTAGCACAATTCCAAAGTATGAGATATCTGACTAGGTCTCTAGGAACTGCAAAACATAGACTTGCAGTGAGAATGCAGTACTTGATCTCTCTAGAAAGTTGTTGTTCTTTCCTCATCAAGGGAGGGAACTGTGTCACGCTATGAAATCTTGGACAGCTACCACAATCCTTAGCTTCAGATGTTTTTGATAAAAAACATAGAAATTTCAAACTTGTTGGGACCAGCAGATGGTGTAATGGTTACATCGCTGGACTTTTATATGGTCTGCTGTGGTTTGAGTCCTGGTCTTGGCAGCTTAAAAACTCATGCTGGTCAAATGTGTGTGTGTGCCCAAGGTCCTGAGAGTAGAACAGAGGGGAAGGCATGGTGGTATGGCCAACCCCCTGTGGGGTGAGTTCTCACTTTCTGTCTCTCTCTGGTAATTGTACATACCTTATAGGAAAAAATCCCTAAAAAAAAAAAACAGGAAAAAAAAAGGAAAAGAAATTTCAAACTTGCAACACAAATTAAGAGCTGCCATTTATAGGACCAGCAGTTGCCATAACAGTTAAGGCACTGAAACTCCCACATCTCAAACCACAGTTAGAGTCCTGGACCTGGTTGCTTGAAAATCACATCAGAAATGTGTGCATACATGTCCAAAATGTCAAGAGGAGAATGGAGGAGAAGGGATTTGGCATGGCCACCTCCCACTCGAGTGGCTTTACTTCTCACTTTCCCTTTTACTACCTCTCTCTGTTGAGTGTACATGCCTATGACAAAAACCTGGAGGAAAAAGTGTGTCCACTTACACCTTAATTTTTAAAACTTTGATAATCATAAGAAATGTAATTAGATCTCATAATCAACATATAGAGGATTCTTGTTTTTTTTTCTTCCATTGAGTTAATCTCTGTCTTTTATTTGGGGAATTAAATTTGTCATTTAGTTATCTTCCCTTTTTATTCCCAGTTTTGTGTTCTCTTGCTTCTATTTATCTGTTTTAGTTTTCCAGGTGTAGTGTTTCCTCAACTATTTCCTGAAGAACTGACCTACTTTTGGAGAATTCTTTCAGCATTTGTTTATCTGGAATTATTTTTTTCTTGTTTTCTTTTACTTCACATATGAAGGATAGTCTTGCTGGATATCATATTCTCAGATGAAGATATTTTTCTTTAGACCTCTTATGCACTATGGTCTGACATTTGAATATTACATGGATTGCATTATTAATTTTTACATATGAACATTACATGAGATCATACTATTAGAAACTTATTCTGCGTTTGCAGAAATGGGGCTCAGAAGGGCTAAGTGATCTGCCCAAGGTATGAACCAAGAAAGGGTTAGCTTTGATTCAGACTTCATCAAGATGTTTTCGAATCTCATGCTCTGGGCCAGTGGTTATCAACCAGGATAAGTGTGCCTCCAGCAGACACTCAGTAATGTATGGAGTTGTCTTTTGGTTGTTACAACTGAGGAGGTGTCCCCGATAGCTAGTGGGTTGAAGCCAAAATGCTGCTCAACATCCCAGAATGAACAGGACAACATCCACCACAGAGAACTATCTAGCACAAATGTCAATTGTGGAGTGTCAAATGTCTTCCGAAAAAGGCTGGATTTGTGAGAAATAGCTTTTATTGGTCAGAGTATGGCAGGGCTGCAGAGCAAGCATCCAAGCAGACAATATTTCAGCTGTGATACTAAAGCTCAAGTGTAGATTGTCATGAATTCATAGAAGTCCTGGGGAGTAGTATTTCATCACGACTTACAGATAAGCATGCAGGGAGCCTCTGTTTGTTTGTTAAAGCTTTCAAAGGGAACCAGGAACTGGCCATTGTATATTGATATATAAAAGTTTAGAAGTCATAGGAGTTAATAAATAAAGGTAGAGAACCAGCAGATGGCATGATGGTTACATCACTGGAATCCCATGTAGTCAACCAGGGTTCAAGTTTCAGATCCAGTGCTTAAAACTTATGTCAGGTGCATGTGTGCACATGCCCAAAATCCCAAAAGGAGAATGGAGAAGAGATTACAGTGTGGCCATCCCTTCTGTGGGGTGATTTCTCACTTTTTCTAAAAAATCTTTCTAAGATAAGAAGAAGAGAAATAAGAGAGAGAAGAAGAAGGAGGAAGAGAAAAGGAGGAGGAGGAGAAGAAGAAGAAATATGGGTGTAACACAAACAGTATCTAATAGAGATATGGATCAGGTGGTTTTTACCCTTAGATTGTTGTTGGGTGCCTATAACCTTTGATTTTAATGGTGTAGGATCAGCACATTGATGTGAGATAAGCATATTGGGGAGGTGTGAGTATATTGGTGTGGGATGAATACATTGGTATGGGATGAGCACATTGGACGAAATGAGAACCTAATAGACAATATGAATATATCAGATGTCTGTTAACAAGTTAGAACGGTGCAATCAGCTAGACAAAGTGAGGCTGCCACAGGTAGTCAAAAAGGTGACAGAAAGAGTCAATTAGTGCATAGACCTTCTGGTACACATGATGGTAAATTAAGATGTTTAATCAAAAGATATGAAGATGTCCTTTATAAAAAGATAATTGATAATTGCCTATAAGTATCATAAGCAAAGCCTCAATGTCCACATTATTGAATACTCAGTTCCATTTCCTTTTTTTTTTTCTGAGAGAGAGCTTTTTGCTGAAGGACACATGTACTCACTGGAGAGACAGAGATATAGAAAGCAAGAAGTCACTCCCTGGGGAGATTGCTACGCTGAAATCCCTTCCCTATCCTCATCTTAGGAGTTGGGGCATGCGTGCACACTTGCTCAGCATGAGTTTCAAGCTGCTGGGTCTGGGACTTGAGCCACAATAAACCCTATGAGAGTCCAAAACTGTAACCATTATGCCACCTGGTGGCCCCTCCATTGCTTATGATGACACATGTTGAGGCACAGGGTTCCTGCAGCCATCACTGGGAGGATGACATGCAGCAGAGAAGCTTTCTCAGAGCCCTCTTCTTGTCCCTGTTCCTTAGGCTGTAAATGAAGGGGTTCAACATGGGCGTGACCACAGTGTATGGGACCAAAACCAATGTCCCTGTCTTGGAGCCATGTGTTCATGTGGAGCTGAGATTAAATCCCCATGCATGTTCCATAGAACAAGGAGACCACTGAGAGATATGATCCATAGGTGGAAATGATTTATACTTCCCTCTTGTTGAGATCTTCAGGACAGAAGAAACAATTTGAGAATAAGAGAAAAGGATTCCAGTAAGAGGGGAAAAAGCCTATGACAATATATAACACATTCTTGATGAAGGTGTCAGAGCAGGTGAGCTTGAGGACCTCAAGGAGTTTAGAGAAATAGTGTGGAATTTCTATGACTGTACAGTAAGAGAGTCACAATGTGGTTAAACTCTCAGGAAGAGCTCCCAGCACACTGACCAGCCAGGTCAATAGAAGTAACTGGACATAGAGCTCAGGATTCATCATGACCATGTAGTGCAGGGGTGACAGATAGCCACAAACTGGTCATAAGCAATCACAGTCAGAAGCAAATTGTCCAAAAGTCCAATAACTGTGAAAAAGTACATCTGGGTGATGCATCCTGCATAGGTGATGACCTTGCTCTATGTCTGGATGTCCACCAGCATCTTTGGGACAGTGGTGAAGGTGAAACATGTCAGTAAAGGACAGGTTGGAGAGGAAAAAGTACATGGGGGTGTGTAGGTGGGAGTCTCAGATGGTGGTCAGGATAATGAGCAGGTTTCCAAAGAAGGTTACCAGGGATAAAGGCAGGAACAGCCCCAATGACGTATCATTCCAATAGATGGAATCTCTGCCTTATCACAAAGTCCCTGGAGGAGAAATATTGGGAGCCCTGTGTGTTTTTCTTGTTCCATGTGAAGGAAATATCTACAAGACTGAGGTAGAATCAAAATGGAATTAACCAAAAATATGGTCTGCTTTAGCTTGAACCCAATATAGCAATGAAATGATGCATTTGTTTGTCTTGTCTCTTATTTCTGTAAATTGGGGGGTTCTTTTTTCTTTTTTAAGAGTACTGCCTTCTTTAATTTTTAAAAACTTTTTAGAGATATTTTTGTTAAGGATGTGTGCACTCGCTGGAGAGACAGAGAGTGAAAGAGAAAGAGAAAGTGAGAAATCACCCATGGGAGGATGGACATGCTGCAATCCCTTCTCCTCTATTCTCCTCTCAGGATTTTGGGCATGCACATACACACACGCATGGTGTGAGTTATAAGTTGCATGATCCTGGATTCAAACAGTTGTCAACCATTTGGGAGTATAGTGTCATAGCCATTATGCTGGTCCCGAATTTGAGTTTTTTAAATGTTACTACCTTCTTTATTGCCACTATTTGATGGAAAATCTAGACACAAACAAATTTTTTTTTAAGTTTTTGCCGTATGGTCCATGGGCTCACTGGAGAGAGAGAGAGAGAGAGAGAAATCAACCCCAGGGGAGATGGCCATGCTGCAATCCCTTCTCCTTTATTGTCTTCCCGGATTGGGGACACATACATTCACATTCCCAGAATGATTTTACTTCTCTTTTTAAGGGAGATTTTTGCTATAGGATAAGTGTGCTCACCTGGGAGACAGAAAGCAAAAAATCACCCCCCCTCCAAAGGGGGGTGGCCACACAGCAATCCCTTCTTCTCCATTCTCCTCCTGGGATTTTGGGCACACACATACAAGCACCCGAAACTCACTGGAGTGAGTTTTGAGCCACCAGGTCCAGGGCTTGAATATTGGTTGGGCACATGGATATCCAGTGCCTTAACACCAACCCACCTGCTGGCCCCATAATTTGGTACCCACAACTGACTTTATCTGTTCAACTGCCATAAAAGTTGGTCAGCCATTCTTTGCCATCTCAATGATCTTTTGAATTCTGTTTGTATTCTACTTTGAAATGACTTTATTATAATAATAATGATCACTTTAGTAATAATTTATTTTTTATTTCAGAGAATATATTTAATTAATTAATTAATTAATTAATTTTTAGTTTACATTCAGTCACTGTACACCTTTGGAGCATACAAAATAGTTTATCCCAACATGAAAATAGTGAATATTAGTCAGGTTATAGATATTACCATATACATTATCAGCAATACT
The DNA here is from genome assembly GCF_000334495.1 of Tupaia belangeri chinensis. NCBI lineage: Eukaryota > Metazoa > Chordata > Mammalia > Scandentia > Tupaiidae > Tupaia > Tupaia belangeri. Next base: position 32,909 of record NW_006210054.1, on the reverse strand, counting down.
TAAATTTTCATTTTTTTTAGTTTCCTTGAAAAGTTTTTTATGCTTAGCTCCTCCCCCCAAAATGAGAATGTTTCAAATAAACTCATGAATCTATATATAATTTTCATAAGTAATGAGAATGTCATACTTGAATACTTGAACAATTTTTAATGAAAAGATATAGTGGAGCAATCACCAAAGAAGAAATTGCATCATAAACCAAATTTATCTCTCATGAGCAACAGATACCAAATTAATAATTTTGAAATCTCACCTACTTGCAATGTACAAAAATTATTAGGGCCACATTCAGATAAATATCAGACATAAAAATGTAAAGTTCTATGTAAAGGATGATGTATGCAGTAGTATCTTTGATCTGATTGTCATATACTGCATGCAAACTTTGAAAAACTATATTGCTTGAAAAACAGCTTGAAACTCATGCCAGGTGCATGTGCATGCATGCCAAAACACCCAAGAGAAAAATGGAGGAGAAGGGATTTCATGACCATCACTCCTGGGGAGTGATTTCTCACTTTCTGTCACTCTCTGTCTCATTGGCAAGAGCATATGCCATTTAGCTCTAAAAACTCTCAATAAAAGAACTGGAAATGTATTGACAGAGTTCTAATCAAAGCCCATTTTTACTTATTCTGTAACTTTAGGCAAATCGTTTAAACTTTCTGAGCCCCATTAATACAAATTAGGAGTGAGGTTCATATTAGTACAGACCACATATTTTTTTAGATGCAGTTTAGACTCGAAACTATATTAAGTGGGGACATACTATGTCTGTCTTTCATAGTCTGGATTGCTTCACTTAGCATTAACTCTTCCATATCTATCCACTTTCTAGCAAATGTCAGGGTTTCATTGTTTTTTATGGTAGAGTAGTATTCCATAATGTACGTGTGCCACATTTTCTCAATCCACTCATCAGTTCTTGGGCATTTTGGCTGATTCCATCGTAGCAGTTGTGAATAATGCTGCATTAAATAAGACTGGGCTTTTACAAAAACTGAGTAAGGGAGTTATTAAATGTTGCTAGTTGCTGAAAAATGTACATAAAAAGAGCTAAACATATTTTTATAATTACCAGATATTTTATAAATCCACTACTTAATGACAGCTCTTAACTTATGTTACAAATATGATATTCGTTTTGACTGGTGTCCTTTGTCAAAAATCAGTTGACTACATTTTCGGGTTCATTTCTGAGGTTTCTATTCTGTTTCACTGTTCTATAGGTATGCTAAAATAATTGACAGTGATTAAATGTATAAAATAAATTTTTTCACATTATTTATTTATTTATTTGTATATACTTTCAATCATATTGTTTGGCTTACAATGAGACCATTTCAATATGTGCACATTTCTCCCCAGACCCGTTGATCAAAATATCTTCAACAGATAACACCACACCTCCCCATCCCGTCAATGCTCTACCTCTGTATCCCTTCTCCAAATGTCCTTCATTAGGCCCCACTCCTCCACATACACCTCATCTGACATTCACACCCATCTCTTGTGTTTGTTCAACCGTTAGTCAATCAGTTTCAGTCATAGAATGCAGACATATGATATATGTTAAGTGGGGACATACAATGTCTCTCCTTCATAGCCTGGCTTGCCTCACTCAGCAGTACATCTTCCATATTCTTCCACTTTCTGTCAAAAGCCAGGATTCTGTTGGTTTTTATGGCTGAGTGGTATTCCATAGAGTATATATGCCACAGGTTTTCAATCCATTCTTCCATATGGGGGCATTTGGGTTGTTTCCATGACTTAGCAGTTGTGAATAGTGCCGCAATAAACATCGATGTGCAAGCACTTTTCCAAGGAAGAATTCTTCTATCCTTTGGGTAGATACCAAGGAGTGGGATCCCTGGATCATATGGTAGATCTATCTGTAGATTTTTGAGGAATCTCCAAATTATTCTCCACAGTGGTTGGACCAATCTACATTTGCACCAGCAGTGTAGAAGAGTTCCCCTTTCACCACACCCTCACCAACATTTATCTTTTTTTTTTTTTTTTATATTAGACATTCTCCCAGACCAACCCTTCTTCAAGAGACAGACAGCTCCATGTCTCCTGTGATCTAGCCAGTTTGGAAAAAGGAAGATGTCCCACTGATAACTGGGCCTCCAGCGTACAAAACTCGCGTGAACAGCCCTTCTTCAAGAGACAGACAGCTCCATGGCTCCTGCGATCTAGCCAGTTTGGAAAAAGGAAGCTGTCCCACTGATAACTGGGCCTCCAGCATACAAAATTCGCGTGAACAGCCCTTCTTCAAGAGACAGACAGCTCCATGGCTCCTGTGATCTAGCCAGTTTGGAAAAAGGAAGATGTCCCACTGATAACTGGGCCTCCAGCATACAAAACTCGCGTGGTAGGAAGACCACTTACAAGTCTCCT
>NW_006210054.1:15125-27636 GCF_000334495.1 Tupaia belangeri chinensis | reverse complement strand
CCAGGAGCATCTTTATAGTTTGAGGTCTTAGATTTAGATCCTTGATCCACCTTGACTTGATTTTTGTCCAAGGAGAGAGGTAGGGGTTCAGATTCATCTTTCTGCAAGTGGAAGTCCAATTTTTCCAGCACCTCTTGCTGAAGAGCCTTTCCTTTTCCCACTGGATTGACTGGTACCCCTTGTCAAAGAACAGTTGACTGTATGTTTTGGCACTTATTTCTGGGGACTCTATTCTGTTCCATTGGTCCACGTGTCTGTTTCTGTGCCAGTACCATGCTGTTTTTATTACCACAGCTTTGTAATATTTTTTTGGGGGGGAGTGAGATGCAAAGCCAATGACAATGAGGACACAAGTTTCCACAATCTTTGGGACACTGCTAAAGCAGTCATGAGAGGGAAGTTCATAGCAATTAGTGCACATAAGAGGAAGATGGAAAGAAGACTAATGGACCACCTAACATCAAGCCTCAGAGAATTGGAAAAGTAACAGCAAAAAGTCCAAAAAATTCCAGGAGAAAGGAAATAATAAAGATCCAAGCAGAAATAAATGAAATAGAAAACAAACGTACTATACAGAAAATAAGTGAAAGTAAAAGCTGGTTCTTTGAAAGGGTATACAAAATTGATACACCACTGGCGAGACTTACTAAGAAGAAGAGAGAAAGGAACCAGGGGAACCAAATCTGCAATGAGGCTGGTAACATAACAACAGACATGGTAGAAACCCAAAACATTATTAGAGGATAGTTTGAATATCTATATGCTAAGAAACAAGATCTGTTTGATCCAATCAAGATCCAAACAAGATCCAATCTGGATGAGATGGACAAATTCCTGGACAAATATAATCAACCAAGAATGAGCCAGGAGGATATAGAAAGTCTGAATAAGTCCATAACAAGCCAGGAGATTGAATCAGTTATAAATAACCTCTCAACAAAGAAAAGCCCTGGCCTGATGGATTCACCTCTGAATTCTATGAAACTTTCAAAGAAGAGTTAACTCCCATTCTGCTCAAGTTATTTCTAAAGATCCAAAAGGGTGAATCTCTCCTGAATTCATTCTATGAAGCCTCTATCACCTTTATCCTTAAAACATACAATAAAAGCCATCTATGAAAAACCCATAGCGAACATCATCCTGAATGGAGAAAAGCTGAAAGCTTTCCCACTAAACACAGGAACAAGACAAGGATGCCCACTTTCTCCACTCCTTTTCAATATAGTACTGGAAGTCCTCGCCAACGCAATCAGAAAAGAGGAAAAAATAAAATAAGATTTTTTAAAAGATGACATTTGTTAGGGTTTTGGCAAAAGTATTAGAAAGCTAGAGTACGATACCAATGACTATATCAAAGGAACACTGTTTTCTCTCTTGTAGATGACAATAGATAAGTAACTTATCAGAGATATCAGGGGTCATTTCCCCCCACAGTTTCCTTAGCCTTAGACTTTAGACAAAGCTTTAACTCAAGGTTTTATTGTTAGGCGCTTAAACATTTGGAAGACAGGTGAATTTATGGAGAAGGCAAAACAAAGACTGGATTCCCATTATTTTTAACCTGGTATTGTGGGAACAGAGAATCTCAGAAAAAAATCATTTTCTGTAAAGCAATGGTCCACAGTGCAATTATGTGCTCGAGATTGGAATGACAAGGGGAACATGTGTCTAATGAGTAGATAAAAGGAATGGGTAAGATCTGCTCTCCTGTGAAATATTGGGCTGAGTGGAATATTGTTTCTTTGGGAGTTCTAAATCTGGCTAGGGTACTGATGCTTGACCTCTTTCTGCTGTCCTGTCTGGTCACAGAACTTCAATCTCCATCATCAACCATTCAGAGAGGAATTCACCCTTCCACATGGAGCCCTTCTTTTTAGAAAACCCATATAGGTGAGTCAGAAAATCTGGTCAGTACTCAAGATGCATTCAGAGAAAATGGAGGTAAGCTGTGCTTGTAATCACCTGAGAGCCCGTGGGCTTGCCAGAGAGAGAGAGAGAGACAGAGACAATGACAGTGAGAGAAAAAGTGAGAAATCACTACCCCCCCCCCTTTTTTTAGAGATTTTCACTGTAGGGCGCGTGCGCTCACCAGACAGACAGAGAGAGACATAGAGACAGAGACAGAAAGCGAGAAATCACCCCCCGGGGGGATGGTCACGCCACAATCCCTTCTCCTCCATTCTCCTCTCAGGATCTTGGGCATGCACACACACGCGCCCGGCGTGAGTTTTAAGCCACCGGGTCCAGGACACGAACCGCGGTCGACTACGTGGGAGTCTAGCGACATAGCCATTACGCTAACTGCTGGTTCCCAGAAATCACTGCCCCTAAGAAAGATGGCCATGCCACAATCCTTTCTCTATTCTCCTCCTGGGATCTAGGGCATCCACACACATGTGCCTGGTGTGATTTTCAAGCCACCAGATCCAGGACCTGAATGTCATCAGCTACATGAAAGTTCAGTGACATAACAATTATGCCACCTGCTGGCTCTGTGTGGGTTCTTAAACTGTGGTAGCCATTTAAAATCTGGCTTCTCCTGAACAGTGCATCACGATGTGCCCGTAAAGCCAGTCCTTGAGCTGTTACTTTTGAAAGTATCACCAGGTCCTCTGTAATAATGTTTGTCCTCTAAATATAGTTACAGATAGTGGAGAAAAGAAAATCTTAGTGCAGACAAATAAAAAAGAATTAAGTAGTTAAATCAACATTAAATAGGCACAAGAAAGACATCTCTCCTAATAATTGACATTAAAAATGTCTATGTTGTGTTATCCTGTGTATACTTCCTCTTATGAATTTTTGCTTTATTTCTCCTTTTTTTCTCTTTTTTTTTATATGGACTTAAATCTCTAAGTGTCTTGGTACTAAAAAGATGTCATTTTTTTTGTCCTTGGAGAAATTAGCTTTTGATCTCTTATTGTGTTTGATTGGCCTCACGAGGCTATAATAAGGGTTGAAATGTCTCCAAAAGTAATAAACTTTTTCTTCCCTTGATTCTCTCAGGGACCTCCTGAGCTTGTTAGATCTTCTGTTTCCTCCCTCAGGTCCAATTAATTCCTCTTTCACCCTATTTCTTCACTAATTTTTAATAGAATTTTGTAAACACAGGAATGGAAATATCTACACAAAAGCGATGCCCCAAATTTACACGTATATGAGAGACTTATGAACTGAAATTCCTGGGTATCATTTCTATAGTCCTTTGAAGAAAGATACTTTGATATTAACAACATGGCTTATATTCTATTCCTCTCCATGTATTTGGTGACCATGCTTGGAAACCTGCTCATCATCTTGGCCGCCATCTCAGACTACCCCCTGCACACATCTATTGTGATTCTTCCTCCTCAACCTGTCCTTTTTAGACATCTGTTTCACTTCCACCACTGTCTCAAAGATTTTGGTGAACATCCAGACAGAGAGCAAGGCCATCACCTATGCAGGCTGCATCATCCAGATGTTCTTTCACTTGCTCTTTACAGTGCTGGACAACTTTTTTTTGACCATGATGACCTATGACAGGTTAGTGGCCTTGTGTCGCCTCTTTCACTATATGGTCATCATGAACCCTGGCTCTGTGGACTGCTGGTTCTGGCATCCTGAATATTGAATGCTCTACATTCCCTGTTATGAAGCTTAACAGTGTTGCAGCTGTCCTTCTGTACACTCCTGGAAATCCTCCACTTTTTCTGTGAACTTATACAAGTGGTCCGTCTGTCCTGTTCTGATACTTCTTAATGACATGATGGTGTATTTTGCATCTGTGTTGCTGATTTGTGTTCCTCTCGCTGGTATCACTTACTCTTATTGTCAGATCATTTCCTCCATACAAGCAATCTCATCAACTCAGGGAAAGGACAAAGCCTTTTCCACCAGTGCCTCTCACCTGCCTGTTGTCTCCTTATTTTATTGTACAGGCCTACACCTAGGTGTGTGCCTTAGTTCTGCTGTGACCCATGACACACACTCAAGTGCAACAGCCTCAGTGATGTATAGCCTGATCACACTCATGCTGAACCCCTTCATCTACAGTCTGAGGAATAAAAGCATAAAGAGGGCTCTGAGAAGATTCTTCACAAGAAAGACTTAAAGAACCACTCTTAAATGTTCTTTTCTTAAATAATTATTTTATTTTGAATATTATTTATTATTTTAATTGACCAGAGAGAGACAGAGATGGAGAAAAAGGGAAAGTGAGATAGGAAGTCATCAGGTTTGAGACGCGAACCATGGTAGGCCATGTGGGAGTCCAGCACCTTAACCACCACACCCCAGTCGGCCCCTAAAGGACTGTTTTTAAAGAAGTACCTATGATTATGAGACTTTCATCCTAGAGCCAGATATTAATTGACACAAAAATGAAAAGTTATCTGCCGATGATAATGTAATGGTAATGTCTTTGTCTTGACTGATATGCACTGTATTCATATTGGCAAAAGCAAGGCTGTATACTGTGAAGATGTAGTGACTAAATGTAAATAAAAATTATAATAAAAATAAAAAAATATTCTTTAATCAGATCACAGAAAAGAAACTGGCCCTTTCTGCCCTATTTATACCCTAAAGCCTCAGTTTCTCTATTTTCAACCATAGCCCCTTTTAGTACATATATTCTCTCTCTGACATCCAATATTCTTTTCCTTGGTTGCTTTTCTACTTTCCCAAAGTTATTCTCAAACTTGCATCAGAAATAATGTTGAGATTCTCAGTAGTCTCATGTAATAATGAGTAACACTAGTTCTATGGAATAAACTACCTTTGGCATCTGAGGCCCTTTTTATAATTTTATTATAGAAGAAATTCTGAGACTAGTGTTTCACTTTTTGTTTGGCATTCTTTTCCTTTTTTTTTTTTTTTTTGAGAGACTTTTTGCTATAGGGTATGCACTCACTAAAGAGACAGAAAGAAAGAAATCACCTCCCAGGGTGGATGGCCATGCCACAATCCCTTCTCCTCCATGCTTCTCTCAGGATTTGGGACATTATATGTGCCTGGTGTGAGTTTTAAACCACTGAGTCCAGGACTCAAACTGTGGTTGACTATATGGGAGTTCAGCAACATAACCATTCTGGCATCTGCTGGGATCAGTTTGTCATTCCTTTCTACATCATTATCTGAACTACTCTTCCTTATTATGTGGACTTTAACATACTAATGGTTTTACAGTTTATTATGGGACAGTAATTCCTCCTATGTATAGTTTTCTTACTTAGCTCATTGTCCACAGTGCCTGGTGTATTCTGTGGCACAAGCTATTACATGCGAAATGTGAAATCTATGCAGAAAGACAAATTTGCATACATTATTTGACTTAATATAGTCTTACAGTCAGAGATGATCTTAACTATGTAAAATTATCAATTATGACATAGTATTTTCAATATATATTTTCTTTTATATTTTTTTTATTTATTCTTATTTCAATTTCTTTTGTACATGCAATCACATGCTACTTAGCTTAAAAAGTGAATATTCCAACATGTGTATATTTCTCATCAGTCCAGTTGACAATACTATAAAGTTATCTTCAATAGATAATAATACATTTCTTTGTCCTCACCTCTCTATTTCAATATATATTTTCTATGAAACATTTGTTTTTCATGCTGCATGTCTACTCATGGGAATGTGGAATACTTTTACCCAGGTGGAATGGGGTTTATCTGGTGGAATGAAGGATTTGCTGTCATGTTCTGTATTATTATTTCTGTTTCTGCTTGAATATTTCCAATGATGCCTGCAAACATAGCTCATATCATTGCCCTAAACAAAATATCTCTCCTCTTTTAAAAAATGCGTCATAAACCTGGAACAAGCAGATGGCATAATGATTACATTGCTGGACTTCCATGCAGTCAACCACAATTCTAGTCCCAAACCTGGAACCTTAAAACTCACACCAGGTGCGTTGAGCATAAGTTCCCAACATCCAGAGAGGAGCATGGAGGAGAAGGAATCACAGAGTGGTCATACCCCCAGGAGGTGATTTCTCACTTTCTGTCTCTCTGTCTCTCTGGAGAGCACATGCACCCTATAGCAAAAAATCTCTCTAAAAATATTTTTGTCTTAAAGTTTAATTTACAGGGGACCACAAAATTGGGGGACTTCGAAAAGTTTGTAGGGAGGATGAAATTCAAGTAAAAGTTTATTTTGATGCAAAAAGATATTTTGAAATCTATGCATAGTTTTTTATAACACATTTCCTATGAGCTTTTCAAAGATCCCTCCTATGTGTATTTATTCTATCATAAATTTCATTTTATCTTTTATATTGTAAGCTATCTTCAATGTTGGTGAGCAAAGCATGACACACACAAGTGCTTGAATCCTGCCCAGTAATGCATCTCAAGGTACAAATTTTGACTCAGGGTGACAAATTATTCCTATATAAACATGTATGTATTTCCAACCTCTTCTAGTTACCTAAAGTGGAATCTCATTAATAATTACTTTTTAATATATTGTCTGAAATAAATGTAAAGAGTCAGGTAATCATGAGGTCTGTCTTTAGATATCATAACAAATACCAAATATAAGAAGGAGCAGTCGATTTTGAATGTCCTCAATTCTGTTCACAACGATTATTGTATCAGTAAGCTACTGTTGCATAACAAGTCATTTTAAAATAAATGGTTTATGACAATGTCTTTCTTTTCTATTACATAGTCATCTATTTTGGTAAGTCTTCTGGTCTCCCCTTATGTCTTTAGTCAGCTATGTGTCAGCTGAAGGTGCTTTGCTGAGTTCTTCCACATTTGGAGAGTTTCTGTCTGCAGGGTGGGTGTCCATTGTTAGACCAACTGGGCTGTGCTCCACACGGCATCTTATCTTGCAACAGGCTAGCCTAGACTTGTTCTCCTGTCAGAGTTACAAGAATTAATTCTGGGTTATATATTATGTTTCATTTGTCTACTTTTTTTTTTTATTTTTTGCTGGTGGCTGGTTTGTTTTTAAACTTTGTTTAGGGATCAGCAGATGGATAATGGTTACATCACTGGACTCCCACATGGCCAACCATGGATCAAGCCCCAGATCCAGCAACTTGTAACTCATGCTGGATGCATGTGTGTGCGTGCCAAAAATCCCAAGAAGAGGATGGAGGAGAAGGGATTGTGGCATGGCCAGCCTCCCTGGGAGGTGATTTCTCACTTTTACTCTCTTTTTCTCTCTCTCTGGTGAGTGCACGCACTCTAAAAAAAAAAAAATTGTGGAAAATGGGAGTAAAGTACAAGTTCAATTTGTTGCCAAAAATATTGAAACCCAGGTACAATTTTTTCATAGTACACACTTTCTATGAACTCTTGAAGACCCATTGTACAGAGAGTACAAGGTTGAGTAGTATCCCATAGTGTATATGTGCCACACATTTTTTAAAGAATTATTTATTTATTGAATTCCATTTGTTATTATTTTTTAAAATTTAACCAGAGAGAGACAGAGAGATAGAGAGAGAGAGAAAGGGAAAGCAAAAGCCATCAGGTCCAGGACTCAAATCACTGTCAGTTATGTGGGAATCTAATGCCTTTAACTATCACACCATCTGCTGGCCCCTTGCCACATTTCTTTTAATGCAGGAATCCATTCTTGGGCATTTAGGTTGATTCCATGCCCTAACAATTGCAAATAATGCTTTAATAAACATGGATATGCTAGTGTCTTTCTGATTGAGTATTTTCCTATTCTTTGGGTAAATATCCAAGAACAGTATTAATACATCTTTGCTTTTATGCAAAGATCATCTTGTTTTTGTTACTATATATAATTTTAAATCAGGAGACATAGTATTTATAATTTTGATTTTTATTTCTTTGTTAAAAAAACGATTTTATTTAACTTTATTTATCCATTTATTTCTTTATTTTAATTTGACCAGAGAGGAGCAGAGTGAGAGTTAGAGTGAGAGAGAAAGTGAAAGAGCAAGCTGCCAGGTCCAAGACTCGAACCACAATTGGCCATGTGGAATTCCAACATTCCTAACCTCCACACCACCTGTTGGCCCTGATTTTTATTTCTTGGTATTACTTTGGCTATTTAAGGGTTTTTCCTTGTATATGTGTGGTTTTATTAGAATTTTCTTAACATTTCTAGATAATATGTGCTATATATACATATATATGTATGTGTATATATATATATTCAAATACTGTATCTCATAACAGATTGCAAAACTACTTTTGGCTCCACCTCGTGGCACAGTCAGCAGCAAACTTTGGTGCTGGAAGCCACATGCCTGACTACAGGTTTGGAGCCCTGGATCAGCCTGCAAACACACTGGGTACATGTGTACATGTCCAAGATTCCAATGAGCTCGAAGGCTTTGGAAAGAGGGGTCATGATGTAAGAAGACCTGTAGAAGGTTATTCTCTCTCTCTAATACTAACATGTGCTACCATAAAGAAAAATATACTTTTTTTTTTTCTTTTTGATTTTAGAGGTTTTTGCTTTAGGGCATGTGCACTCGCCAGACAGACAGAGACAGAAAGACAGAAAGCAATAAATCACCCCCCAGGGGAGATGGTCACACCTCAATCCTTTCCCCTCCATTCTCCTCTTGGGATCTTGGGCATGCACGCGCACATGCCCAGAGTGAGTTTTAAGCCACTGGGTCCAGGACGCGAACCGCGGTGGACTATGTGGGAGTCCAACAACATAGCCATCACACTGCTAGTCCCTAGAAAAAATATATTTTCTAAAAAACAGATTTGTTTTATTTCTAATTATGTAAAGAATGTTTTTGGAATTGTGATAAGATTAAATTGTAGCTCTGTCCAAGGGCATCATCAAAAGTTTATGGAATAAGTCTTGCTAGTGGTGTATCAATTTTGTTCAAAGAACAAGCTTTTACTTTCATTTATTTTCTGTATAGTTAGCTTATTTTCTATTCCATTTATTTCTGCTCAGATCTTTATTATTTCCTTTCTCCTGGAGTTTTTTGGATCTTTTTGGTGTTGCTTTTTCAATTCTGTGAATCATGACGTTAGGTGATCCATTTGCCTTCTTTCCATGCTCCTCTTATGTGCACTAATTGCTATGAATTTCCCTCTTATGACTGCTTTAGCAGTGTCCCAAAGATTATGAAAACTCATGTCCTCATTGTCATTGGCTTCCATGAACCTTTTGATTTCAGTCTTTATTTCTTCAGTAGTTGTGGAGACATTCAGGAGTAGGTTATAAAGTTTCTATGTATTTGAGAATTTTTGAGGATTTCTCTTGAAATTAAACTCAAGTTTAATTCCATCATGGTCAGTGAAGATGCTGGGAATAGTTTCTATGCTTTTGAATCTGTAGAGGCTTGCTTTGTGCCCTATGATGTAGTCAGTCTTTGAGAACATTCCATGTGGGGGTGAGAAAAAAGTATCTCAAGGTTTTGGGATGGAAAGTTCTATAGATATCTGTTAAGTCCATTTGATTTATGATATCGTTTAGATCTTTTATCTCTTTACCTATTTTTTGTCTAGATGACCATCCAGAGGGGATAGTGCAGTGTTGAGGTCTCCAACAATTAGTTGCAGTCTATCTCCCTTTTTATATCTACCAATCTTTCCCTCACATATTTGGGTGCTCCTGTGTTAGGTGCATAGATATTAGTAAGTGTTATATCTTCTTGATCAACTGACCCTTTTACTAAAATATAGTGCCCTTCTTTGTCTCTTCGAACAGTTTTTGTTTTAAAGCCCATTTTGTCAGAGATTGGTATTGTGACTCCAGCTCTTTTTTGGTTCCCATTTGCATGGAAAATCTTTTTGCAACCCTTCACTTTCAGTCTATGTATATCTTTATCCATGAAGTGGGTTTCCTGTAGGCAACAGATAGAGAGTTTTTGTTTTTTAATCCATTCAGCCAGTCTGTGTCTCTTAATTGGAGAATTTAATCCATTAACATTCAATGTTATTATCGATCTTAATGGATCTGTCCTGATGTTTAAGTTGGCCATTGTCTTAGTTGCCTTTTACTCCTTTGTTTCTGGCTGTTACTTCTTTAGTTTTCCTGGAACAGGACTTTCTTCAGGGTTTCATGGAGAGCTGGCATGGTGCTGGCAAATTCTTTCAGGTTTTGTTTGTCTGAGATTTTAATCTTTTTATTTCCCATATGAAAGATAATCTTGCAGGATACAGTAATCTTGGTTGAAATTGTTTCTCTCTTAACACTTTCAATACATCCTCCCATTCTTTCCTCTCATTGTTTCCATTGAGAAGTCCGGTGTTAGCCTGATGGGGTGACCTTTGTAAGCCACTTGTCATTTCTCTCTTGCCAGTTTTAGTATCTTATCTTTCTCTGTGGTCTTAACCAGTCTGGCTATGATATACCTTGGGGAAGACCTTCTTGGGTTAATTCTATTTGGGGTCCTTTGTATTCCTTGGGTCTGGATGCTTAAGTGCCTCTCTATACTTGGGAAATTTTCTTCCAAGATTTCATGGAATAGGTTTTCCATGCCCTTATTCGTTTCTTCATCTTCTGGGATACCAATAATTCAGATGTTAAGACGTCTAATGGAATCTAGTATTTCTCATAAGTTATCTTCATGTTTTGAATAAGATCTGCAATGAAGTAGGCAAAATAACAACAGACATAGTAGAAATACAAAACATTATTAGAGGATACTATGAACATCTGTATGCCAAGAAATAAGATAATCTGGATGAGATGGACAAATGCCTGGACATGTACAATCTACCGAGATTGAGCCAGGAGGATACAGAAAGTCTGAATAGGTCCATAACAAGCCAGGAGATTGAATCAGTTATAAATAACCTCTCAACAAAGAAAAGCCCTGGCCCTGATGGATTCACCTCTGAATCCTACATCTTTTAAAGAAGAGTTAACCCCCATTCTGCTCAAGTTATCTCTAAATATCCAAAAGGGTGAATCTCTTCCTAATTCATTCTATGAAGCCTCTATCACCTTTATCCTTAAAACAGATGACAGGACAAGGAAGGAAAACTATAGGCCAATATCCTTGATGAATATAGAGGCGAAGATTCTCAACAAGATACTAGCAAATCATATACAACAACTTATAAAAAAGATTATACATCATGATCAGGTAGGCCTTATCCCAGGAATGCAAGGTTGGTTCAACATACGCAAAACCATAAATGTAATACACCATATTAATAGGAAGAAAAATTAAAAACCATATGGTCATATCAACTGATGCAAAAAAAGCATTTGATAAGATACAACATCCCTTCATGGTCAAGACTCTCGGCAAAATCGGCATAGAAGGGTCATTTCTCAACACAATAAAAGCTATTTATGAGAAACCCACAGCAAACATCATCCTCAATGGAGAAAAGCTGAAAGCTTTTCCACTAAAAACAGTACAAGACAAGGATGTCCATTTTCTCCACTCCTCTTAAACATAGTACTGGAAGTCTTGGCCTTTGCAATCAGAAAAGAGGAAAACATAAAAGGCATTCAAATAGGAAAAGAAGAGGTGAAACTCTCTCTATTTGCAGATGACATGATTGTATACATGGAAGACCCAATGGTTTCCATAAAAAAAATTTCTGGAAGTAATACATGAATACAGTAACGTTGCAGGATACAAAATTAATATCCAGAAATCTATAGCTTTTCTGTATACGAACAACAGGTAGACTGAGATAGAATTGAAAAAAGTTGTTTCATTTATCATAGCCACAAAAAGTATAAGATACTTAGGGATAAATCTAACCAAAGAAGTTAAAGACCTCCACAAGGAAAACTATCAGAAGATAAAAAAAAGAAATTGAAAATGACACAAAAAAGTGGAAGGACATCCCATGTTCCTGGATTGGAAGAATAAATATAATCAAAATGGAAATTCTACCCAAATTAATCTACATGTTTAATGCAATGCCAATCAAAGTACCAGACACATTCTTCACAGATCTAGGAAAGACAATCATAAGGTTTGTCTGGAATCATAAGAGACTCTGTATTGCCAAAGCAGTTCTGCACAAGAAGAGTGGAGTGGGCGGCATCTCACTCCCTGACCCAAAAATATACTACAAAGCTGTGGTAATCAAAACAACATGGTACTGGGAACCAGCAGTTAGCATAATGGCTATGTCACTGGACTCTCATGTAATCAACCGCGGTTTGCGTCCCGGACCCGGGGGCTTCAAACTCACGCCGGGCACGTGTGTGTGCCCAAGATCCCGAGAGGAGAAGAGATTGAGGCATGACCATCCCCCCTGGGGGGTGATTTCTCGTTTTCTGTCTCTATGTCTCTCTCTGTCTGTCTGGCAAGCGCACACGCGCTATAGCAAAAAAGCTCCACAAACAAACAAACAACAAAAAAAAAACACAACATGGTACTGGAATAGAAACAGACAGGTGGACCAATGGAACAGAATAGAGTCCCCAGAAATAAATGATCAAACATAAAGCCAATTGATTTTTGACAAGGGGTACCAGTCAATCCAGTGGGAAAAGGAAAACCTCTTCAGCAAATGGTGCTGGTAAAACTGGATCTCCACTTGCAGAAAGATGAATCTGAACCCCTACCTCTCACCTCTGACAA